>NC_092412.1:168171236-168507359 GCF_040894005.1 Engystomops pustulosus | reverse complement strand
GTGTATGTATGTTGTATATGTTGTAAATTTGATGTGTATATACTGTCTGTGTTTAAAAATGATTGTGATTGTGTAAAAACATGCATGTGTTTTTAAGGGAATGGGGACCCCTCTTCAATGGTCTGCTATGGAGCCCAGCCGCTGCTGGTTATGCCCCTGATCAGAAAATGTAATTACATCAGCAACGGCATCCTTGTTGCCTATGTAATTGAAATATCTGATTTTGTCTGAGCTCAGGTGGCAGGGTCATGCCGCCACATGAGTTCATTGTTAAGGGGCCTACAGAGGCTCTATTGCCCAGGGGCCCACTGAAACCTGGAGCCGGCCCTGAGCCTGATCATAACTAGGAATTTCTAAGAAACAATAATCTCATTGGCAATCCATGGAAACTATGCAAATACCATATATACTCGAGTATAAGCCGAGTTTTTCAGCACAAAAATGTGCTGAAAAACACAAACTCGGCTTATACTCAAGTCAAACTCGGGTCTTCTGTGCGATGCTTCGGTCAGCAGCAGGTCCGTGCGATGTCACAGGCACTGACATCAGCCGCCGCAATAGTATTATGTGCGCGGCTCAGACCTGTCACTGACTGACGGACAGCAAAGAAGACCCGAGGGGGCCGCCGGAAAGGTGAGTTTTGATTATTTTTTTTAAATCAACGGGGCGGGGGTTCGGCTCCATTATGGAGCCGGACCCCCGCCCCGTTGACTTAAAAAAAAAATAATCAAAACTCACCTTTCCGGCGCCCCCCTCGGGTCTTCTTTGCTGTCCGTCAGTCAGCGACAGTTCTGTGCCGCGCACATAATATGCGCGGCACAGGGGCTTGCAGGCTGTATACTGGGGCACAGGAGCTGCCAGGCTATATAATGGGGTGCAGTGGCTGGCAGGCTGTATACTGGGGCACAGGGGCTGGCTGACTATGTACTGGGGCAGGGGCTGGCTGGCAATATACTGGGAGGCTGCTGGCTATATACTTCTGGGGGCTTGCTGGCTATGTACTTGGGGGGGGGCTGTGACCAATGCATTTCTCACCTTCGGCTTATACTCGAGTCAATAGGTTTTCCCAGGTTTTTGTGGTAAAATAAGGGGTATCGGCTTATACTCGGGTCGGCTTATACTCAAACATACAACTGGTATGTTTTCTAAGGTGGTAAAGACAAACAATGTCTCTTTTTGCTAGTATACTTTTTGACTTACAAGAAGCCAAACAACAAATTGTGGGATTAGAGCTACATTCACACACATGTATGGGGGGCGTATATACGGCCGATATACGTCCCCCATACACTCCTATGGGCTCACGGCCCTGTACGGGAGCGGTACGGTGCAGCACACGTACGGCACCGTACCGCTCCGTAGTACGGGAAAAGATAGGACATGTCCTATCTTTTCCCGTGATACGGCGCCGTGCGCTGTATCTTCCTATGGACAGGGGCGGGCATACATCGTGTGAATGTAGCCTAAGTCAAAGTATTCCCAACTGTAGACAGCACTGATTCGTCCTGGTTGGGTCTCTTCAGTACAGCATAGAAAAATGGCTTGGCTAAGTGAAAGGCTTTTGACTAGAGATCAGGAAGTAAAAGTTCTCTTTATGGACAGATTTCCAATTAAGGGTATATCTCGCATGAAAAAAGTCACTTAGGACTTCATGTACGAAAGTCATCTCCTATTAAACGCGTTGGAAAGCAGGAGACACTGCAGCTCCCATCCATACCTGAGAAATCAAAATGTCAAAGTAATTTGGCTTCCTATACAAATAGAACCTTCAATTCCAAGTGTGCTATGTATTTTCAGATTGCCATTGACTACTTAGGAGTATGCACTTAACATGAAGAGGCACTTTTTATCCACATCCACCGATGAGAGAAAACAATTACCAGCAATGGGTTATATGACATATGTGTTACATATAGTGGGTTTGGAAAGTATTCAGACCCCTTCAACACACACACGCTGCCATAAAGCCCAGACTGATGGAGGGCTACAGTGATAGTTGAATTTGTTTAACTTTCTCCCATCTCCCTACAGCAGTGGTCCCAAACCTTTTTGTATTCAGGGTATTGGCTGCACTCAAAAAAAAAATTTCAGGGACCATGGTCTCTAGAAAATAAGATTGCGTGCACAGCAAATACCCCATATCAAACCCCAACCCATATAATCTGTCATTTCTGCAGCCCTAATCTAAATGCCCCCTTTTCTGTAACCCACTTTATTGAGTTCTCTTATGTAACACCCTACTGTTACTGTAGCCACCTTTATAGTGCCCCTTTTATGTAGCCCCCTCCGTATAGTGCTCTTTTTCCTGTAGTCTTCTTTTTATACCACATATACTCAAAAATATGTTGACCGGAGTGTAAGCCGAGGCGCCTAATTTTACCACAAATAACTATGAAACTTAGTGACTTGATAATAAGCCTAGTGTGGGAAATGCAGCCTCTACTCAATAAAATGTCCAAAGCAGAGCCCCCTCAAAAAAAACAATGCCCCTATAGCAGTGATGGCGAACCTTTTAGAGACCGAGTGCCCAAACTACAACCAAGACCCACTTATTTATCGCAAAGTTCCAACAAAGAAATTTTATTTGTGACTTATACTCCCTGCTCTGTCACAACACCTTCCCACTCCTCCAGTAGTCCCAGGTAGCACTCTCACTTTAAAATAGCTCTATGCACAGCAAGTCCTGGGCTGTCTGGGACTGCAGGAAGATAGTCACCATCTCTGGTGATGGCCTGGGTGCCCACAGAAAGGGCTCCGATTGCCACCTCCGGCACCCGTGCCATAGATTCACCACCACTATATAAAAAACTCTATACTGTATACTCACCTCTGACATTCCTCTTCTCATAAAAAGGAGCATCAGAAAAGGAGCGCCAAAGATAAGTATAACATTTTTTTTTTTTAAATTTTAAGGTCTTTTGGCCGTGGCCCAAGATAGGGTGTTCCACAGCCCGGTGGTTGAGGACCACTACCCTACAGCATCTTTGGAGCTCAGCCACAGTGATCTTTGGGTTCTTCTTTAAATATATCACCAAGGCTCTCTTCCTACGATTGCTTAGTTTAGCTGGACGGGCAGGATGAGGAAAAGTTATAGTCATCCCAAACTTCTTCCATTTAAAGAATAAGAAGATCACTGTGCTCTTAGGAACCTTGAATTCTGCAAAAATTCTTTTGTAACCTTTCTGTGTCTTGCCACAATTCTGTGTCTGAGCTCTTTGGGCAGTTCATTGGACCTCATGATTCTCATGTGCTCTGACATGCAATGTGAGCTGTGAGGTCTTATATAGATCAGTATGTGCCTTTCCTAATCAAGTCCAATCAGTTTAAATAAACACAGCTAAACTCCAATAAAGGAGTAGAACCATCTCAAGGATTAGCAGAAAGAAAGGACAGTATGTAAGTTAAAGGATCTGAAAACTTATGAACATGTGATATTTCAGTTTTTCTTGTTTACTATCTACATAAAAATCTACATAAGGTTTTTTTCTGTCAGGATGGGGTAAATTAGATTTATAACATCACGTAATGTATGAAGTTCTATTTTTATCCCTTTTATTTTTTCTCAAACTGTTATTTTTGCATTGTATGCATATGTCTGTTATTTTTTGTCACCATTTTGTAAGATAGCCCTTTTGTTTGTGAGCACTATAATTTTATATTAACCCCTTCCCGCCATGAAGTGAAACTGGTGAAAAAAACGCATTTCTCCATATTCTTGTGAGCTTGGATTTTACGTATTTCACTGTGCACCCCAAATGACAAGTCTATTTTATTATTTGTGTTGGTACGATTACAAAGATTACAAAAAATAAAACCTCCTGTACAAAAAAAAATATATATATTTTTCCATCTTCTGGCGATGTGGTTGGTGTCATTTTTTGTGACTTTGATGACGTTTTCAATGCTACCATTTTTAGGACTGTACAACCTTTTGATCACTTTTTTATTGAATTTTGTAGATTTTTTTAAAATGGCAAAAAGGTGCACTTTTTCGACTTTGGGCTCTACTTTCCGTTATGCGGTTAAACGCAGTGAAAACTAGTTACTATATTTTGTTAGATTGGCCATTTTTGGATGCGGTGATACCTATTGTGTTTATAATTTTTACTGTTTATTTATATTTATCTCATTTCTAGGGAAGGGATTTGCCTGAAAACAGCCAAGTTCACTCTGGAACTTGAGGGCAGAGTCGGTGATTCTGACAGGTGATGACACTGTAGAAAACTAGACAATTGCAAACTTTGAAGGGAAGATGTCTTAGGCGCAAAAAAGGTCACAAAAAATTGCCACAAAAAATTCACAAAACACAATTAAAAACCAAGCCAAAACAAAAAGGTACATGTGCCTTTACATGTTTTAGATGTATTATACCTTTTTGAAAGAATAAAACTGCTGTTTCTGAAAGTACTCTTACAGATTGGATTGCATGCTTGTTAATGCGACATCTAGCCATCCCTCCTTTAATTTACATAAAACATCCTCCTGGAAATACTGAAAAGCAGTATTAATTAGCAAACTTGCCGTTTCCCCCCACGCTGTGCTGCAGCTTATTTTCTATTTTGGCTAGCAAACAGATCTGGCATTGATTTTTTTTAGGATAAGCATAGGGCTAGTGTTTTGACATCCGTTTAACAATTTTAATTAATAAAAAAAATCATTGTAATAAAAACAAATGGATGGACAGATCCATTAACAGAAAATTATCTGGTAATAAAAACAGATAGCTTGGTTTCCGTTAGCGTTAGATTCTTTTTCTCTTTATTTTTTAGCCATCTGCTTTTTTAATTCCAACTATTCAGGTATAATGGACGATGTAAAAATGGATGCTAATGGACATGATTACAAGTCCACTAAAATCAATGGGGGAAAATGCCTTTCTAGAGATAGCAAAAGACTATTGTTAGCCACAAGTCCCTAAAGGTTGTATAGATTAATAAAATCATCACGGGAAAGACATACATTTAAAAACATTTAAAAGCACATCTAATGTGTGCGAAAACAACTGCATGAAAACATGGGTCAAAATTCATGCAGTAAGGCTGCCTACCTCCTAGTGGGTCTAAGGACTCTGGTGAATGGAATAATAAATAAAGTGCATGTGCAGGAATGGTAGAATATGAATGCAAAAATGTGGATGCAAAGTAAACTCAGCATAACATGTAGCGTAAAGACCTACGGTATGTGTTCTTACAGAACCAGCAGCAATTGATATCAGACACAGTGCCCGCAATATGAGTAAACAAAATGCATATCATCAGTTCCAGACGAGGTAGGCGCCAAATACCCTAATGCCCCACGCATTCCGCCATGAAGTGGCTTCTTCAGGAGTAAAGGTATATGTGATATAAATATATATATAAAACAAGAATGATTATGGGGTCGCACCTGTGGAGAATTGGAAGGCTAGCTCCAGGTGAAGTCAGCGAATAGCAGAACCTCCCTGCTATTAGGCTAAGACACCACAAGTTTGGTATGGGGTGAATGGGAATAAGATACCCGGTTGATTGAAAGCAATGGCACCATTGCGCCATCTTCCAATCAAAAGTTATGGGGTTTTAATAAAACCACAGACCCAGAAAGTACCTCACTGATGGAAGAGGGATAGAAAAACTTCCCCTCACAGTGACATTACAGCCAGGGGTGGGGGTCAAAATTCCCCTGGGTTTAAATAAGTGAATAAGCCACATGGCTTGGATCAGTTTGAGGATTCTATTACACTAGAATACTGGATCGCTGTCTATGCCCTGTCCTTGGGTCAAAGAACTTCTACCTATTTAAATAGCAAGAGTTTTTTTGTTTCTGTTTTCCATAACCGTTTGTAAGAATAGTGTGTGTATGTTTTTTTAATTTTTTCATTTTATCTGACAATTTTATTTAGCATAGTCTATGTAGTGCTGAGCTGAATTAAATGCTGTGTGAATTCATCATTTTGATATAGTATAAGTAGTGAGTGCATGTGCTGTATAAATCATCAGTGTGCATTGTCTGTGTGGTTGAGGAGCCTACGGCCTTCTTTGCGTAAGTAACTCATGGTTGGTGGGATTGACTGGGTGCCGAGATTGTGTGTAGTAAATTTAGCGTTAGGGCGCCATTTTGTGGAAGTGGGTGGAGTTTAAGGGCTAAATTCTGGGACTCCATAGAGTAGGTGAGTGGGGTCCATGACAGGGCACATAAAACTCATTCAGTTGTTCTATTAACCCTTTTTCTTTGGGGATTGTAGAAAACTGCAATTCTGCACCCAGGGGTGTAACTAGGAGTTGCAGGGCCCCATGGCAGACTTCTGAATAGGGTCCCTATTAAAAAAATAAATAAATACACATCGCTTGCATGTGGGTTACAATAACATAACACCTTAGTAAAACTTGCAATAATAACATTGGCCACATTTATAGTTCCCTTTTAGGACACATCGATCTAACCAAGAAGTAGTTGATGTAGAGAACCTGCTATGCACTAATTCTTTTCTCAGTGTTTTACTACGGAAAATGATATGAGGGTTTTTTTCTTCTACATTCTCTTGTAATTGAGGATCCATAGCTAACAGATGCAAGTTCTTCATAACAGCTGTGCGAATAATGTTTTTGTGAGGGCTATACCCAAATATAAATGTAAAATGTTTTGATTCAGTACTCTCTCTAGTTTTTACTTTTCTATTATTTTTAAATAGTAGATCATTAGATGTAGCTGAAGATGCTTTAAGACTCATGTTATATAATTATGTAGATAGTCCCTGGCTTTTATTCGAGCTTCTAGTTCATCTGCTTGTGTTTCGAAATATGCATCCTCACTATTAATGTTGCGTAGCCTCAAAAACTATATGGCTATAAGAATAGCTTCCTTTATATATGTGGGATGGAAGCTACCATAATGTAAGATGGAATTTGTGGCTGTACTTTTCCTAAAACCTTTTGACGTTAATTTACTACCTTCCAATTTAAACAAGACATTTAAGAATTCCAATAAACAAAGTGTAAATCCTAACCAAACACACTCACAGTGGTCACCACATATAGTGCAACATCAATACACAGAAAGGGAATAGAATGGGAAAGAAGAGAAAAAGTGGTGAGTGTTTCACATAAAATGTAGCCTTAATTAAACAGATAAAATTGTATCTTTTTACTTATTTAAAAGACAAACAACGAAACTTTGTGGCATTTATGTCTCTTTGCCACATAAAGTAATACATTGACAGCTTTTGGACCAAAAATACTTTGCAGCAATATCTGTCTTAAAATTGAATTACTAGGGAGGTCTGAGGGTTTTGCAATTTCCAAATTATGAAGTAAGTACAGTTGAACTTAAAGATAATCTACCATTTGATTTAATGCATTATGAAGCAAACATACCATATCTTGTTTAATCGCTGAGCTGAGGGGTTTTGCTGATAAAACAGATATAACATTATGATGAAGAAGCTCTGTCACTTCTATGGCTGGTTCAGCGCTTCTCCTAGCATGTGAGTTAATCCCTGGGTTGTGCCTGATGGCAGAATAACCAGTTGCTGTGTATGAGTGATCCAGCTCTAACCTCCATTCGTTATTACAAGCTTCATGTAATGTTTTTATCTAGGCAGCCAGCCTGACTCCGCTTTCCCAAGGTCCTGAATGTTTTCAGCAAAACCACTCAGCTCAGGTATTAAGCAAGATATGATCCTGCATCAGTGTAGCTACAGCATTTTCAAGGTATGTTTGCTTCATAATGCATCAAATCAAATGGTAGGCTTCCTTTGAACATAAATGGGAGGCAGCATTAACAGAATGCTCTTGTTCTTTACTGAAAATTTTAGTTTAGACTAAAAAAAAAAATTAAATTGAAATAGCCAAAATCTAAACTAGAGAAGTTTAAGAGTTTTGAGAGGTTTGAGACCAAATTTCATAATACTCTTCTTCATCTAGATAAAGTTGAGAATAAGATTAACCCCATAAGGATGCAGCCAGTTTATAGCCTAAGGCTTAGCCCCATTTTTGTATTCTGAAATGCGTCGCTTTATATGGTTATAACTTTTGAACACGGTCCCTATTAAAGTGATTATGAGAATGTTTTTTCCACACATGTTGTACTTCATATTAATGGTAAATTTTGGCTGTTAAGTTTTGAGTTTATTTACAAAAAGAAGAAAAAAATATGAATTTTTAAAGCAAAAATTGGCATTTTCAAAATTCTAAATCATTGTGATTTCAGTTAGATAGATTTACTACCTAAAAAGGTTGCTGAATAACATTTCCCATATATCTACTTTACATTTTCATAACTTTTGAAATGTCTGAATAATTTAATTTGATGTCACGCGGCTTACAAATCGAATATTGGTTTTCCGTATTTTCAGAATTGACTATTTTGGTGATAATTACTGTTTTGAATGAAATTTTAAATATTTAACATTTAATAACCCCCAATATATCAACCAATTTTCCAATCTGCACCCCTCAAACTATCAGAAACCACTCTTAGGAAGATTGTTAACCCCTTGAGATCTTCCAAAAGAGAAAGCTCATATTAAAATTTGTAATGTAATTTCCACAGAGACCCCCCCACATGTGGCATTTTTCTTTATTGAGATGCTTTTTCCTGTGTTGCTATTTTGGGGTTAGTATGACCTATTGTTGAAAATGTATGAACCTTTTTTGAGGGCAAGAGTAGAAAAGCATAAATTCTGTACTGGATTTTTGACTTTTTTTTTTTTTTTTGTTCACCATATAGCCTAATAATGTTTTACTAAATGTGTTCTTATGTTTTACTAAATTTGCAAAATAAAACCCTAATGTGGGGAAAAATCTATCATTTTTGCATAGCCGTCTTATAAGTGGCATAGTATGTTGAGAAAATTGTTGACGTACCGTATTAGCCAGGAAAAATCAAAAATCTGATGTAAATACTTTTGTGTAAAAGCTACAAAAGTGCTTAAGGAATGATACCTTTATTGGCTAACCAGAAAAATTATATTTGGTGCAAACTTTCATTGCACACAGGCCCCTTCTTCAGGCATGGATACAAATGAAGCACTGAGAGAAAAACACAACATTTGAGGGATGTTACAAAAAGATAATAGTGAGACTCAATTAAGATAAGCTGGGGCAATAAAACAGGATGTCAGGTTGTAGGTGATATTACCTGTCCAGGCTTAGAAATTTAAGGCCTCCCCTCAAAATAAGACCTAGCGGCAGTCATTGCATCAGCTCCCCCCACACCATATATTAGTATTAGGAAATCTTTTAGATGCTGCAGAAGGTTATGACATGGGGAAGAATTCATGGAATGAAATCACTGGCTGTTGTGCTGCAAATGTGATCCCAGCAGCTACCAGTATAAGAAGGGCTCATTTATGGAAAGTGATTTTACTAAACATGAGAGACTGGGGCCAATGATTCTAATAGAAATGGAGTCACAAGAAATACAGCATGAAATTCATAGTTTGGAGAGTCATAAGGAGAAGTTGATTTTTTGTTCAACGATAAATGTAAATTCTTGATCATGGAAAAATAAGATATCCCCTGAAAATAAGACCTAGTGTCTCTTTAGGGGCAAAAATTTAATACAAAACACTGTCTTATTTTCGGGGAAACAGGGTATATATGTGAGGTTTTTGTTATGATATAGACTTTTTTGTGGATTATATGTCTTTTTTCTTTTGGAAAAGATCTTTATTGCGTAGAAAAAATGCTGTACAGTTAACATTGGAAACACAACGTTCAGTAAGCACATGTTTGACATATCAAACATATATATTGTAGTGAGATATTACTTCTTTCTACCCGGTATAATCCTGTGACTTCTATATTACACAATCAGTAGACAACAGAGACACAACGTGCATCTCTTTGGAACTGTCTCATGGCCTCAATGGTTTTAAAAGTCCTAAAGCAAAGTCCTGCATAATGATTGCATGAGGTTATGATCATGCTTCATTAAATCTTAAATCATACCAGGGAGGGAGAGGGAAAAAAGGGAGGGAGCATAGGAGTCAGATAGCCCAGATTTCCAGCACCACAAAGACATAATTAGAAATATTAGTAGAATACTATTACTACCCTCTCTGAAGAACCCTCACCTTGTATCATGTCGTTGATATTTTTATTTCATTGTTAGCTCTCAATCTGCCCAGGGTCCCCTTCAAGTTCTTTAGGTGTTTCGCATTCTGTATGCGTAGTTTTATCACTAGCAGTTTTATCTTGCGGTCTTTAATTTTTTCCATTTACGAAAAAAGGATTTTTCCCTCTTATTGCCTAGTCGTTCCGTCTCCAATTTGTCTACTTCCAAATAGAATTTTACCTTCGCCAATACTTCACCCCATTGAGGTACCTCAGCCTCTAACTAATGATTCAATAAAGTGTGCTTTGCGAACAAAATAATTATGTGAATAATGTGAGTGAGTGGGGCGACCTCCTCAGAGTCATCCCCCAATGGGGCAGTCGAGTGGAATAACAATATTCAAAGCTTTTTGTCTGCTGATGGTGGTATGTAAATTACGCCCATTATGACAATTGCAAATTCTGTTGGTAGATAATAGGGACAAACACAAACTAACAACAACTCGATGTTTGCACAACAATGTATCTTTTTAACTGAAGTGTGAAAAGGATTGCACCATTTGTCACTGATATATATGAGAACGCATCCCCCCCTCCTTTTTCCTGCAGCCTGTATGTCTCTATCTGATCTAATTGCCTGATAACTGTCAGGATTCGGGATGAGTGGATCATCTGGACCACCGTGGTGGTACTAGCAGACACCTGGGACCGGAGTCTAAGTGGCTTGACCAGGCCTAGGAGGCGGGGATGCGCACGACGGACCGGACCGAGACAGGAGCCGGGACGGTTAAGATGTGCGGGCGATGCGCTGGTGGGGCAGAGGGGCACGTGTGAGCTCACTACCCGCAATATGGGTCGTGGGATCACCTGTGACAACCTGGGATGTATATACAAGGGTCATCAAGCTTATTTTGCAGCCGAGTCTCTGTGAATGCAAGCAAACTGGAATTTATGTACTTGTCATATCTGCAAAGTGCAATCAATGTATCCATTTTGTTGTACATGGCTCTGAAATTCCCCATAACAAAAGAAGGGATGCAAGGTTTGTGTGCTTTCGTTTTATCCCTGAGTTTTTTACCTGATTTCCTTCCCCTAATATTTTTTCTTATTTCCTTATACCCATGCATCTGTATTTATGTAACTCCATTATACTGTCCCTGGAGTATTGAAATAGAGGAGTGATGGGGTCCTTATTTTGTTCAATACTATGCTTCAAGGACACCTTGTTAGTGCCCCCATTCTGATTTAGATAGTTGTAGGCACAAGGGTTATTGCCTTGGTAGTGGCTGAAGCTGCATGTTACTATTGGTGGGGCAGCCATGGTTGTGATCTAGTAGATTGTGGTCCTCATGTTGTCTTGGGGTACATGGTGCAAATCAAGGGCTGAGGGTATCCCAGATGCACAAGCCTGGGAAGTGTTTTATCTGGTGCTGTGCGGGCATGTAGGTGACTAAATCAGTAGTTGAGAGTAACGGTGGTTAACACCAGGGTAGTAGCACTGTGCTTGTATTCTGTGCCAAGGGAGCAGGGCCTCTTCTGATCCAGGTGCTAGGTATGGGGGATGTGGATATCTACTATAATCACTAAAATTAATTAAACTTACTAACTATGATAGGCTACAATAAACACATAAGATGAGGAAACTAGGTAAATAAAAGCAAAAAAGAAAAATAACCTAGGTGACTTACAAAAAAAGGAAATAATTAGAGAGCTGGAGCTGATGTACAAGTAGACCCTTTCTACGGCGCCATTAGTACTATACTTCTTTTACAAGAGACACTACGTAGATTCACAAAGATCTATTTAGAAAAAGATGAACAACTGGTCAATGTAGATGTGGAAAGTCTTTACACCAGCATAGGTCATGAGACTGGTTGTGACACAGTTAGATACTTTCTTGAAAGGTATCAGGACACAAGTCCAATGAGACAGGACTTCATTCTTGAGGCCGTGCATAGCGTAATTAGTGTCCCAAAGCGCAATTATTTCCACTTTGATACCCACTTCTTCCTCCAGACCCAGAGAACGGCAACGGGACCAGCCTGTATTCTCACTCTTGGGTGGTGGGAGGAAGAGCAGGTATTTGGTGAAACATCACAAGAATATATCAAATTCTGTTCTGGAAAAGATACATAGATGATGTGGTATTTATTTGGAAGGGATCAGAAGAAAACCCTTTTAAATTTTATCACACATCTTAATGACAATGACTTAAATATCAAATTGTCCTACAGTAGAACATCTATTTCCTTCCTAGATATCAATATCGAGATAGAAAGTGATGGTAAGATTGAAACCAATATATACCGAAAAGAGACAGCAACTATGAGTCTTCTTCATGCAAACAGTGCACATCTCCCGCGTACCAGTAAGGGCAAAGGAGAGTTCCTGAGATTACGCAGGAACTGGAGGAACATTGGAGAGATTTAAAGAAGGCACCATAGCCTTAAAAGAACGCCTTCGCCAGAGAAATTAGTTGGGCAGATTGATTAAAAAGGTATATAATATAGCACTCCATATGGATAGATCCTCCCTATTACAAGTGAAGGATAAAAAAAAGACTCGCAGGTAAAATTTATTACGACCCCAAATGAAAATTGGACTGAGATTAACAAGATCGTAAATCGCAACAGGGAAATCTTACTATTAGATCCGGACCTAGCTAAATTCTTAGGGAATAGGGTCTCCAGTGGTTACAGAAAAAGGTGTTCAAATCGGTAGTGCCCTGGAAAGGAGCCATTTTGTGAGAGAAAATAAGGTTAAGGGGCACAAGTACCCGGGATTCTTTCCATGTGGCAAATAGTCCTGGTAAAGATGAAAACCTTTCAGGGCAAAGATGAGAATACATATGAAATAAATTACATATTATTTGTTCTTCATCTGGGGTTATTTATGCCATACAATGCCCAAGCAATCGTCTGTATATAAGCAAAACCATTCAGAAACTGAAGACCAGATTCAGAGAACATTTGAGTAACATCAAAAATTATGATAAAATGTAAAATAAAGCGCTGAAACAGAAAAAAATATTCCAGCCGACACCAACTGTAGAACATTTAAAAAAAATGTGTAGTCTGAAAGGGCTAAAAGGATGGGCTATTACCAAAATAAGTTTGGACATTTGAGGTGAAGACCTGCATCCCACACTCTTTCAGACAGAGAGTAAATGGATATACCAGATGGGTAGCTTAAAACCCAAGGGCCTTAATAACAGTTTTGCTTTTTGTTGTTTCTTGTAAATAAATGTTGGAGAATATATGTTCTTCTTTAACAAGATATTTCTTTACCCTTTCTCTCTGTTAATATTTGGATGGGTTGATAACCCTTGCCAAAATAAGCCTTTCTTAGCTCTCTGAGATATTAGAAGTGAAAATGTATGAAATATTACTCGTGTATACGCCGAGTTTTTCAGCACAAAATGTGATGTGCTCCTCTTCTCTCTTCTCCATGGCTCCGCTTCTTTCTTGGGTCTTCAGTACAGCAGGCAGGGACGCGGCTATGTTATGTCCCGGCTGGCGCATACTATGACGTCATCAGTGGTCGCATCATGGAATGCTCCGAGCAGGAATATAAAATGACCGCGTCCCTGCCTGCTGTACAGAAGACCGAAAAACGAAGAAGAGCCGCAGGGAAGACAGACGAGGAGCGCATCAGGGACATCGGGAGCCACGCTGAGCATCGGGCAGCCGGAGGATGAGTATATAAGTTTACTTTTTAAAGTGCTGGTTGGGCCGGCTGTATACTGCAGGGGGGGCAGGCTGGGCCGGCTGTATACTGCAGGGGGGGCAGGCTGGGCCGGCTGTATACTGCAGGGGGGGCAGGCTGGGCCGGCTGTATACTGCAGGGGGGGCAGGCTGGGCCGGCTGTATACTGCAGGGGGGGCAGGCTGGGCCGGCTGTATACTGCAGGGGGGGCAGGCTGGGCCGGCTGTATACTGCAGGGGGGGCAGGCTGGGCCGGCTGTATACTGCAGGGGGGGCAGGCTGGGCCGGCTGTATACTGCAGGGGGGGCAGGCTGGGCCGGCTGTATACTGCAGGGGGGGCACGCTGGGCCGGCTGTATACTGCAGGGGGGGCAGGCTGGGCCGGCTGTATACTGCAGGGGGGGCACGCTGGGCCGGCTGTATACTGCAGGGGGGGCAGGCTGGGCCGGCTGTATACTAGGGGGGGCAGGCTGGGCCAGCTGTATACTACAGGGTGCTTGCTGGCTATATACTGGGGTGGCTGTGACCAATGCATTTCCCACCCTCGGCTTATACTCAAATCAATAGGTTTTCCCAGCTTTTGGTGGTAAAATTAGGAGCCTCGGCTTATACTCAGGTCGGCTTTTAATCGAGTATATACTTTTAACTTTATAGAACTTTTAACTTTATTTTGAAGTACACTTTTAAACAGTACTGTTTATGTACGATTTATGTCTATCCCTTATGCTCAGCAATATTCTTTACTTAATATGACATTGCTTTTGAGATATCACAACCTGTGATAATACAAAATATTTTTTTTACACAAGATGAGCATTGGTATTGATTTTCGTCCTGCCAGCATAATGTATACTGTTTAATATGGTCTTTAAATCTAGTCCAGCAATCATTATGATAAATACCATCAATTTATAGACAGAGATAATATTATTTTTATCAGTATTTATACACTTCTTTCTATACAAATATATGTTTTCTGCAAGCTGGCATTCTTACTGGCCAATATGTCTGTCAATCATTGTGTGTCTAATAAAACATGACCTGACCAGGCCTCCCATGCCCCTAGAACAGTGATGGTGAACCTTTTAGAGACCGAGTGCCCAAACTACAACCAAGTCCCACTTATTTATCACTAAGTGCCAACGCAGAAATGTAATTTGTGATTTACACTCCCTGCTCTGTCACAGCTTTCATTCATATCAGCACCCCGAGGACACCAATTAAGCAGAAGCTAGAAGAAATTTGGATGATCATTGTAGCTTCCCTCCAGGGTCCCAAAAACAGGAAGAATTGTCAGGGCAGGAGCAGGAGCTACAATGATAATCCAGATCTGTACACACCTTCCCACTCCTCCAGTAGTTCCAGGTAGCGCCGTCACTTTAAAATAGCTCTGTGCACAGCAAGTCCTGGGCTGTTTGGGACTGTAGGAAGATACCTGGAGTCCTCTCTGGTGATGGCCTGGGTGCCCATAGAAAGGCCTCTGAGTACCACCTCTGGCACCCGTGCCAAAGGTTCGCCACCGCTGCCCTAGAAGAAGCCAGGGAGACCAGGCAAAACACTCTGTCCAAATACAATCACTGCTTAGGGAATCCATACATACTATAATACAGGTTCACAATAATTCCACTTGTTTGTGTACTGGCATCTATGCCTGTTATCATGATCTGACACATGCCGGGAGCAGCCGCAAGTGTGTGGATGCACAGCTCCGCTGTAAGAGCACTGCAGCATTCAAGTTTGATTTGGTATTGTAGCTTTCTGTGACCTAGCTAGCGTTGCTCAGCAGCTGGGTCATAATATAGCACACTACATTCATGTGGAATGAGGTTTGTTGTGTTGGGTTTGTTTTTACAACTTGATACAGCAACCTGTTATTTATAGATCCCTGTGTGTACAACAATGCTAAAGGTTGATTATCTATATAAAAGAGAGTTTAATAATCCATCAAAGGGGACCTCTTTATTGTGGTACCTGGAAGATTTAATTCAGAAGCTTTGAATGTATTACTTTATGTGGCATAGAGACCTAAATGTCAAAGTTTTGTTGTTTGTCTTTCATATAAATAAAAAGATACAATTTTATCTGTTTAATAAATAAAGGTAACATTTTATGTGAGACACTCACCTCTTTTTCTCTTCTTCCCCATTCTATTCCCTTTCTGTGTAATGAGTCTAAGAATTCCAGTTAGTCCAAACTATATTTGATCTAAATCGCATATTCATTGCATTATTATTCAGATATAATTCAGACGAATTATGGGAGAGTATGAATATTAATGATTCACTAATAAAATTTACAAATGCAGTGCTCTTGTCTGTGTTGTTGAGAGCTTGTCTCACACTGGATACCCCACGTCCTGGGGGATCTGTGTACACAAACTCTCTACGTTAATAGTGGCTAAAGCATAATTTGCTTGCCGTTCAATCTTGCTAAGTGTCTTAAGAAAAGTATTAGTATCAGTTATGATGGTATATCCTGTAATAGCAACCAGTCTGTATGTTTAGAAAAAGGTTTAGTCAATTAACCTATGCCAGCAATTATAGGGCGACCTAAAATTTCGGTAAAAACAATTATAGCGGACTCTATGTACATGTCCAAGAGAGGCCTGGATACCTTTCTGGAGAGAAAAAATATCACGGGTTATGGGGATAAAACATTTATTTAATTCTTAGAGGTTGGACTTCATGGACTTGCGTCTTTTTCCAGCCTTTTATACTATGATACTATGATAGGGTGCCCTGGGGGTTTGATCATGGACTTGTGTTAGTAAAGCACTGATGAATAAATTAGTGCATAGCAGGTTCTCTACATCTACATCAACTACTATTGGTAAGGTCCATGTGTCCCATAAGGGAACTTTAATTGTGGCCAGTGTTATAATTGCAAATTTATACTATGTGGCAAAGTATTAAATATTGGAAACAGACAGCATATGGTGAAACAATTTATTAATTGCAAATCAAAATTTGCGATTGGTTCATAGGTTCTATATTGGCAAAACAATTCTCTGTATTTTTGTGAGGTTCAAAGAATATCTGAATTGTGTCCGTACTGGTAATGGATCTCTAAGTGCACCGGCGGACAATCCGGTAGCATGAGAAGAGTTGCGTACGAGGTCAGCCCGGGGGAAGGAAAATGAGGTGTGCACTGCGTAATTGAAGGTTGGACGGGGGTACACAGAGAGGGTCATGCCCGGGAGAACAGCCTTAATAGATGTTGGTACTGCTATTCATCCCAGGCCTCTAGTAGCATCCACTATGGCTGCTGTTATGTCCCTGATAGTTGAGACTGGAGCGACGGGCTCTGTAAAGAAACAAATGCAGTGACAAGAGGTGCCATAGGTGAAAGGGAGCACGTGAGGAGGCGTGTAAAAGATTTTTTATTGTTTAAGGCCTCCCAAGCCATATATATTTCCCAAGACATGGAATTTTTAATAAAATTTTCCCCATTGGCTCTAAGGCAAATGCTTAGCCCTATACATCATTTCCGCATGTCAGTTTTCGGTACCTTTCAACATCTTGCACGGCCAATTAGAATTCACAGCAAGGGTCTTTAATAAAACACTTCTTTCTAGTTCTTTTAATAAATTCCACAGAAATGCCTTAATGTGCTGTGATCATATTATATATGTCTTACCTGGAAAACTGTGATCAATGCTTGTGGAAAGGTATCAAAAGTGCTTCTTCTTATATCTGTGTCTTCAAAGTCAAACTTTCCACCAAACATCTGCATGCCAAGAAGAGCAAAGATGATCATGAAAAGAAAAAGCAAAAGCAGAAGTGATGCAATAGAACGGACCGAGTTGAGCAGTGAAGCCACGAGGTTGTTCAGCGATGTCCAATATCTGAAGTGAGAAAAAAAAGTAAAGTTTAAGCAATACTTAAAATTCTGTTTTATAGTTTTATGTATATATTTTAATATATAATACTATTGAAAGTAAGTGCAAACTTCTGCATATAAAATATACAACAATTTGGGTCAACTTACTTCAGCAATTTGATGAACAAATTGCTGACGCTTAAAGTTTAACTTAATATTTAAGCCAGAAATCAGCTTTACTTCTATACCCATAGTTTAAAGAATCTGATACCCTGGAATTTTAACCCTGTTAAAGTTTACTGGTAAAAGATGACTAAAAGATCTAAATTATTTGTACGCTTGTTTTCAGCTTAATGAGCAGACTTGTAACGATAATTGGTTATAACTTTGGAATGCTTTAACATATCCAGGTGATTTTCAGATTGTTTTTTCGTGACACATTGGGGCAAATTTATCAAGCTGTCTGAAAGTCAGAATATTCCTATTTGCCCATGGCAACCAATTACAGCACAGCTTTCATTTTACCAGTGCTCATGAATATTTTAAAGGGGAGCTGTGATTGGTTACCATGGGCAACTAGGAATATTCTGACTTTCAGACAGCTTGATATATCTGCCCCATTGGGGTACATCTGCTAACAACAGTGCAAACTGCACTAAAGATTTCTGGCACACTTTCTTTATAAATCTGACACTCCCCCTGCTCAGCACTATTTTTTTTGGTGCACCTTTAACCTGGGGTGTGCTACACAATTCTGTTGGATTTTGCCTGTTAATTCTGGCACACTGTGTGACTGAACACCCCCTAATTTGTGTGACAAGGGTCACGTGTGAATGTGGCCAAGGCACTTCTTAAATACCTGTGTAAGCAGTTTGCACTAAAAAGAATGTTCAAGTCTGAAAGAGAACTTCATACCTTGTTAGTTGTAAAATGTAAGTGATAAGTCCTGAGTTTCGTTCTGAAGAAAAAAATTAAAATCTAGCAAAAGCTCTGAAAAAAATCTTTATTTTCAAAGTTTGAAATGTTCTGCTTTCCAGGCAGAACTACCCAAAAAGTTTGATAACTAATATTAGAACTTTAGGTGAGATTTTTCTCAAGACTCACATTTTGAGGGACAAAATTTTGAGGCCTACATAATAGTAAAACCCCATAAATTACCCTATATTACCCCATAAATTACCCTATAAATTACACTATATAAATTAGGGACAGACAGTAGGTGTTCTCCTTAAGGAGACAATGCCAATTAAGGCCACCTTAAAGGCGTGTGGAGACTTAAAGCCATAATGCTCCACTAGGGAATTCTGGGAAAAATGCAAATAAGTTTTCCAAGGTGTTAAATGGAAAACAATACCTCCTTTTGCTACCTTGAAAGGCAGCCCCCTTAACATCAAGTATGACTTACAAGAAGTCTAAAAATATGATGTGGGATTAAGCCAAACCAGTATATCTATTCCATAAGGAACAGACTCCCAACTGTAGACAGCACTGTTTCGACCTGATTGGGTCTCTTCAGTACAGCGTAGGGAACTGATTTGGCTATGTGAGAGGCTATTGACTAGGGACAGACAGTAGGTGTTCTCCTTAAGGAGACAATGCCAATTAAGGCCACCTTAAAGGCGTGTGGAGACTTAAAGCCATAATGCTCCCTAGTGGAGCATTATGGCTTTAAGTCTCCACACGCCTTTAAGGTGGCCTTAATTGGCATTGTCTCCTTAAGGAGAACACCTACTGTCTGTCCCTAGTCAATAGCCTCTCACATAGCCAAATCAGTTCCCTACGCTGTACTGAAGAGACCCAATCAGGTCGAAACAGTGCTGTCTACAGTTGGGAGTCTGTTCCTTATGGAATAGATATACTGGTTTGGCTTAATCCCACATCATATTTTTAGACTTCTTGTAAGTCATACTTGATGTTAAGGGGGCTGCCTTTCAAGGTAGCAAAAGGAGGTATTGTTTTCCATTTAACACCTTGGAAAACTTATTTGCATTTTTCCCACTATATAAATTACACACCTCTACATATTTTAAACTACTTTTATTAAGTCTTTTAACCCTTTAAGTGTTTCACAGGGGTTAAAACAAAATGGAAGTGCTATTTAGAAACTTTAGCATTTTTTTTTTCGGGAAATACATTAATTTAGGCTAAAAATGACATTTTCATAATGAATTTAAATGATGAAATGCTCTTCAAAGTTTGATGCCCAATTTCTCCTGAGTGTACCTACACTATATGGAAAACAAATGTACCCTCCAACAGGAGGGAAAAGAAGGGGGACAAACTAGAAAGATGCATATAAAAGTCAATCTTTATTGGTTACACATATACACAATAACGTGGACGATGCCAACATTAGATGGCGCCGTCATGTAAGTATCAATTGGATACAATAAAAATATGCTAAAAACATGAGTGGTGTAATACAGAACAAAAAGAAGCGGACGGACCCGGACAGAGTGGAGTGACAGGTAAGTAAGAAAAATTTGGTGATATAAACATCACTCAGGTATCCCTCAACTCTGAGTTTTTAGAATTTCCCCTCCGAGCCTAAAGAACTCCGCTCGTTAATAACAGAGAGCCTTATGATGCCACTATTGAGCCTGAAAGAGAAGTTTTCCATTTTTTGAACCAACACAAGAACAAAAGGAAAAGAAAATACTGTAAAAATCTTCAATCTTTCCGCCCACACTTACAAAAATGAGAGCAATTTGCTCAGCAAAGGCTTGTCCTTTTGTCCAACCACTAAGTCGAAAGAATTCAACCTCTTTCTCAATTTAAACCAGTTTGCAAGATTATTCAGTCACTTTATTATTCACTTAAAAATCATAATGAGCAACTGCCCCCTCTCCAACAGATCAGGGGCCCCTTTATCAATATTTTTTTTTTTTCCAAACAGACTTAATGGAATATAGAACCCTAGATAGGACTAAATTATCACCTCATCCCCACAATCGTACTAGGGGGGAAAAGAAGGCCCTAAAAGAACTCTCCACCATAGTCATCAAACAAGTGGGTATGGAGGGGGGGTGCACGGTCATCCTTGACAGAACTGATTACATCATGGAAAGTAATAATATTCTATCTGAACTTTAGTCACTAGAGATTATCAGACTTTAGTTACTTTATTTTTCTCCAAGACATTCTTACTAAACAGGAAAAAAAACAGCATTCCCAAGAATCCAAAAACCGCCTTGTTCTATTATGTTCCAAAGATACACAAAAACCCTGAGAAACAACCCGGCCGGCCGATTATTTCCGCCATCAATTCAGTTACTTGTAATCTCTCTGAATATGTCGACCTTATTCTCCAAAAATATGTACGCACTTTACCCACTAATCTCAAAGATCCACACAACTTATACTTGTCAAACATATTAATTGGCAACCTTGTCTTTTAATTCATGGGAGATATTAAAATAGAGGGACATAATGGGGGTCATTTACTAAGGGCCCGATTCGCGTTTTCCAGCCGTGTTACCCAAATATTTCCGATTTGCGCCGATTTCCCCTGAATTGCCCTGGGATTTTGGCCCACGCGATTGGATTTTGGCGCATCGGTGCTGGCCGAACGAAAACCTGACGGATTCGGAAAAACCGCCGAATTTAAAGAACAAAAAGTGTCACGGAGCTTGCACTTACCTTCACCAGGAATAGGCCGGTGAACTTGAGTGCAGCAGCGCCACCTGGTGGACGTTGGAGGAACTACCTTAGTGAATCCCGGCCGGACCCGAATCCACCGCAGAGAATGCGCCGCTGGATCGCGAATGGACCGGGTAAGTAAATCTGCCTCAATGTCAGTAGTAGGTCTCCAAACAATTGCAGAAACCTTGTATGCAGATCACACCCTGCCACTTGAACAGACCAATTTTGTACTAGACAGCATCAAATTCATACTGGAGAACAATTTATTCATCTT
Organism: Engystomops pustulosus; assembly: GCF_040894005.1. Classification (NCBI taxonomy): domain Eukaryota; kingdom Metazoa; phylum Chordata; class Amphibia; order Anura; family Leptodactylidae; genus Engystomops; species Engystomops pustulosus. The sequence goes on along the minus strand of NC_092412.1, from coordinate 168,485,891 downwards.
TGAATCAGTGACCTACCAACAAAAGAAGCTCCCAAGAAGATTTGCCCCAAACTATGCAAACATCTTCATGGGACTTTTGAAAAAAATCAATATACAAGGGGACCCCATATATTCCCACAAATTAAAACTCTAAGTGGTACATAGATGACATTTTGATCATCTTGGAAGGCATAGAAACGGAAGCTCACGAGTTTACCGAAAAAAAAAATCAACAAAAACACCAGGGGGACGCATCTCACCATCAACATTTCACCCTTACATGTAGAATACCTTGACCTTCTCATTTTTGTGAATCACCAACAAACAGGTCTCTCAACGAAAACTTTGTTTCGAAACATTGGTTATCAATAGTTTTTTAGACTTCATGAGTTCTAACTTTAAGAAATAGCTACTTAATGTGCCATATAGTCAATACAAAAGATACTAAGAATTGCACAGAAACAAAAACCTTCCAATCACAATCCAAACTTATAAAAGACTTTTTTTTAAATAAAAGCTATCCTTTTAAACTCCTCAAAGATGTCTACAAAAGAACGAATGTCCTAGCCCAAAGAGAGTGCTTGGTTCAAACCCATCCCAAGGAACCAGAACCAACAACTAGAACCACAAGTTTCATAACGACCTACACATCTGACCATTGTACCATCAGAAAGATCCTCACCAAACATTGGGACATTTTAATAAAAGACCCTTTCATAGAGGAATTGCTTACCACAAAAAAACCCCAACCAACCTTCAGGAGGGCCCTAGTCCTAAAAAATCTATAAGCTACCTCCAAACTCCAGAAGCAAGCTCCCACTAAACCCAAGACTAGTTTCTTCCCAAAACTCAAAAGGAGCATTGAAATTTGGTTAATTAAACTCCTTAATTAACTGCAGCTCCAACCACGTAGTCTACCTACTGGAGTGCCCCTACAATACATAGGTCACACTACAAAAGCACTAATGGAATGCATTAACATGCATAGAAATCAAATTAAATCAGGCTCTCTTCTTCACAGTGTGTCCAGCCACTGCTTATCACATCATAATAAAGATTTGCTTGATCTTACATTCATAATCAAACACATCCCAGAAACCCATCTGAACCGCCTGAAACCAACTGATAAAAAGGGAGAACTACTGGATCTTCAAACTCAATACAATGCACCCAAATGGACTGAACAAAACCATGGAAAGAGTGTGATGACATCAAAAAGCAGGCAGCTCACTTTTACTGCACAAGAATAAGAAAGGACATTGAACAAATGAAGAATCCCCTAGGACCTTCAAGCACCATCGCCAATCTGCAATCAAGCTGACGGATGTGGATCATCTGATAGGTGCAGACGCAAACTAAGTCTTGCTATTTTATTGGACAATATTTCTGATTATAATCATTTTCTCTGCATTAATCCCACATTCCTTCCCCTTTTAGTATCATCCCAAACCAATATTGCTGAATTTTGAGGTGTTCATCTCCTGTGATTTACTTTGTTCCATTTTTCTCTAACCACGTACCTGTATGGCTACATAAATCCCATGTAAGGTATCTAGTGTTCTTTTATAATTAAAGTTTTAAAAAAGGGGAAAAAAATCCCATGTAAGGTATGTAGTGCCCTTTTACTTAAAGTTAGAAAAAAAAGGAAAAAAAAAATGCCACCTCCTTAGTTTAAAAACCCGCCAATTCTAATCACCGCTGTAACACACCGGCATGCAAGTCCACACTGTGCTCCACAGCTACACAAGTACCACTTTCTCATTTTGATCGCCCCTCTCAATCCCTCCAATAGTTATGTTCATACATTTAACATTTCAGGACAGCTGTATTCCAATACTGCACCCAATGATCAATTTATTCTTTTTAAGGTTTTAATAATATGTATCATATGCAGTTGTAGTCGCTACATCCATTGCCATCATTAAAGGGGTTTTCCCCAGAAAGAAAATTCTCAAATTTCAATCCCCTAGTGATGTTTACACAATAAAGATACATTGTACCCCATTATTTTACAATTTTACTCGGTTTTAATGCTGTATAAGCTCCCATCATTCCCTAGCTGCTCAGTGCAAAATCCCAGTATGACGGTGTGGACTCTCTAAGCAGACACATTATAATCCCCTATGTTCTGTGGGGTGGCAATGGCATTATCATGGTACAGGTGTACATACACTTTTATCTGGCTTCTGACATTGTACTAACACACTGACACATAGAAATCATAGAGTTGAGAGATCACAGATGATGGGATGCATGAGATGCCTATTACACAGAGGCATGACAGACAGAGGCTGACAGACTTTTAAACAGCCAGATCTGCTACATCTCTGTTCTCACAGATATGTGCCTGCCTCCCCCTTCGCCCGGATCACTTATCTGCCTGGAGTTTGTAGCTTGCAGCTTCTCTTTCCTCACGTGCTGTCAGGAAGTGAATCAGTGAGTGTCTGTGAGCTCTGTGCTGTACTGCAGGGGGCACGGCTACAGGCTCATAGCAGAGAGAGACAAACTCAGCAGCATGGCCTCACACAGGAATCCAAGATGGCAGCCACACAACACTAAGTCAGAAGCTACAGGGTTGTGTTTAGCGGCAGATTAAATTGCGTACACCAGGACTGATAGAGACAGGTTGGACTTAGATCTGTGAATTGTTGTATTTTTTGTTAACAGTTAATTAGAGAATGTGTTATTTTACTTGCCTTCGAGGGAATACCCCTTTAACAAGTTTAGACTGCGAAAGCTCTTGCCACTTACTGGCTGGTTTATATCCTTAAGGGCAATGAACAATTTTTTGTAATGTATTTTATAAATTAACACTTAATTTTAATTATTATTTCAGAGCTTTGAGGTAATACAGATATGTCTATCTTCTTGACATTTCACAAAACCATTTTACTACATACCAGTAGACAGTACGTCCTTGAGACGCGATGTTCACTCTGAAATAAAAACCATTCATCTTGAACATACCCTCCTCTGATGTCTATGGGGTAGGGCATCTGTGAAACCTAAACCCGAATTTTGCATTTGCACTTCCTTTTACATTTTCCTTTAGTACCGCCAATCACCCTCTAACAGTTACAGGAAAACGCAGCAACCCGTTCTAGACTTCAACTAAACTAAAATAGTACGAAATATCACCCGTCCCTACCGATCTTAGATTTAAGGGCAATAAAAGAGATTATAAAGGCCATTTTGTGATAAAACTCAACGAAAGTCCCTGAAGGCATCTCAAAATTATTTGAATTCTTGGGTTCATGCTTGGTCATACTAGGGGTCATTCTTGGTGAGCAGCAGAACCCTCGGTTGATGAAGAGTCGGCGCCATATTTGTGGGAGGTGCCAGACCTTGCACCACTTGAGGTGTTTGAAGGGAGTCCAGGTACTTGGAAAAGGTCTGGAGGCATTTGAGTGTTTTCAACTCATGCTTATTACACTACTTGCAGCAGCAGTTGATGCACTAGTGGACTACATAGTTTGCAGCAACCCTCGGTTGATGATGAGTCGTTGCCATATTTGTGGGAGGTGCCAGAGCTTGCACCATTTGAGGTGTCCAGGCACTTGGAAATGGACCAGAGGCACTTCAGTGGTTTCAACTCATGCTTATCACACTACTTGCAGCAGGAGTTCAGCAGCAGTTGATGCACTAGCGGACCTTGCCCATTGAATGACACTTCGCTTTGCCAGCTTACCCAAGTACTTATAAGTACTAGCATACGGAGCTCACAAGCCCCTCTGGTCTTCACCAGAGCCTGAACTTGCTTGACGCTTAGCCTGTAGGGAAACGGCAGATGGTGAAAAGCTTTGACAAGTTGTGACTGAAGGGAGGACTAGAACAGGACTAGCAGATGACTGAGTTGCATTCAGAGTCAAAGGCTGGATCAGAAACAAATTGCTGAGTAGATAACAAACACTGGGGTCATGGATACACAGCATCAAACAGAACAAGTAGGGCTGGAGCACACAGAAGAGACCTAATACTCTAGTAAATGCAAATTGTTCATGAAATATATTTCTAGCCCATCCCACAGATCCATGATCTTATGTGACCTCAAGAGTAAGTTGCGTAATAAGACTACAATGCTGAGAACCAGCCACCAGAGCGGGTTTAGCCAGTAATCTACATACTTGAAACTAGAGGGATTCAGAATGCAGAATCGACAGCAAGTAATGTGCTAACTTGCCACAGAATGCAAGCGTTCAGAGCAAAATCATGACAGTTATCTCTAAAGATCAAAATTTGATGGGTCTTTTGGGTAAAACATGAAGAGTTTTATTTTTTACAAAATTAAGTACATCAACATAAATTCTTTATTTTGCAAAAAATAACAATGATCGTAATTAGAAAATAGCAGTGACTGCAGTACAGAGAAAGATAATTACATTTTCTGAAGGTTACAACACCAATCATTAGGAAATGTACAGGCCTTCGCTTTGAATAACCTCAGCACATCTGCGGCCACAGGACACCACTAGTCTCTTTCACTGCTCTGGTATGATTTTTGTCCACTCTTCTTCCAGTCTCTTTCACAGTTCTGTGACTATTGAGGGTTTTTTTGGACACTACTTTGTCACCAAGGATTTGCTATTGGGTTTAGATCAGGACTACCTGTTTAGCTGTGAAAAGTGTTGGCTGATTGAGTGATGAACGCAAAACAAAGAAAAACTTGCATTCACTCTGCCATGTAGCCGTATGAGAGGTCCAACACCTGCTGCAGAAAATGTTCCCCAAACCATGACACTTCCTCCATCATCTTTTACTGACTTATTTGCACACTTTGGGTTTAATGTTGACCGAGTTTGATTATGAACATGTTTCCAAATCACATCATATCCCAATTAAATTCAATTTGCTGATTGAACTGTGGACTACGTCTCCTCTCTCCACACAACATGCTTGTCATCAAAAGGTGAGTGTAGCCCTTTGATTTTTTCTGTTAATGAAAGGTTTGGCCACTGCAGAGTTGGATTTCAGTTCAATGCTCCTAAACATCAAACAATGCAAATATCTGCAAAGCCAAAAATTTAGCCTGCATAGTCATGAACTGGCAAGCAATTCCAGCTGCAGTGTTCAAACAATGACCAATGGAGATCCTCTACATTATCCTCTCCTCTCTTTTGCTGGTATCCAGCCTTCTTGGGGGACTTGAATGAGTTTGTGATGATGTAAAGATGTAAAATTCTAGACATCACAGACTTGTCTTGCTATGGCTGGTATTGGTACACAATATTATTGGTACACAATTTGGTACACAGTCCAAATTGTAACACCCAGCTCCCCTGGGTGTGCACAATCTTGAAGATGGCATGCAGACACAACGGATAAATGCAAATGTTTTTATAAGAATGATCAGCAACTTCACCTTAGATGAATACAAACTTCTTTATTTGGCTATTTTAAAATGGCATGACCAACAGCAGGATAAAGCAAACACAAATGGTCTTACGAGTTTCAGGTCTTTCTGACTCTTAATCATAGACAACAATGAAACACAATGTCCAGATAGATATACGTCCCAAACTAGTTACATCACTTCCTTAGAGGGCCAATATCTAACTTTACATACATTTTTTTAAACAGACATTTAATATATTAAAATTAAATCATTCCTAGTATTCAAACCATAAGGAATAAGTGTTTAGTAACCAAATCCAGAAATATTCTCTGTTTAAAAGACAATGGGGCAGATTTATCAAGCTGTCTGAAAGTCAGAATATTTCTAGTTGCCCATGGCAACCAATCATAGCTCAGCTTTCATTTTACCAGTGCTCATGAAAAAATAATCCTAACAGATTATTATTGAAATATTGCAAGAGATTTTTCACAGACCCAGTATCGGACACCCATAAAATCAATATGTCATCCATGTAATGACCATACCAATTTATGCTGGTAGCAATGGATTGTCAGAACAAAAAAACTTTTTCCCACCATGCAACGTTCGCAAGGGTCGGAGAGAACTTGGCTCACATTGCTGTACTCCTACATTGCATGTAGAATTTGTCATTAAAAAACAAAAAAAAAAACGAACGAAGAAGATACTGGAGGACCGTCAATAGGTAATCTTTTGTTTTCCTTAAATACTTTGTGTATCTATCCAATTGATATGAAATCACAACATGGGCTAGATTATGGGGGATACATGTGTTCAAGGACTCAATGTCTTCAGACAAAATGTCTTCAGTGCCTTTTAAATACCCAAAACATCTGCAGACTAATGGTTGAAGCCAAGCATCCAGCCATCCTCCCAATCTTTCATTCAAGAAATCAATACCCGCGACAATAGGTCGCATAAGCGGAAATGTATTCTTATGAATTTTAGGTAATGAAAGAAAGATTGGGGTGGCTGGATGCTTGACATTCAGGTAGTCAATTTTATATAATAAAAAAATGAAAAATTATAAATAAAAAATAGACAATAAAATTTGTTTCTTTGAGCAACTTTCAATCTTTAAGACAATTTTAGCCTTCATGTGGTACCTTTATGGTTTGTAATGCAACGCCCGGGAAGAAGCCTTGCCGGCGAAACCCTGGGTCGGGCGGATAGAAAGCTAGCGTCCCGTTATGAGAATTTGTGATATGCGCATTTTTAATGGATTTTTGTGAGTATGATGAATTGGAATAAATTTTAACCTTGTTGGAACGTACCACACCATCTGCCTGCATATTTTCTTCCAGTTACAATATAATAAAGGAGGAGAATGAGAGTGCGATGCTGCTAGTCTGAATGGTGACATACTTTCAGCAGGAGAAATTGAAGATTGGTGCTGTTCATCGAAGTTTTAAGACAAAATAAGAGGGAGAAGAAGAATCCTTGGAGCTCCGGTCATAGTGAAAATACTTTTCTCTATTTTGTGGACCGGTCTTATACCGTGAGTAGCTCCTTAAGGGGCAAATTGTGCACCACGAACAACAGTGTTTTTATAGGTTTTGCTGTATTTTTTTAATTTCTTCTTTTTTAACCGCATTTGGGGCTTGTCGTTCCTGTATTAAGATTAATTGCATCAAACGCAAAGAACAGTCTGATAGTATATTGTTCCACTCATTGTTAAACTCAGGAGAATAAATGGTGGTTTATCCTCAGGCCACGAGGAATCATTTTTTTTGCACATATTTTTGTAATGTGGATTGGAATAGGCACTCCTTAGGCAATCACCTGGACAACCTGCTTCCGGAGAATTTCAGTCACTTAGGAATTACACACCATTTTTGCAAAGGCAATGCAAACTGGAAAGCTAGGCTAAACAGGGTTTTTCAGATAAGGAATTTAGCACCAAGTGCCAGTTTAACACCACTAACTTGAAAATGTTCTTTTTCAATTCAAATACATTTTTATTCTGTGCTTTAGAAAAGGCAGTCCCCGGGTTACATACATGATAGATAGGTTCTATAGGTTTATAAGTGTAACTCCAGCCAAATTATTTTGTGGTCCCTGTGATAACTGGATATTAGACATTTTTGTTTGACAAGGGAATAAAAATTAACAATAAAGCTTCATTGCAGACACCTTACAGTCTGGAACAAAAGTTCAGTAAGTTACCAGCTTGCAGAGATGACACAGAGGGTACAGAGGTCCCTTTGTAATTAGACGTCATCTGACCTCTGCTTTGCTTACCAACCATTCTATACCTTTGCAGTAATCTTGGTTATGACCAGGTTTTGTCCGACTCTGCTTATCTGTCTGAGTCTGTTGTTTGTTCATCTGGGTCGTATATCCCCCACTCCCCCTTCCCCTGTCCCAAGTTTGTTTGGTTCTGGCTTGACACTTTTCTGTAGACTAGTGTGAACACTGGTCTCTCTCAGTATTCCGGTTACATGTCCGCTCACCATCCAGTAGCTGCTAGACAAAGTATGTCTTCCCTGTCACCTTGCAGTGCCAAATCTGGCTGTGGTTGCACTATTGCTGGACAGGTCTGTTTCATAATAATCAGCCTTACTTAGTTAGTTAGGCTGTTAGTCAGTTACAGAGCCTGGCTCACATGGTTAAGAATCTGGCTGAACATGTGCAGCAGCCGGAACAGTGCCGCCTTTTGATTTCAGCATGTGTATGAACCTTAGGTTAAGCTACCTGAACTGCTCGCTGGAGGCCAAAATCTTTTTTTCTTCCCTTCAGGGTGCGTTCACACGTTGCGTTTTGGTCGCGTTTTCATTGCGGTTGAAACGCTTATACAACAGCTGATGAGAGGTGATTTGCCTAATTACATTACCGTTTACGTTTTTAAACGCAATGTTAACGCATGCGTTAACAAAACGCATGCGTTAACGCGTTACCGCATGCGTTAACATCGCGTTTACGATGCGCTTTGTAAACGGAAATGTTAGCAGCGATGTAATTAGGCAAATCACCTCTCCTCAGCTGTTGTGTATGTGTTTCAAACGCAATGAAAACGCAGGTCAAAATGCAACGTGTGAACGCGCCCTCTGGATGGGTTGTAAGTTGAATTTCCACCTTAGGCCCCAGTGTTTTGGTAATGACGCCCAGTGGGTAGGCATCCTCATGTCACTCCTGCGTGGAAGCCCTCAGGAAGTCCTCGATGGACCTTTTTTTCAAGTTTAGGGTCTTTATATGAGGCACCAGATAAAACCAGACTTACTGGAAATCAGTTGCATAATGCAGTTGCGTTACGCCATGGAAAAAATGCAGCAGAAGATTATTGTTCAGAGTTCAGGAGGCGGTCCTTTCCAAGTGCAGGAATGATAGAACTTTAGGGCGCATTCACACGTTCCGCGAGCGCCGCATTCATAACACGACCCTAGCGCACAGTGGGCGGGGCTCGGCCCGATCGCATATGCGTTTCCCGGGAAACGCATGAGATTAATAAGCCGATCGCATGCGTTTCTCTGGAAACGCATATGCGATCGCCCCAAACTCCGCCCCCTGTGCACTAGCGTCGCGTTATGAACGCGGTGCTAGCGGAACGTGTGAACGCGCCCTACAAGAGGTTTTCCGAGGGTATAAAAAAACCCTTGCGGGGCCACGGAAGCCGCGCTGCATTCAGCTTCCATCTGGCTGAGGTGGCCGTCCCTATTCCCAGCGTTGTATCATGCAAGATGGGTGGGCGTGGCCAGCCAGGAGCTGAACACAGGGTGACTTCCGCGTCCCTGTTTGTTTACATGGAGGCAAGTACATATACAATTTTTTAAACTGCCCCGCCCCCCCCCAAACAACCCCTTTAACCCCTTAATGACCTTACCCTTTTTTGTTTTTTCATTTCCATTTTTCACTCCCCATCTTAAAAAATCAATAACTTTTTTATTTTTTAACATAAAGAGCTGTGTGATGGCTTGTTTTCTGCGTAACAAATTAAAAACTCCTGTACAAAAATGTTGGGTGTTGGGGGTTGGGGGGCGGAGCTACCTGCTGCACGAGGTGGCAGCATAAACCAATGGCTCCCTAGTCTGCACAGAGAGACCCTCACACCGATGGTAAAATATGGTAGCGGCGGCCCAAGGAACACCCAGGGGTACTCTGGATACCGGAGACAGAGTGGCCAAAAGGACCAGCAGGGAAAAAGAAGCCGCAACGATCCCACCGCCACAAGGCCCAAGATTGGGCCATCACACTCACCAAATTCAGATGCTGGGGAACAGTCAGACGGAGGAAGCACCTCGGAGCAGAAGCGATATGCACATAATGCCTAGAAAGTCGGTGCTACAGCAAATGATTACAGCAGGTGATCCAGGAACTCCCTGAAATAAAATCATAGGTGCAGCACATGGGCCACGGGGGGAGGTCTTAGAAGCAACACAGGAAGAGCTAGTGGGGTTTGCTGAAGCAGTGAGGTCTAAGTTAAGGGCCAAGGACGAGCATTTAACTTCTTAATGATGCAGCCAGTTTATAGCTTAAGGCTCAGTCCCTTTTTTGGATTCTGACTTGCGTCGCTTTATATGGTTATAACTTTTGAACACTGTTACTTTTCAAAGTGATTCTGAGATTGTTTGGTGAATTTTGGCTGCTGAGTTTTGCGTTTATTTACAAAAAAAATTTAATTTTTTAGAAAAATTTGCCATTTTTCGAAATTCAAAATCATTGCGTTTTCAGGCAGATAGATTTACCACCTAAATAAGTTGCTGAATAATTTCCCATATGTCTACTTTACATTTTCATCGTTTTTGAAATGTATGGATAATTTATTTTGATGTTACGCGGCTTACAAATCGAATATCGGTTTTCCGTATTTTCAGAATTGACCATTTTGGGGATAAATACAGTTTTGAATGAAATTTTACATATTTAACATCACAACCCCCCTGTATAACCAACCCATTTTCAAATCTGCACCCCATCAAGCCATCATAAACAGCTTTTAGGAAGATTGTTAACCCCTTGAGATCTTCATAGTAATTACATCAAAATAGAGGTGAAATTTAGAATGGTCAAATTGTGTTGGTTATACGTTCATTTAGCCCTAAAATTTACACATTTCCAAAAGATAAAAAGAGAAAACTCATCTTACAATTTGTTATGAAATTTCTCCCCAGTACAGAAACTCCCAAAATGTGGCCGTTACTTGTTTTATGGGGGCACAGCAAGGCACAGAAGGGAAGGAGCGCCCTGAAGCTGCAAGGATTTTAGTTTCCTCATTGGCCCCTTTTATAAGCTATAAAATTTTCGGTTTTTCGTTATAGAGGCCATGTGACGGCATTTTTTTTGCGCGATGAAATGCTTTTTCCAGTGTTACCATTTTGGGGTTGGTATACCCTATTGTTTAGGAATATTTTTTTGAGGGCAGGAGTAGAAAAGCATCAATTCTGTACTGGATTTTTTACTTTTTTTTTGGTGTTCACCATATAACCTAATAATCATATTGTCTTTATTCTAAGGGTCAGTACGATTACGGTGATACTATACATGAATTGTTTTGCTTACATTTTATTAAATTTGCCAAATAAAACCCTAATGTGGGGAAAAATCTATCATTTTTGCATTGCCGTCTTCCAAGTGGCATAACATTTTTACTTTTTTGGCTACAGAGCTGGTTGATGGCTTGTTTTTTGCGGGACAGGTTACACTTTGCAACAGTATCATTCTGGCGAGTTTTTAACGCCATTTTAATGGCGTTCATCGTGCAGGTTTAATAATTATTTACTTTATTTTATGGGTTGTTAGGGAGGCAATAATTATATATATGTGGGGTTTGTGTTCTGATTTAGACTTTTTTTTTGCGTCATAAGTCTCTTTATATGTTATGGGGATTATGGGCATTTTTATTGATTTATTACTTTACTTTTTTCTTTTTTTTACTTTTTGACTATTTTCACCATGGGATATGAACAAGCAATCATCCGATTGCTTGTTCATGATAATACTCTGCAATACTAATGTAATACTGATGATGGTTGTACAATGCTGATGATGAGGGCGATCATGGGGGAAAGACCCCTTAAAGGCATGTTAAATGTTAATGAGTTAAATGCCCGCAATCGGAGCCCACTCCGACCGCGGGTGTTACACTGGGGTGTCGCTATTACTTATAGCCGGCACCCCGTGTTTCCCGATGCCGATTCGGCTCAGATCTTGAGCTCAGCGTCCGATGATGACACCATGATGATGCTGGAGGATCAGGGAAACTGCAGAAGTCACAAAAACCTGCATCTGAAAGGGCTACCAGTGATATGTCTCACAGATGCCTTAACCAGTGTCATGAAGCATTCAATACCCTGCTAGGATAACAGAGGGCCGGGACTGTCAAGAAGCGCCAAGAGATGTGGTGTTTGGATAATTGAGTTTTGCGGACACCTCAGCTATTCTCTATAAAGCAAGAGAGCACCCTGACTGGCTCTGTACCAAGACCTAGCGGCGTATCCTAAAACTGCTATTGCCTAAACTGCGAGAACTCCAACTACCATACAAGTGGCTATTTCCATTTGGTCTGCAATTTGCTAAAGGGAACCAACCCATCATCATCAAGCACCCGAGGGACCTGGAGAAAGGATGGAGACAGAGATCGCTAAACCATCTTGGCTACCTGTCTCGGCTGACACAGATTTTCCTCCACTTCGTTCAAAATCGCCCCCCACCCCACCCCACCGGTGGAAAAAGGTAGCACCATGAAAATCTACAAAAGAGAAGAAGCGTGGCAGCACCAGAGATCTTCCTCCTTCTTTCTCCGATTGAAGACAGAGGTAATACTGTTACAGGAAACACAGTTTAAAGATCATAAGATCCCGAACAGTGTATATCACTATATTGCACAAAGAGGGTAGAGACCCCGAGCAAACAAAAAACTATCGACCCATTTCACTCTTAAATATCCTAAAGGTATGGGCCAAACTTTTGGCACACCGTCTGTCCCCATTACTACCCAACATTTCCGCACGCCTGACTCTTCAAGAATTTAAAGGGCCAGCGTCCTCCTTATTGGCGCTGGCATTCCTGGCTCTGCTATTTAGCCTGGCTACTCCCAGCATCCCCTTCCGGATCTTCATGTCCTGTTACTGAAGAGAAAGCCCTGATCGTTTCTAGATGCCTCCGTGTTCCTGTGGTTTCCATGTTCCTTTGGTTTCCGTGGCGGTCCTGGTGTTCCCGTGGCGGTCCTGATGTTCCCGTGGCGGTCCTGGTGTTTCCGTGGCGGTCCTGGTGTTCCCGTGGCGGTCCTGGTGTTCCCGTGCCGGTCCTGTAATCCAGTGCCATCCGAGGTCCTCTGTTCCTGCCATCCGAGGTCCTGTGGAAGTTGTTCTTGGAGGACATTCTGGTACCATTCTTTATTCATGGATGCGTTTTTAGGCAAGACAGTGAGATAGCCGATTCCCTTGGCTGAGAAGCAACCCCACACATGAATGGTTGCAGGATGCTTTACAGTTGGCATGAGACAAGACTGGTGGTATCACTCACCTTGTCTTCTTCGAACAAGCGGTTTTCCAGATGTTCCAAACAATCGCAAAGGGGATTCATCAGAGAAAAGGACCAGTCCTCAGCAGTCCACTCCTTGTACCTTTTGCAGAATATCAGTCTGTCCCTGATGTATTTTCTGGAGAGAAGTGGCTTCTTTTCTGCCCTCCTTGACACCAGGCCTTGCTCCAAGAGTCTCTGCCTCACAGTGGGTGCAGATGCACTCACGCCTGCCTGCTGCCACTCCTGAACAAGCTCTGCACTGCTGGTAGACCGATCCCAAAGCTGAAACACTTTTAAGAGACGGTCCTGGCGCTTGCTGGTCCTTCTTGGGTGCCCTGGAGCCTTTTTGGCAACAATGGAACCTCTCTCCTTGAATTCCTTGATGATGCGATAGATTGTTGACTGAGGTGCAATCTTTCTAGCTGCAATACTCTTCCCTATTAGGCCAGTTTTGTGCAGTGCAATGATGACTGCACGTTTCTTTAGAGATAATGTCAGGCTTGACGGTTGTGGATCCTGTGGACCTCTGCAGATGATGACACAAGCAACTACCTGGGACCGGAGTCTAAGTGGTACCCGGTTTTCACCAGAGCCCGCCGCAAAGCGGGTTAGACAAGCTGCGGCGTGGTACCACCAGGTCGTTCCTCAAGCGTGACTTGTCTGCAGTGGCGGCAGTCAATCTTGAGGTCAAAATCCAGGCACAGGGTCAGGGCAGGCGGCAGAGATGCAACATCAGAGTCCAATCCGGGGTCAGCAACAGGAGGTCCAAGCAGAGGGGTACGGGAACACAGCACACAGGACAGCATCACGGAGAAACAGACAGATTGATCTCTAGCTCTGTCCTAATCAACACCCACACCTGTGTTAATGGAGCAATTATTGAAACGATGCTAGCTGCTCCTTCTAAGGCAGGCCTGCAATGAAGTTGAAATGTGTTTTTGGGGAAAAAATACTGACTTTGCAATTAATTGCTGTGAAGCTGATCACTCTTTAAAACATTCTGGAGTATATGCAAATTGCCATTATAAAACCTGATGCAGTAGACTTTGTAAAAATTAACATTTGTATCATTCTCAAAACTTTTGGCCATGGCTGTATATAGGGAGAAGGGACTCCTTGCATATCACTAAAATGCTAGGTGTTCTGTTCTCTTAAGTGTAAGTACACCACTTGAATTTGTCTACTTTGCCATGCTGATTTGGGTTTTCAGCATTTAATTACCGTATATACTCGAGTATATACTGAGAAAACCTTTGAATCGAGTATAAGCCGAGGGTGGAAAATGCATTGATCACAGACCCCCCCGGGATATAGCCAGCAAGCCCCCAGTAGTATATAGCTAGCCTGCCCCCTGTAGTATACAGCCAGTACACTGTAGTATACAGCCAGCCAGCCCCCTACAGGGTAGTATATAACCTGCTCAGCCTGCCCCCAGCAGTATACAGCCAGCCCTGCCTGCCCGCAGTAGTATACAGCAAGCCCAGCCTGCCTCCTGTAGTATACAGCCAGTCCAGCCTGCCCCCAGTAGTATACAGCAATCCCAGCCTGCTGGGCTGGCTGTATTGACTCGTGTATAAACGAGTATATGCTGTAAGTTATTAATAAGGCCCTTATCAATATATATCATGGAATATAAGAAAAATAATATATGATGAATATATGGGAATATACACTATTTTTTTTATCGTTGCAAAACGGAAAAATTTGGGTAACCTGCCGTAAAAATGCAGGGGTCCCCAGTTAACCTCTCATATGTCTTTGTATCTCCTAGCAACCTCTGGGCTTCAGACTTATTGTGCTTACTATTCATAATTACAACGTTTCCCCCTTAATCGGCGGGTTTCACCACCACTCCTCGTTTTTTAACCTCTCTATTGCCTGATATTCATTTTTTGTCATATTAAATGTTTCTTTTTTGTAGATGAGTGCATCTACCTCTTTCATTACCTGCTTACGAAATAGGTCAATAGTGCCCCCCTGTTGAATCTGGGGATCAAACCTTGCTTTATTGAACGGCTCTGCTCACAATAGGAGGCAGTCATCAGCCCAGCAGGTGGAGCAACGCCATGCCGGGTGAGTCAGCCAACAGGAGGTTGTTTCTGTTATTGCACATTTTATTGGGCTAACGTGCCCTGAGTGACATATGCTTTGACCGATTATTGTGTAGGCATAATTGACATTACAGGTGTGTGCAACAGCTAATACAGGCATATAAGCGTCCCCATTGTTTTAGTCACAATATACAGAGGCTGTAAAAAGCGCAGAGTGCGAAACGGCTGTTGCCTCTTTTGGGCATTCTGCTTCCACCCCCCTCCCTTGCACGTCCATTTTGTGAGTATGTACCTGTTTTTGCTACTTGTTACTATATAATATAATTAGATGTAGTAAAACAGTTTGCATAATATTATAAAGGCTACCTAGGAAGGCAAGGGACAAAGGTCAAAATTATACAATTTTATATAATTAAATAAGCATCAATGTTATTTATTAAAATAAGATATCCAAGCACTTTTCTGAAGCTTTCTCCTGTCCCTATGACCAGGTCAAGTGACCCATGCCATGCTTACCGTGTAATCTTAAATATTCGAAGTAATCGTATACACCTCAAAACCGATATCCCAAGTGGAGACATGACATTGCTTGCAACCAGCAATATTTCAAGAAGTCCAGTGCATACCACAAAGCAGTCAAACCGATTGAAGAGAGACATAAAATATGACTGGAATCCAAGTGCATAGATTTTCAAGATCATTTCCATTGTGAACAATGCAAGTAGTACCTGGTTCGCAATGTCTGAAAGGTAAAAAAAAAAACAATTTAAAAATAAAACTTAGGGCTAAAACAATAGAACCTAATCATCCTATACTAGTGCCCAATGACAATTTTAGAATTGAGCTACAGCAGGGGTACACAACTACTTTTCATAATGGTCCACTGAAAAAAAAAGGTTTGGGGAAAAAAATTATAGCTAGTGCCAACAGTATCCCCTTATAAATGTTTTTTAAAAGTGTTAACATTTTTGATTTTGTGGGCTGAAAGAAAGCTTCTCTCTGACACAGCAAGAAATGTGTGGCATTAGGGAGAGTCTTCCATCAGCACTCCTGACATGCTTGTTGAAGTTTAAGGCAGAGTTTATTATGAGTTTCATACATAATTTAACCCCTTATCGCCAACACTAGTTTTCAGCTTAAAGACCAGAAGTGAAAATTTGGCAAAAGTTCATAAAAATTCTTCATTTTCCAAGTGTGAAATGTTCTGCTTTCCAGACAGGAGGTAAAACTACCCAAAAAGCTTGATAATTAACATCTACGGAATGTCTGCTTTCTGTTGAGATGATATTTTATGCATCCTGTCATTTTTCTAGGATGTTATGAGGCGCAGAACTTTTTCATGAAAAATCCCAAAACTCATTTTGAGGGACAGCTCAGCTTCCAAGTGGCTTTGAAAGGCCTAAATAATAGTAAATTACCCCACTATAGAAGCTTCACCCCTCAATGTATTAAGTCTATTAACCTTTTAAGTGTTTCACATGGGCTTAAACAATATGGACCTGCGATTAAGAAACTTTTGAATTTTTTTGGAAAATAAATTAATTTAGGCCAAAACTGACAGTTTCATAATAAATTAAATGATGAATCACTCTGCAACATTTGATGCCCAATTTCTCCTGAGTGTACTGATACCCCATATGTGGTGGTAAACTGCTGTATAGACGCACGGCCGGGCATAGAATGAAAGCGCTATTCACAGCAGATTTGTATTGTCACATTGTACAAGCTATAAATTTAAATTTAAGGGTGACACAAACAAAATCATCAATTTTTATTTTGGATTTTTAGCACTTTTTCCCCCCGCTCATCGTAATGTAAAAATATTTTTTTATCTTTATTCTCTGGTTCATTACGATTACGGTGATACCTTATTTATATAGGTTTTCTTATCTTAGCTCAGTTTTACTGAGCAAAACCAATATTGGAGGAAATCACATTTTTTTTTACTATCGACATCTTTTTAGGGCCATAACTTCTGTATTTTTTTGTTGTCAGATCTGGTTGAGAGCTGTTCTTTTCAGTCGTATCATATTAAGGGAAGGTAATCTTTTTTTATCACTTTTTAGAATATTTTTTGTGATGGTGTTTGATGAAAAATTGTTTATTAAGGGAAGTTTTTCATGTTATTTTTTACATCGTTCACTAGCAGGTTCAATATTGATTCTTATTTATTTTACAAATTAATACGGATGCAGTGATACCAAATATGTACTTTTTTGTGTTTTATATACTTTATTTGCAACTGGGGAGATTATGGGAATTTTATTTTATTTATTTAAATATTATTATAAAATGACTTAATCATTTTTGTTTCCTACTTTTTTACATTTTCCACCTTTTGGCTTGAACAAGCGTTCATCCGATCGCTTGTTCAAGCCTTTACACTGCAATACTCGTGTATTGTAGTGTACAGTGTAAGTGAGTTACACTTACAGTTACATACAGCCAGGAGGCAGAACCCGGCGTGCAAAGGAGCAGGCAACCTCTTGGCAATCGCCGGACCACGGGGCTGCAGCGGAATTGATCAGATGGGGGGGAGGGTACGATCCGCAGTGGGGACACTTACACACCGCGGTCATGCTTGACCACGGCTTTGTAAGGGGTTAAACACCTGAGATCGGAAGGTGTTAGTGCCAGGTCTGGGCTGTGATATCACAGCCCGACACCGGCACCAGGCTGACCCGATGTCTCTAAATCTTCTTCTGACGCTCCGCCATAGAAAGGCGTTGCGTCAGAAGAAGTACCCTTAATAACCGCAGTAAAAAGCAGATAGGGCGGTCATTAAGGGGTTAAGCAAAGTAGATTGCTTCTAAGTTTCTCTGATTGCTTTTTAAATGCATCAATGTGCACAGTATTGGTTACTGAGTATTACTATTACTATTAAATGTTGCCATTAGGATGTACAAATTCATAAAACATTCCAAAAATATAATAGATTTACCTTTCAAAAATTAGGAACAAAAACTGTGCTGCAACAATAATAAAATGTCCAGTCCTCTTTAATTGGCAATTTCTTTCACAGTGGAAACATAAATTAAAGCCAAAAGAATGCAAGTATAAGCAAAAACTAGAGAATATGTGTCACTTACCTTGGGCTTTTGTTAGTGATTCAGGTTGATTGTGATGTTCAGTTGCAATGGTAACAGTGTTTAGAAGTATGATAATGATAACAAGCCAATAGAAGAATCTAGACTTCACAAGAGCACGGCTTTTTCGCCGGAGCAGGCGATGCCACTGACGCCACTGACGACTAAAAAAACAGTTAACATATTTTTATTATGAGCTTGTGTACATCTGTTTGTACCATTTTGAATTGCTTTATTTGTCTAATAATACATTTCACTTACAAAAAGGAGATCAATTTGTTGATTCCCTCTATTTCATACAGACTTTCGGTTTCAGAGCCACCATCTTCTAACTGTAAAATTCCTAAAATAAAGCCAAATTTACATTATAAAAATGATGTAACACGGAAACATCTCATTTGGGAAGGAGGAGCTGTATTAAGTACTTTTTAACAAAACTTGCTTTGTAATAACGCTAAGACTTTGCAGTCATAGTATTAAATCAATTTGCAGCCATACTTTGGGATGCATACACAGTAAAACCTCTCCAGAACACCACCCACTTGAGAAGACTCCTTCAAAATAGACCAGTTTTTTCAGTGATCGTTTTTTCCCCTTTTCCCCCTATAAATAAACCATACAGTGCATTTGTTAGCAATGGAAAGATAAAGTTGCAAATTCACCATCTGGAAACTAGTTTTTTAGAATATTAAAAGTTATTTTTGTACAATACATACTAAAATACAATATATTAAAACATAGTGTATATCACAACATTTATGCTCGGCCCAAGCATCAAAAATATTCTTGTGGCTGATATTTCTAATAGTAGTCAGCTTTTAAGTTGGATGTAAGTTGGATTTACAGTTGATATTATATAGAAAAAATGTAATGATCCAAAATAAGTACCATATATACTCACTTCGGCTTATACACAAGTCAATAAAAAAATAAACTTACTTACTCACTCACCACCGCGTCCTGATGCTCGTCGCGGCTTCCGATCCCCGGCGTGGCTCCTGGCTCTGTTGTATTAGCCGGCAGAGACAATTCCATGCAATCTGCCATTAAGTGCATCGTATGATGCGGCAGTGTCACCGCTGATGACGACGTCGTAGTGCCCGCCGGCTGGCCAGTATACTACTGGGGGTTGGCTATATACTACTGGGGGCTGGCCGGCTATATACTACTGGGGGCTGGCCAGCCCCCAGTAGTATATAGCCGGCAAGCCCCCAGTAGTATATAGCCGGCCAGCCCCCAGTAGTATATAGCCAGCCCCCAGTAGTATACAGCCAGGCAACCCCATGTAGTATACAACCAGCCAGCCCCATGTAGTTTACAGCAAGCCAGCCCGCAGGTTGACAAGCACATCAAAAATACATACTCGCCGGCTATATACTACTGGGGGCCGGCTGGCTATATACTACTGGGGGCCGTTCGGCTATACACTAGTGGGGACTGGCTATACACTAGTGGGGGCCGGTCGGCTATACACTACTGGGGGCTGGCCGGCTATACACTACTAGGGATGGCCGACTATACACTACTGGGGGCTGGCTGGCTATACACTACTGGGGGCTGGCTGGCTATATACTACTGGGGCGGGCTGGCTATATACTACTGGGGCGGGCTGGCTATATACTACAGGGGGTGGGCTGGCTATATGCTGGGAGACTGTGACCAATGCATTAGCCACTCTTGGCTTTTACTCGAGTCAATAGGTTTTCCCAGTTTTTAGTGGTAAAATTAGGGGTCTCGGCTTAAACTCGGGACAGCTTATACTCGAGCATATACGGTAGTAGATTATTATTTTTTTTATCCCCCTTTTCTTTTTGTTCATTTATCCCTAATATTATTGTTGTCATATTTTGTACTTTGTACTTCACTCTCTGTACCCTCTCTGCTGCTGTAACGCTGTGAATTTCCCCACTATGGGACTAATAAAGGATTATCTTATCTTATCTTATTTTATCTTTGCAAAATTCTGTTATTTTCATAAAGGTCCACCATTTATAAGGATAATAACCAGTGTTATAAACTACACTTGTACCTGCTTGTGCTGTTTCACAACATGTCTTGATTTTGTTTAACTTACCTCCTGCTTCCTGTGGAAGTGGTGTTGTATAGTGTCTTGGGTTACTCACATAAATGGATTTCTTATGTGCGCATACGCACATTAGAGTGCCGGTGCACCATAAGTCCAAGAGTGGACAGACTTTTGCTCCTTCTGCGGCAATCAAGTGGGTTTGAAAGGTACTTTGTTTGTCAGTGTGGGTAATGGCGTAGTAAGTTGTATAGCATTTTTAGCAGAAATATTTTTATAGCTTTGGATCAACCGTTCGCTACTGCTAGACGTGTTTGAAAGGCTTCGCCTTCTTCCTCAGTAGCATGAATTGGTCAGCTATTGAATTTCTCAATTATATGTGGTGCATTATAAAATCTGGACCGGATTTGGTAAATAATAAATCTTGAGGTGGACTAAACGAACCTAAAATTTATCCTAGGATGAAAACATTTACTTAGAAACATATAGAGACATATAAAAACATCTCTTTAGAAAACCTCAATATTATGTTGCAATATCATCACTTAACCCAGTGATGGCGAACCTATGACACGCGTGTCAGCACTAACACGTGTTGTCATTTTCGCTGACACGAGGCCGCCGGAGAAAAATTGCAGGGGCGGACTGGCCGTGGCTGCCGGTGGCTGGTCGCCAGTGTCTGCGGGCAGTTGACTGGACGGGTGGGCGTTCGATGATACAGCCTGCTCGTTTCGCCATCCTGCTCTGCGGAGGCCGCGCACTGACGTCAGAGCGTGGAGACAGAGCAGCCCCGGCGACCTGTGCTGTGCCTGCGCGGGAACATCTGCAAACAAGGATTAACGGAGGCCCGAGGTGTTGTTGGAGCCTGTGTAAGTTAATTTACTGAGTTCTCTACCAGGCTGTGCTGTGCTGTGATGTGATGTACACTGCTTTGGGGACACAAATGTCCTTAGAACTAGTTAAAACACTGCTTTTTTGTTATTTGTTGGGGAGGATTCTCAATTGAGGAATTGAGCACTGCCAGACCTGTCTCTGACTAAGGGCATTAGAGGGGGTTAATGTGCACTGCTTTAGGGGTGTCAAATTGTGCCTTTATACGTTCATTTAAGCTAAAATTTACACATTTCCAATAGATAAAGAGAAAACCCACCATACAATTTATTCTATAATTTCTTCTGAGTACAGAGACCCCCCACATGTGGCCGTGACTTGTTTTATGGGGCGCACAGCGAGGTGCAGAAGGGAAGGAGTGCCCTGCAGCTGCCAGGATTTTAGTTTCCTCATTGGCCCCTTCTGTAGGCTATAACATTTTTGCTTTTGCGTTATTGGGGCCATGTGATGGCATTTATTTTGTGGGATGAGATGCTTTTTTCAGTGTTACCATTTTGGGGTTGGTATCTCCTATTGTTGAAAATGTAGGAACTATTTTTTAGGGCAGGAGTAGAAAAGCATTAATTCTGTACTGGATTTTTTACTTTTTCTTTTTTGGTGTTCATCGTATAGCCTAAAAATCCTGTGATCTTTATTCCATGGGTCGATACAATTACGGGAATACCATAGTTTTTTTTCTAGAGGTGACACACCACCCGAGTTATGCTCGTTTTTTTGGCGAATTTTGACACGCCAAGCTCAAAAGGTTGCCCATCACTGACTTAACCACTTAAGGGCAGAGCCCTCTCCATACCCGGTAAGTCTTCACTGCATACTGCAGCAAACTCTTACAAGAAACACCTGCGATCAGGCGCCGACATTTTGTTGAATATTATCGCTCCCTGTGACATCATCGGGGAGTGGCAATCTGTTACCACAACAGCATCAGGTCTTCAGAAGACTGTCTGGTTTTAACCTATTCATTACAATTTGCGATTTATATTGTAATGAATGAGGAGGAAAATCCCCATATACTGCCTTGCTGTACCCTTCTGCGTGAGCACCGCACGGGCATCCCTTTACATGTAGAAAGGCTTCACTGTGTCGGGACATACAAGAACTGGAGCTGAAGCAAACGTAGACTAAGTTTGTGAAGGCCTCCTCAGCTGCTGAAGGCCAGAGCACCACCAGAGCCTTTCTTGGTGAGCACCACAATAGGAGACACCAGAAAGGAGAAGTGCGGGATGAACTGCCAGTAGTAATTTGTGAAGCCCAGAAACCGCTGTATAGCTCGTAGTCATACAGGACGGGGCCACTGAAGAACTGCAGACAGCTTGGTAGGACCCATTAGGAGACCTCTGTCGGAGAGAATACCAAAATGTCGCACAGATAGACCACAACACAGACATAAAGCAAGTCTCTAAAGATGTCATTAATGAATTCCTGGAAGACAGCATCACAGGTATTTGAAGTGTCCATCAAGTGTATTAAAAGTCATCTCCCTGACGTATATGAATGAGGTTGTAGGCCCATCGAAGATCCAATTTGGAGAAGATCTTGGCTCCACGAAGACTGTCAATATCGGCGCACGGACCTTAGTGAATCCCGGCCGGACCCGAATCAGCGCCGGAGAACCCGCCACTGGATCGCGACTGGACCAGGTAAGTAAATGTGCCCCAGCATCTCCATGTGCAGCACACCGACATGCAAGGACAGAGGCTTGGTGCAGTACTGAACCAGGTCAGAGAGGATTTGGCCACTGACAGAGGAGATGACCAAAGGCTTCTCAAGGCAAACCATGGGGATATGATCCCGGGAGACCAAAGCGGCATTCACAAAGTTCCCTGCAAAACTGGAATCCAAGAGAGGAGAGACTTGGATCTGTGTGCCGGTGCCAATGTCAAGAAATACTCAGGACTGGCACAATAATGGCAGAGGTTTCCCTGTCGTCTTCGAGTACGTTCTTGGGAGGAAAGTCTAGTTCTGTCCACCTGCATAGGCTCCTCTGCAGACGGTTCGACCAGAGGCTGGAGCAGCATTTGGAAAGCAGGAGCCATGCGAGGTAAACGTCGTGGACGGACCAGGTGTTGCTCTTGATGTAACTCCTCGGTATGTTCCCTAAACCGCACGTCAATCCGAGTGGCTAAAGAGAAGAGACCACTCAGTGTAGACAGCAGGTCATGAGCGGCCAAAGCGCCGTTTACTTGAGCAGAAAGACCTTTTCTGAAAGTTGCGGACAGTGTTGTATTGTTCCAGGAACGTTCCAAGGCCAGGGTACGGAACTAGACAGCATATTCTCCTACCGATAAGTCGCTTTGGCACAGGTTCAACAATGCAGTCTCAACAGAGGAGGCCCGTACAGGCTCTTGGAGCACAGACCAGAGCTCCGGCAGAAATGCAATGAGACCGTGACCGGGTCGTCTCTGTCCCAAAGAGGGGTGGCCCAGGCCAGGGCCTTCCTGGAAAGGAGGTTGAGGATAAATGCCATCTTGGATTTCTGTGTGACAAATTGAGACGGCATGAGTTCTATGTGCAGGGATATGACGGGCATAGATAGCCGTAGCCGGTGCGCTGGTCCTTTAATTCTCTTTTGAAGCCGGGGCACTTGCGTGCGCCCTAGGAGTCGGGTACACGTGCTCATGCCTGATGAAGACTGAGCAGGAGCTGGGACTGGTAAGTTGCACAGGCGATGTGTTGGCGAGGGCAGAGGGGCACGGTGAGACCACGACCTGCGATATGGGTCGGGGGACCACTCGTGACAATAGCTTTTCTGATGAATATAGATTGATCACTAAGTATATCCGAATTTGAAGATAGAAAAAGGTCTACTGCTGACAATCATTGTTCAACTATGGTATACAATGATGTCACGTATTATGTAGCCAATTTTGTTCCCATTTGATACCTTCCTAACTCGCTGTCAGTAGTATCTTTAATAAAACTTGGGGTTTGTTTTACATAAGGTTGAAGAATGTTAGATATATATTCTGACAAAATTTTACATTGTATTTATCCCCCCACAACAGAGTCAAAGCATGGGATCCACTTACTCCAGGGAACCTTGCAAATTATCTATAAGCTACAGCTAGCACAAAGACACACACAAGGTAACACGGCTTAGCCGTAATTCACCTCTCCAGAGTTATGGGAACATATAGAACACAAGGATAAACTTATTAAACAACAATAAAATATGAAAATAGGCACAATGCTTAATAGCTACAATGATGATTAAAAAACAAACATACATAAAAGCAAACAGTATAAAACAGGATAAAATTAAAAGGATAAAAAGACAGACCAGGAAAAAGTGTTTACCTCTAATCTCCACACTAAGGAAACATGAAATACTTTATAAGTGGGGCTTTCCTATGAAGCTGATCATTAGAAGGGACGGAACAACCCATGTGCTAACGAAGCCAGAAGAGGGGACTCAACTGCTTCAATCGTTGGTGCTTGTCCATAAGCATCATAGATCAACTTGGAAATCGCAAAGGACTGGCAAGTAACATAAATAAGTGATATTTAACTGCTATGTACAACTGTTAGGCCAAGAAATAATACCAGGTGGACTGTTACCCCCCAAATTTGATGCCGGCAACGATCTTACCTGCACTGTTACTCATATCCTTTTTGGCTATTTCTGAAGTTAGTGTTCAGATAGTTCGGTGGAGGTACCAGGATTCATTGTTCCCGGCCTTCACCACACTGTTTTCTAAGTTAATTTTACTATGCTTTAAAGTTGTAAGAAACATGCCTTCACGAGTCAGCAGTTATAATTATAATACCATAGAGAGAGAGGGTGGAGCTTATAGCTCTTGCTACATAAAGGAGATATGGAGATGAACATAATGAGCCTTAATGTAAAGGGGCTTAATTTACCCTTTAAAAGGGTGGCTATTTGGAAAGATGCTAAAAAAGCCAAAGCTAACATAATGGAACGCGCCGCTGGATCGCGAATGGGCCGGGTAAGTAAATCTGCCCCAATAAGTCTCCAAGAGACACATTTTATGGAGGAAAACGTGCCACAATTCACACACAGAGACTACCCACACATATATATGCATCAAACAATTTAAATAGAATAAATTCAAGAAAAATGTAAACTTATATACAGGCGGTCCCCTACTTAAGAACACTCGACTTACATACAACCCCTAGTTACAAACGGACCTCTGGATATTGGTAATTTATTGTACTTTCTCCACAATGTGGAGCTAGAAGTGGATTTATTCAATCTATGGCAATCGCACAAAGTAGCGGTAAGAGGGACGCTAATGCAAATGGAGATACAACACAGTAGGAAAAAGGAGAAGGCAGTATCAGAGTTAGTCCACAAAGTCAAACAGCTAGAAAGAGAAGCACAAAATTCTAAAGCAACCAATACACACATGCAACTGACAGACCAGACAGGCATTGAGAGAAGCTCTATAATCGGAATACGACAAAACTATATCTTCAATTAAGGCTTCATATAATACATCATACAATAAACCCAGTAAACTTGCGGCGAAGAAGGGCAAGCCTAAAAAGATCAAAAATAAAATCCCAATCTTATATAGCAACTCGAATCCATATATAGCAACAAAGGAAACACATCCACTTAAAATAGCCAAACCTTTCAGGGATTTTTATGGGTCCCTATATAATCTGGGACAGGAGCACAACACTATTCAGACTTCTCAAGAGAAGATAAACAAATTTTTGTCTAAACTAACTCTTCCCACCTTAACAGCTGCACATTTCGAAAGACTAAATAACCCCTCTACATCAGATATAAAGGAATGTTAGAGGCCACAATCACAACCCTCCCCAAACCAGGGAAAGAACCAACTTCCCCACCGAATTTTAGACCAATATCATTATTGAACAGTGATGCCAAACTATATGCTAAAATAATCGCCTGCAGGCTATTAGATATCCTCCCCAAATTAATCCACAACGATCAAGTGGGGTTTACGAAGGGGAGGCAGGCGCCAGGCGGAACTAGAAGAATAATAGATCTGATGTCTGTGATGGAGGCCTCGCGGACGCCTTCTCTGCTTCTAACTTTGGATCGACAGGATCCATTGGGGATATGCATTCTCTATACTATCTAAATTCAGATTTCAGGGACCTATCTACAAAGCTATTCAGGCTTTATATTCTTGTCCAACGGCGAGGGTGCTAGCAAACGGCTATAGCTCAAACTTGTTCAACATCACAAATGGAATCCACTAGGGGTGTCCCCTTTCCCCACTTATCTTTATAATGGTCATGGAGCCCCTGGTGGAATATATTCGCACCAGCACTAATATCTGTGGTATATCAGCCGGGCTGAAGCAACACAAACTAGGATTATTTGCTGATGATGTTATATTAACGCTGTCCTCGCTACCCAAGTCATTAAGAGAAACTCAGAGAGTGTTACAAGAGTTTGGCGAGACATTTATTTACTATTACTTTCTCTCAAGCTTTGAGGGCAGTAAATGCCCAACTTCTGGGATTTATTCACATTAATCTAATGATTAATTACTGCTTGTCACTGATCTACCCACTGTAATAGACCTGCATGCCTTACAGGAGCCGCATTTATGCGTCCCTGGAGGGGGTTTTGGGAGCCATGTTTCCTGTGTAACTGGTGTCAGATGGCTATGTACCAATTTATCCCTAATATTCTGACCTGTATGTGACCTGCGGGTATTCCCCAATTTGGTCCCCCACATCTGGGTCCAGTTTCAGAATCCTCCAATGAGCTGCTATATCCCTCACTTGCCTGTAATGGGAATCATATGTCCCTATGATCCGTGTTTCAGTCACCTCATTACTTCTCGTTTTCGGAGAGAGGAGAGTGTCCCTATTGCTCTCAATAGCATGATGATGTGCTTCCTTAAGGACCTCATCCGGATACCCTCTTTCCTGAAACCTCGATCTTAAGTCGGATGCCGCAGATAGATATTGGGCCATGTCAGAGCAGTTCCTCCCAACACGAAGGTACTGACCCTTTGGGATCCCCTTCCTTAGAGGCCTTGGATGCCAGCTGTTCCACTCAAGCAAGGAGTTAGTAGCAGTAGTTTTTCTATAAATATTTGTAGTAAGTCTACCAGATAGCGTTTTTCTGATCGATAAGTCCAAAAAGGAAATTGTCTCCTGATGAATTTCAAACGTGAAAGAGAGACCAATTTGATTAGAATTTCAAATTTCAATTCCTTGAAAATTCCTTGGGGTCCTTTCCGCAAAATCAGCAAAAACACTATCAGCTACAAAAGAGAGAGGGGGTATGGGGGTCCCTAACCTAGCAAACTATTATAGGGCTATAGTTAGTCAGCAAATTAGAAGATGGAGCATATATTATCCAATTATTCTAGTTGGCCTACAAATGAAACTATGAAACTATCAGAGGGTAAATCCCTACATAATCTATTTATAGCACAAACATGCTTTGGCTCAGTAAAGCTCTCGGATACACAATCTTCAACAATAAAGGTAACTTTAGATACATACAGGTCACTATTAGACACTCTCCCAAAATCATTTCCTAGCAAAATCCTTTGAATCCCTATTCAAACTCTAGAATATATAATCCCTGGGGTCTCGTTGGAAAATTGGGCTCAGCAAGGAATTAAAAGCGTACAAGACCTATATGTACAGGACCAGCTAATGTCATTTCAGGAGGCAGCTCAAAAATTTTAACTAACCAATAGAGATATGTATCTGTTCTCACAAGTGGCTCATTGCTTTGGGAAGAAAGGAATACATAGAACTCAAATCCCAACTCCATTATATGAGCTCATAACACACTCGGAAGGGGTGAAAGAAAGGAGCACTACATACATATACAACTTATGCCAAGGGGAACTACCATCACATTTTAAGTGGCAGAGAGAAATAGAATCAGACATAACGCAAAAACATTGGAAAGTAGCATTTTATTGGGTTAAGAAAGCAACTATAAATGCTAATTTGTTAGAGGTTCACCTTAAGATCTTAAACAGATGGTATTTGACACCAAACAGAATCTCCAAGATATACCCAGGATCTTCCAATCAATGCTGGAGGGGATGTGGTGGGAGGGGCTCTCTACTTCAGGTCTTTTGGGGTTGCCCAATTTTGTCTACATTCTGTAAGGAAGTATTTCAGATGTGTTCCACAGTAGCAAAGTATGATATACCATTAAATTCACAATTAGCAGTACTAGGAGTAGACATACATATGATACCTAAAAAATTAAGATGTTTTGTGGGACATATTATTTTAACAGCAAAACTACTCATAGCCAAGGGATAGGAAACTCCAAACGCACCCTTAGTCACTTCTCTCATAGACGAATTAGCTGAACACTGCACCTTCGAACACCTAGTAGCCTTACGGAACCAATCTCTGCCCAACTTCCAAGTAACATGGGATGCGTGATTGTCATATCCATCACTATCACCTTTCAATAAAGGTTTGTCTGATTATATTTAAAGATGAGAAGTGGTCATTCATGCCCATATCCAATGTATCACAAAGATGTAAAATTTCTACCACCACACACTCTTCGTGGGAATAAAACTCAACAAAGAAAAGTAGAGATCCTTTCTATACTCGTGAAGACTGTAGTTACTAAGTTAATGCTATTACTGTGCAAAAGTTTATATGATTTCACAATAGATGTGGAGTAATCAACCCCATGCAATAATCTGAAATGTTGTCATGACAGAACATTATGGCTGTAAACTCATGTTACTGTACAAATGGAACTCCTTATGAGTTTTATACAGTTTCACTATAGATGTGTAATAATAAACTTATGTAATATTGTGTTAAAGTGAAATGATGTCATGACAGATCATTATGAATGTAACCTCATGTTACTGTAAAATTGAAAATTCAATAACAATTGAGTTAAAAAAAAAAAGATAGAATTCTTAGACTTGACAATAAAGATTAAACAAAATAAATTACCTACTCCACATTGTCACGGGCACTACTGCGATCCATACCACGGATCGCGGGTGCACCCCCGTGCCTCTCTCCGCTGCCCCGGTCCCGCTCCCATGCACTCACCTCTCCTGGCTCCCGCCCGGTCCCACGTGCGGCAGTGTCTCCAGATTTAAAGGGCCAGCGCGCAGGTGATTGGCGCTGGTCACTTCCTGTTTTGTATTTAACCCTATTACTCCCATCATTCCCTGCCGGATCTTTGTGCCTTAGAGAAAGCTTCCAAGGGAGTGTTCCTGTGTATTCCTGCGTTCCTATGTATTCCTGCGTTCCTGTGCTCCTGAGTCCTGTGTTGCCGTGTTACCCAAGTTCCTCCGTGTTGCTGTGTTTTGTGTACCTGTGTTCCCGTTCCCACCTGCCTGGACCTCCTGTTGCTGGACCCCGGACTTGGACTTGCTGTTGCATCTCTGCCGCCTGCCCTGACCCTGTGCCTGGACCTGACTACGTGATTGTCATCCGCTAAGGTACCTCGCCCTCGGCTGCCACCGCGGGCTAGTCGCACTTGGGAACGACCTGGTGGTATCCTGCCGCAGCAAGTCCAACCCGCTTTGCGGTGGGCTCTGGTGAACACCAGGTGCCGCTCTTAGATTCACTACACTCGAAAGGACTGAGCTGGGGGCCAAGATCCTACTATAACATCAAAGAGCACACTCTTTTTATACTGACATCAGATGATTCCATAGATTACGACAGAACCTGCTCTGTTAAACCCTGATACATGTAGAAACCCCCCAAAAGAGTGGTAAGGGTGTCAGCAGTAATTCTGCATTGACATCACTGATCATTTTTCCCTTCATTTCGTCCGTCAGTGTCCGCTTTCAATCGGTAAATAGTCCATCATCAGTGGATCCAAAACAGAGACCAGTAAATGGGATATTTACATGTCCTCTGTGTTCTGTATGCACTCCTGCTTTTGGTTATCAATCCTGAGGCTTTTCATTCCTTCTGACAGATGAAATAAAGGTGGAAACTAAACATAGTTGCAACAACATAGAGCGATGGAGGGTGAAAACAGCATTATGAAAATCGCAGTTCCAGGGAGAAAGCGGTCAGTTGGCAGCAGCTTGAGTAGACCGCAGAGTGGCACAATGGCAAAGTTTGAAATGAATTAGAAGTTGAAATTTGACATTTAAAATTTGAAGATTAGAGACGCCACATCTATAATACATTACAGTTTTCCTGAAAATATCAGGTCTTTGCCAAAAAAGAACTGCAAAGGTGGCACCAGCATGAGGTCAGAGGTGTGGAGGTCGTGGCAACATGGTAGGCAACAAAGTGGCACAATGATAGTGTGGAGGTGGCTTCAGCAGCAGCAGGAGCCCACAGATTAAACAAATGTGCCATGCAGGGCGCATGGGCCATCCCTCCTCGGTGCAGCGTGGACACCATGTTCCTCCCATTATCTTTCAGCATGGTTCCGATTTTTAGTTTTTGCGGAGAACGCCACACATTGCTCCGCATGACGCGGAGCAATTCCTCCCCTGGCTAAAGGAAATGAACAGGATAGAGGCTGGTTGAGGACAGGTGAGGGCTGCAGACCTTGCTTGGGCCATGCCAACTAATTGTTGTATCTGACTAACCCACAGACTCTTGGCTGGGGTTGTTAATTCCTCAAATATGACATTAAGTGACCTAGCCAACCACTCAACAACCTTTAGGTTGTTGATCAACACTGCCGCTAGATGACAATGGCAGTTCTGGCACCTCTGCCGTGACGTCCCCTTACTGTGCTGCAATCTCTGCCTGCTCCCCCTGTCACCTTTCTGTCTGACATAGTGGTTAATCAACTATGTGGATTTGACACTTATTTGTTGCTCTCAACTTTAGTAAGAAAAAAAGTATTGGCATTTGCGTTATACAGATACCCCACAACGGACAACCTGTAATTGGAGTGAAAATCACTCTATAAAGTACGTGGATTTGACACGTAAATCTTGCTCTGAACTTTAGCAACAAAAAGTATTGGAATTTGCGTTATACAGATCCCCCAAAACTGGCAACCTGGGATTGCAGCAAAAATCAGTACAGAAAGTATGTGGATTTCTTCCTATTTACTTCAGCAACAAAAAAAGAACTGCTATTTGGGGTATACAGATCCCCAAAAACCGACAGCCTTGGAGCAAAAATCACAACAGCACAGTACAGTAGAAGCAGCTGGACGCTACAGGCAGCACATACAGTGTGAAGTGCCGAGATTAGAAAATTGCTGGCTCTTTTATAGTCTCACATAAGCCTGCCGGTCACTGATAGGCTTACAGGTCTGCACATGTGATCAAGTTTGTTCCTTTCTCCTTCCCAGAGTTCTCTGCCCCATGTAACAAGTTGTACTTGCGCCCATTTTGGTAATAAAGGAGGCAAAAATAAACCGAAGTTAGAATCGATTCGCTCATCTCGAATTGCAACATATTGCAACATAATATTGAGGTTTTTTAAAGAGATGTTTTTATATGTCTCTATATGTTTCTAAATAAATGTCATCCTAGGTACATTTTGGGTTTGTTTGGTCCACCGCAAGGTTTATTATTTACTGAATACAGTCCAGATTTTATAATGAACATATAAATGAGGGATTAAACAGCTGAACAATGCTACAGGGGAAGAAGGCTGAGCCTTTGAAACACTTCTAGTAGAAGCTGAGATTAGACGTTCCAAAGCTATAAGAATATTTGAGACTTGTCTGCGAAAACTGCTATACAATTACTACGCTATTACCCACACTGACAAACAAAGTACCTATCAAACCCACTAGATTGCAGCAAAAGGAGCGAAAGTCTGGGATACATTACCACTCGCTGCTCTTGCACTTGTGGTGCTCCGGCACTCTAATGTGAACATGCACACAGAAGAAATCCACATCATACATATGAGAGTAACCCAAGACGCTATACAACACCACTTCTCCGGGACACCGGTGGTAAGTTAAACAACATCAAACAACATCAAGAGGTAGGCACGTACAAGTGTGAAACAGCAAAGGTACAAGCGTAGTTTATAGGTTAACAATGGCACAAGTACAATTTATATTGGCTGTGTATTTTAAATTTGTTGATCCCTCAGTCAGACTCCGCGGAACACTGAATTTTAAGCTGGTTCTTATCCTTATTAAGGGTGGACCTTTATGAAAATAACAGACTCTGAAAATAATTTACTACTTATTTTGGATCATTACATTTTTTCTATACAAGATCAACTGTACATCCAACATAAAAGTTAACTACTATTAGAAACAAAAGAGAAAATAATTCTTCAGCTCACCCCTTTAAGATGTCCGCTGTGCTGTAAGGCCGTTGCTCGGACGTGCTGTGCGGGGACCAGCAATAACTTCAGAGAAAGAAAAACGGGTTGTCCAGCATCCAGGCAATGAGAGTGGCTTGTGAATTAATTAAAATTCCACTTTTATTGAATATTCTTTAAAATCATAAAGACATCTAAAACATAATCAAACTGACGCGTTTCGGACTAACATCAGTCCTTAGTCGTAGCCTAGTGATACGTTCAAGCACAGAGTATTTAAGCACAAGGTGGGTGGACCAGAAATGTGACGTTGCATCACATGATAGATGTCACATGACTAGACAGTGGAGTTTTTTTACCAAAAACTCAGAAAAACATATTTCCTCCACCATTAAGGCCCATAATTTCTGGAGTGGGCTCCACAACCGAAAAAAATCGCAGCATGGCTGGATAACATACTGCAGCCATTTGTCAAGCGCATGCCAGGATATATTAAGGACACATTCGAAGTGTTACGAGCTGTGGACACTATGAAATGGAAAGAAAACTATTCATGGATAACCTGCGACGTGGTTGCATTGTATACGTGCATTCCACATGAATTAGCCATTTTAGCCACTGAACATCATCTCAGAAATTACAGCAACTTTTCCATGGATCTAATTAACTATATTTTAGATGTTCTTGCTTTTTTGCTACGCAACAATTTTTTCTGCTTTAATGATACATTTTTCTTTCAAAAGCAAGGCTGCCCGATGGGAGCAAAATTCTCCCCTACACTGGCCAATTTATATATGTCGTGGTTTGAGGAACAATATGTGTATGATGTAAATAATCCTTTTTCATCTCAAATCATATGGTATGGCCGCTATATAGATGACTGCATACTCATATGGACAGGTCCTCCAGAAAACATATCCGATTTCATTCAGTACCTCAATACCAATACATTAAATCTCAAATTTACATTCTCCCATTCCTCAACCAGCATTTCCTTTCTAGACATCATGCTAATAGGAGATCAGGCTAAAGAATGCATTCACACAGATCTCTATAGAAAGCCCATATCGGGTAATACTTTATTACACGCATCCAGCAGTCATCCCCCACATGTTAAACAAAATCTTCCCAAGGGTGAGTACATAAGAGCTAAAAGAAATTGTTCAGACGACAACTCATACAAACAAGCAACCAAATTAATCTCAAAGCGTCTACAGGATAGGGGGTACAACAAAAATCACAAAAATAGAATAGCAACAGCGATCAATACCCAACCCAGAATGCATTATTTGGGCAAAAACAACGACATAAAAAAAGACAAGATAAAAGACAATGAATCAGTTACTTTCAGCACTATGTACAGTAAACAATACAATCAAGTAATCAAAATAGTCAAAAAACATATACCCATTCTGTATCAAGACGACAAGTTGTCCCATATTCTGGATAAAGGAGTGAGATTCGTATCAAGAAATGCACCTAGATCCTGTCCCCAAACACATTTTCATCTACTGATACTACACAAAAAACATGGCTAAAATATACAGGAAGTTTCAAATGTGGCGGCGCTCGCTGCAATTTATGTCATAAAATACCCAAAAGTACACATTTTACTTCCTTTACCACATCCAAAACATATCCTATTAAATTGCATTTAAATTGTGAGAGCGATCATGTTGTATATTTAGCCAGTTGCACACAGTGCCACCAACAATATGTTGGATGCACAAGCAGAAAACTGATAAAAAGAATTGCAGAACACATTGCGGCTGCCAATAAACATAACAGTCAAATCAAAGCAAACATATCAGGTATCTCCAAACATTTCAATGAACAACATGAAGGCAACACTGTGTACTTACAAGTCACTCCCATAGAGAAAGTGTTTAAACCATAAAGGGGAGGAGACTGGACCAAAGCATTACGCTCTCGAGAGGCATACTGGATATTAACTCTCAAAACACGATTCCCGGCTGGGTTGAACTACAGAAACGATTTGATGTATATCTATTAATCTAATACTGCACTTATATATGTGTTTAACATACCTCCACTGTCTAGTCATGTGACATCTATCATTTCTGGTCCACCCACCTTGTACTTAAATACTCTGTGCTTGAACGTATCACTAGGCTACGGCTAAGGACTGATGTTAGTCCGAAACGCGTCAGTTTAATTATGTTTTAGACGTCTTTATGATTTTAAAGAATATTCAATAAAAGTGGAAGTTTTAATTAATTCACATGCCACTCATTGCCTGGATGCTGGACAACCCGTTTTTCTTTCTCTACTATTAGAAACACACATACTCCACCACAAGAGTATTTTTGATGCATGGGCCTAGCGCAAATGTTGCGATATACACAATGGGGCACATTTACTTACCCATCTGGAAGAGTCCACCGAAAGTGCATTGTACGTTTTTAATGCACTCTGCCACGATTCACCAAGATCGTGCGCCCGATATCCTACATGTGTCTCTTCCCCGTTCAGGTCTGATGGAGTTCACCTTCTTCTTCACGGTGCATGCAAGTTACACACTTTTGAATGTTAAATCCTGCGCTCAGTCCGAATCAGTCAGATTGGTCCCCCCCCCCCCGATTTCTGATGCATGAAAGTTGACGCAGCTGTGCCAAAATCCGATCGCGTGCAACACAATCCCCTGTTAAATTCCTGTCACAGCTGTGCAATCCCCGAAAATGACGGAAAATCCGACGAAAGTGTGGTCGGGGACCCTTAGAAAATAAGCCACAATGTTTTTTTTTTATATAGTAATTTTAGTATGTATTGTACAAAAATAGTTTTCGAAATATTAAAAGTTAAGTAACTACAATAACCTAAGCATCAGTTTTATTGAAATTTCTAGATGGTCCATTTGCAACTTTATCTTTCCATTTGATAAAACCATATATTTTTTATCGTAAATGCTCTAATATCCTTAATATGCAGCATAGTAAAATTGCACATCTGTCTCTAAAGATCTTACTTAACCATGATACTATAAGCCACTATCTAGCCTGGCTTTACCAGCATTTTCGAGTCCACCTGCCCCCTGCCAAGTTCCCTTACCTAATCTTGCGCTTTCTTTTACTAGCTACCTTGTTTCCCTGAAAACAAGACAGTGTATTAATATTTGCATTTAAAGAGGTACTGGGTTTTCTTCTTTGGGGAAGTCTTATTTTTTCGATTTACAAAAATTTTAAGTTATTGTTGAACAAAATAATCAACATTAAAATACTGTAGTCATGCCATCAAATACATCAGTATAACCAGCCAAACTCTAAATTCAAAGAATCTATTGTACATTTATTTATTCCGGTATTTTAAGACAGTTGTATCATCACCTTCTAGAACCTCATCCTAACTCTACTTTAATAAAACCTGAATTTCATGCCGAATTTCTTGTGATTTCATTTCTTTTACAATCATTGGCCCAAATAATGCAATAGTACATTTTTTAAAAGAGGACTTCTTGTCCAGGTAGCTGTTTGTAGTGCTTTTATATATTGTCACAACCTCTTGCAGTATATAAATGAACTACTAATACTAATGTATAATGTGGAGGAAGCTGTAGCAATGATTGTCGCTAGGTCTTATTTTCAGGGGAGGTCATATATTATATAAGCTTGAAAAGATTATTGAAGATAATTTCTCATAAATGTAGTCATGTTGTCCCTTAGAAACAAGACTGTGTCCTTGGATACGGCCACCTCTGCTGGAGTGATTGCACAAAGAAACAAAAGGTTTTTGTATATGAAACGTCTGGGAGTTACTGTATGTATCACAGCCATCCTGTCGTAATGAATGCTTGGTCCAGGTGGTCAGGTAGGGCTCAATAGCGAATGTCTGGCCACCGCTGCCAAAATGTGAAGAAACATTTTTTTTCTAATAACATCCAATTGAAGAAATGTTTACATATGGAAAATGAATTTATTTAAATGTGAATGCCCAAATGGGTATACCCCTTTACGGCATAGTGGCAGTGTGAGAATTTTTTAAAATGAAGGTTCTGTCCACCTCATTAGAAAAGCCCACTCTGTATACAAGTTATCTGCAGTAGTAGACACTCCTTCCTTATGACGTGGCCACATATAGGGCTGGTAAGGCAGTAGTGAGGGTAGTTACTATGAGAACCTTTCATTGAGTCCCCAGCTTATTATTCATCTGTCAGAAAGTTCCGATTCCCACCTAAGTGCCCATTCACTAGTTAAGTATCAGCAGTATGGCTTATTCTTACAGTGATTCAGAAAGATCTGCATGGTCTACATTGTAGTCAAGCACACGGTTGTTCTAATTGTAAAATATTAACAGGTCAGAGATGTGAGAGTTCTCGTTATGGATAATTTAACCTGGGTTATAAAGGTGGCATATAATGTAAGCATTTATTTAACGCAAGATCAAATATTAACCCCTTAAGGACGTAGGGTTTTTTTTTAGCTCATTTCTAGCTCTCCACCTTAAAAAAATCCTGAAATGAGAAAAAACTTTTTCATTTTTCCGTGTACAGAGCTGTGTGAGGGCTTATTTTGTGCGTAACAAATTTTTCTTTCCTGTGATTTTATTTATTATTCCTGTGATGTTATTTATTATACTGGGAAGCAGGAAAAAAATTCCAAATGTGGAAAAATTTTAAAAAACCCACATGTGCGCCACGCTCTTGTGGGCTCAGTTTTTACGACTTTCACTCTTCGCTCCAAATAACACCTCTACTTTATTCTTGGTTCAGTACGATCGTTGTGATTCCAAATTTATACAGGTTTTATGGCGTTTTAATACATTTTCAAAAATTAAACAAATGTGTAAGAAAAAGGAAAAAAAATTTTTTTGCCATCTTCTGACGCTAATAACTTTTTCATACTTTGGTGTACAGAGCTGTGGGTGGTGTAATTTTTTGCACAATGAGCCAATGTTTTCATTGCTACCATTTTGAGGACTGTCCAACATTTTGATTTTTTTATGTCATGTAAAAAGGTGTAAAAGTCACATTTCTGACATTTGGGTGTGATTTCCCGTCTCGGAGGTCATAGCCGGCAATAACCGCTTTTATATTTTGATAGATCGGGCATTGTGGGACGCGCCGATACCTAATGTATTTGTGTATTTGTATTTATACTGTTTATTATATTTTATATCAGTTCTAGGGAAAGGGAGGCGATTTGAACGTTTAATATTTTATTACCGTATATACTCGAGTATAAGCCGACCCGAGTATAAGCCGAAACCCCTAATTTTACCACCAAAAACTGGGAAAACCTATTGACTCGAGTTTAAGCCGAGGGTGGGAAATACATTGGTCGCAGACCCCCCAGTATATAGCCAGCCCCCTATAATATACAGCCAGTCCCCAGTAGTATACAGCTTGCCCCCAGTAGTATACAGCCAGCCCCCAGTAGGATACAGCTTGCCCCCAGTAGGATACAGCCTGCCCCGAATTAAAAAAAAAAATTATAAATTTATATACTCACCCTCCGGTGGCCCCGATGTGCAGCGCTGCCCCCCCCCCCCCCCATGTCCGCACGGCTCGTCTTCTGGCTTCCCGGCTCCTTTTCTGTCTCATTGTGCTGGGCGCCGCCATTGATCTCTCCCGGGCGGCTGGCGCGTAGTATGACGCGCCGCTTCTGACATCATACTAGGCACCGCCCGAGGGAGAACAATGGCGGCACACAGCACAATCACAGCACAGAAGAGGAGCCCGGGAAAACAGAAGACGAGCCGCGCGGACATCGGGTGAGCAGCGCTGCACATCGGGGCCACCAGAGGGTGAGTATATAAGTTTATTATGGCATAAATTAAAACCAGATAAAGATATAGAAGACATAATTGCTAACCTAAGAGAACAAATAAAAATTGTCGCTAAAAGAATATAGGGAGGCATTAAGGAGAGAAAAACTTAATAAATTTGAATTAAGCTGCAATCGAACAAAAGCCCTTTCAAACAAGCTTAAAAAGGGAATAATAACTAAAAAAACAGAAAAGATCTTCGACCACGAGGGGAGAATTACTTATGACCCACAAAAAATAATAGCAACCTTTCGTATCTTCTATTCTAGGCTATATAACTTAGAGGAACAAGGTGAGGTGAAAAAACCAGACATCCAACTTATTAATTCATTTTTAGACCCATTATCCCTCCCAAGGTTAAGCCCAGAACAATCGGAGTCTCTGGTGGGTGATTTTACGTTAAAAGAGGTCATGACAGTGATAAATAAATTAAAAAAAGGTAAAGCCCCGGGCCCAGATGGGTTAATAAATGAATACTACATAGAATTCAGTGACATTCTCGCCAAATACTTGGTGGATATGTTTAATGAGATTAAACGGGGAAATCGCATACCGGAAGAAATGTTAACAGCAAAAATAATAACAATACCAAAACCAGACAAGGACGATTCTAGAGTACAGAACTATAGACCAATTTCAAAAGACCAGGTAGGATTTATACCAAGAGGCCAGACCCGAGACGCTACTCGCAGAGTAATCGATCTAATCCAAGTAATAGAATCCAAGGAGGCCCCATGTGCACTGCTGTCTATCGACGCCGAAAAAGCGTTTGACAGAGTGCACTGGGGCTTCCTGGAAATAACATTGGAAAAATTTGGCTTCCCGTCAATTTTCATTGGTATGATAATGTCCATGTATAGTTGCCCGGTGGCATTTATAAGTGGCCTGGGGTTCTGTTTGGAGAAATTTAAGATCACTAATGGCGTTCGTCAGGGATGTCCGCTTTCTCCCTTGCTATTTAACATCTTCATTGAACCCCTGGCACAGGCTGTGAAAATAAAGATATTAAAGGGGTAAATATCAGGGGAGACGGACATTCAATAGGCTTATATGCCGATGACATCATTATTTCATGTGAGGAACCAGCCACTTCCCTGGCCGCCTTTAAAAAGGTAGTTGATTTATATTCCCTCGTATCATATTATAAAATCAATGAAAGCAAAAGCAAATTGGAACTACAGTTTTAGAAAAAAAAAATTAAAGAAAACTTCCCATATTTATGGTCCCCAGAAGGTTTTCAGTACCTGGGGATACAGCTGGCGGGTTCCCTTAAAGAAATTATTAGTAAAAATTTGACAGAATTAAATAAAAAGATAACCAATATAATTAACTATTTGACAAAATGCCGTCTAACTTGGTTAAATAAAATTGCCGCTGTAAAACGGAATATCCTGCCCACAGTACTATATTACATGAGATGTATCCCCCTAAAATTCCCAAAAGAAGAGATAAAAAAAGACTCAAAAATATATTGACAGATACATTTGGAAGGGTATCTCCACGGTTGCCTAAAAAAATTTTACATGCCCCGAAAAGCTTAGGTGGAGTAGGACACCCAAACCTATCAAGATTCCAAGAAGCCATCTTGATGGAACCAATAAAAAGCCTATGGCAAAATGTAGAGAAGGAAAAATGGACGACTATAGAGAAAGCATTTGCTAAACAGACATCACTGAAAGATCTAATTGTAGCCGATTGGCTTGGCTATAATATGGCAGGGCGGATGCTTGACAGTACCAAAGCAATGTTGACAGCGTGGCACAATCATCACTCTAACCGGTCGGACATATATCTGGCTAGGCATGATGTGGACATGGATGCCCTCAGCCTGTGTCTTATAGATTTCCCAGCAGAAAAATGGAAAGCCGTAGGCATTTCTTCTTTGAATGATCTTTTTCAAGGTGATAAAATCATGTCTTTCGAGGATGTCTACAACACTCATGGCATCCCCAAGGGTGAATTCCTTAATTATAAGAAAATGACGTCGTTTTTGCAACGAACACTAAGGAATTGGCACACTAACAATGTAGGTAGGACACCTTTTATAAAATTTTTGGAGTGTAAAAACAAATGGAAAGGCGGCATCTCAATCGCATACAGGGATCTAAACTCCCCCAGTTCTTTAAGTACGAAATTAACATATATGCAAAAATGGGAATTAGAACTGGGGAAGACGTTTTCACTGAGCGATTGGCTTTCATCATTTAAAAGAGCTCAAAACAGCTTGGTGTGCCTAAACCACAGCGAATGCTACCTCAAAATTTTAGCACCCAATAGATTAGCAAACATATACAGTAATGCTTCAAATGAATGCTGGAGAGGGTGCGGGGAGCAAGCAAACCTCCTCCACCTCTGGTGGCACTGCCCGATTGTTATGGATGATTGGTCTGTTTCAGAGGCGGTGTAAGACTAACCTTCCCGCCTCCCCTGAGATTTTTCTTCTCAACATTATAGAGAAAAATATGTTCCTGGCTAGTGACGTCAAGGGTATTTTTCTTAGGCTATGCTCTATAGCCAGGCTAGAGATTCAAAATAATTGGCAAACAAATCGCCCACCAGAGATAGAAAGAGTAATTTTGGGAATGAATAAGCTAAAAAACTATGAATTATTCATGCATGACGGGGGAGTTATAAGTAAAAAATATTTTTTTTCGGGGTGGGATAAATGGACATGAACACAGAGTTTAAGTCAAAGATAAAAACGGATACCGTACTTATAAAAGAATAGGATATAAGAATAAAAACTAGAGGTGAAATGGGGGACAGGGGAGTTAAGGTCACAACATAAATAAAGCAAGATTATTGCATCTGCATCTATTTAGTTAGGCAATTGTAAATTCTTTTTTTTCTGTGTGTAGATTGATTGTTGTCTTATACAATGGATTGATAAATTGTTATTCTTTTTTTTCATTGTATTCATGGTTAAAATTAAAAAAAATTAAAAATAAATAAATAAAAGTTTATTATTTTTTAAGCCCATTGACTTAAGTATTGACTCGTGTATAAGCCGAGGGGACTTTTTCAGCACATTTTTTGGGCTGAAAAACTCAGCTTATACACGAGTATATACGGTAATTTTTTACACTTTTTAAACTTTTTTTTTCACTATTTCTTAGACCATCTAGAGTATGGCGTTTCTGCACAGTATACATTACAATGAGCCACTGGCAGAAAGCCATTCAGCCTCGGGTCAGACAAAGACCCAAGGCTGTCATGGCAACCGATTGCCGCCCCCCTGATGACATTCGGGCAAGAGACAATTGGAGGTTACATGGCGGTGCCCAAGCAAGCACCGACTGGTGTTAGCAATGGGTCTTTGTTGTGATATGCAGCAAAGCCCATCTCTGTATGAAGAGGGCTCAGCCTGTGTGCCCTCTTCATATATCATTCATATATCATTCATATATCATTCATAGATGCTAGATGAATTGCTCAAAGATTCATTGTATTTCATTGTATCAGATGCGGGTAGGTCGCTGAGTTTTCATCCCCTTTATTTTCCCTAGTTCTATTGTAATGATGGCTCGGGGATACAGGGACAACAAACCAGACAGTGAGCCCTAAGTCTGAGCCCCCCAATGCTGTCACCTGCCTACTTGCCTCCGGTATCCTATTGATACG
Source organism: Engystomops pustulosus (assembly GCF_040894005.1). Lineage (NCBI taxonomy): Eukaryota > Metazoa > Chordata > Amphibia > Anura > Leptodactylidae > Engystomops > Engystomops pustulosus. The sequence continues at coordinate 168,444,455 of NC_092412.1, read as the reverse complement.
GGACAACCACGAAGACGATCCCTTCCTAGGCCACAGTGCATACAAAGAACACGACAAACAAACAATACACAAAGGTAGCGAAGTCAGGTAAACCGGGTCACAACGGAGAGAGCAATATATAAGCAGAATCAGAAAGCGAGAGCCGAGGTAAGTAACGAAAGCCAAAGTCAGAATGCCAGAGAAGTCAATATAGGAACAAAACGCTGAAAGGACTGGGGAGCTGAAAATACGAATATTACCAGCGCTGAGGAACCTGTGCTGGGAAGTAATATAGGTGACTGGGGAACCTCCCCTCAAGGTGAATGGAGGAGAGATCTGTTATTCACAGCAGGTTAACTGTTGCTAGACTGCAGGGAAAAGGGTGTGGTGCAACAATCAACCATGCAGCAATCTCAGTCCCAGTTCACACACAGGAACACTGAACAACCTCAACGCCTTCTAAGCCGCATACCGCGGACAGAAGACGATACAGGCAAAGACGTAACAGTACCCCCCCTTTTATGAGGGGCCACTGGACCCTCATTATTCCCACCTGGTTTAGAAGGATTTTGGCGGTGGTATATGTTGAGGAGACGTGGAGCATGGAGATCTTTACCAGAGACCCAGGTACGATGTTCCGGGCCATAACCCTTCCAATGGACCAGATATTGGACAGAGTTTTGTACCCTGCGGGAATCCAAAATCTTTTCTACCTCAAACTCTAGTTCACCTTGGACCACCACAGGAGCTGGTGGTTTAGTCACGGGTAACACGGGAGGGATATATTTTTTCAGAAGAGATTTGTGAAAAACATTATGAATGCGAAGAGAGCTAGGTAATTGTAACCTAAAAGAGACGGGATTAATAATTTCATTAATCGTGTATGGCCCAATGAATCGAGGAGCAAATTTCCCAGATGGCACTCTGAGACGCAAATTTCTAGTAGATAGCCACACTCGTTCCCCCACATTATATTCAGGACCAGGAGATCGTTTTTTATTAGCCTGACGCCGTTGGGTATCTTGGGCTTTCACCAGGTTCGACAGAACCCGTGCCCAGACTGAGCTCAGCCTTTGGAACGTTGCTTCAGCGGAAGGGTTAACAGACTCAATGTCTTGGCAGGACGAAAACTTTGGGTTGAACCCGTAATTACAAAAGAACGGCGACATTTTAGATGAGGTACTAACCCTGTTATTTAAGGCAAATTCGGCGAGCGGGAGGAAGGATCTCCATTTCTCCTGGTTATCGGAAATAAAGCATCTTAAGAACTGTTCAAGCGATTGGTTAAGTCTCTCTGTCTGCCCATTAGTCTCAGGATGGAAAGCGGAAGAAAACGAAAGAGAGATTCCCAATTGACCACAAAATTCTCTCCAGAATTTAGAGACAAACTGTACCCCCCGATCAGAGACAATATTTTCTGGTATACCATGAAGACGCAAAATATTGTTTATGAACAATGAGGCCAATAATTTAGCACTGGGTAATTTCCTGAGGGGTACTAAATGACACATTTTCGAGAATCGGTCACAAACCACCCAAATGACAGTTCTCCCTTGAGAGACAGGTAAGTCAGTTATGAAGTCCATGGAGATATGAGTCCAGGGTTTTTTAGGCAGAGGGAGAGGTTGGAGAAGTCCCTCTGGAACTCTTCTGGGCACCTTAGACCTGGCACATATATCACATGCTGCTACGAACTCCTGAACGTCACGTGACCACGAGGGCCACCAGTACAACCTTTCTAAGAGATACTTAGTGCCGGCAATACCAGGATGTCCGGCGAGCACAGAGCCATGGATCTCCTCTAAGACCCGGAGCCGAAGATTATGTGGCACAAACAATTTACCCATAGGAAGATTACTAGGCGCAAGATCTTGAGAGTTCGAGATAGCGGTGGCGAGGTCATGGTCAATAGCAGATAACACAATACCAGGCGATAGAATCTTATCTGGGACAACCTCTGGGGTATTGTCGTTACCAAAGCTACGTGATAGAGCATCAGCTTTGATATTCTTAGTGCCTGGACGGTAAGTAACAACAAAATTAAAACGAGTAAAGAAGAGTGCCCAGCGAGCTTGTCTGGGGGACAGTCGTTTAGCATTATCTAAGTATAACAGGTTTTTATGGTCAGTAATCACAGTTATGGGATGTTTAGCTCCTTCTAGGAAGTGTCTCCATTCCTCGAATGCCCATTTTATGGCCAAAAGCTCTCTGTTACCCACATCATAATTATGTTCGGCAGAGGAGAACTTCCTGGAGAAGAACGCTACAGGTTTTAGGTTAGTGAGAGACTTTGATCCCTGAGATAACACTGCTCCCACCCCTACTTCGGATGCATCAACTTCAACTACAAAAGGGTGATTCAAATCAGGTTGAGTCAAAACTGGCGCGGTTACAAAACATCTTTTAAGCTGTGCAAATGCTTGCTCCGCCTCTGGAGTCCAATTGGTCAGATCAGCACCCTTTTTAGTGAGATCCGTCAACGGCTTAGCCACAACAGAAAAATTCTTAATAAATTTGCGGTAATAGTTGGCAAACCCTAAAAACCGCTGAAGGGCTTTAAGAGTGTTGGGACGTTCCCATTTCTCGATAGCCGTGACCTTGAGTGGATCCATACAAAAAGATTTAGGGGTGATGATATAACCCAAAAAAGTAATCTTTTGGACCCCAAACAGACACTTAGACAACTTAGCACATAAGGAATTCTTACGTAATCTAGAGAGAACATCCCTGACCTGTCGGATATGGGTTGACCAGTCAGGGGAAAAAATCAGAATATCATCCAGATAGACTACCACATATTGACCCAGGATATCACGAAAAATATCATTCACAAATTCTTGAAATACTGCTGGTGCATTACACAACCCGAAGGGCATCACACAATATTCAAAGTGTCCTTCGGGGGTATTAAAAGCAGTTTTCCACTCGTCCCCCTTTTTGATGCGAATCAGGTTGTAGGCCCCACGGAGGTCAATTTTGGAGAACCAGCGGGCACCCACCACCTGGTTAAGCAAATCAGGGATAAGAGGAAGAGGGTATTGGTTTTTGACAGTGATGTTATTCAGTTCACGGTAATCAATACAGGGTCTAAGTCCACCATCTTTTTTCCCAACAAAGAAAAAACCAGCCCCCATAGGGGAATTCGAGGATCGTATATGACCCTTTTGAAGGCTCTCTTGTATATACTCTCGCATAGCCTCTCGTTCTGGGGAAGACAAATTAAAAATCCTTCCCTTGGGATATTTAGACCCGGGAATGAGATCGATCCCACAGTCATAAGGCCTATGAGGAGGCAGGGACTCGGCAGTCTTTTTATCAAAAACATCAGAGAAATCAGAGATAAATTCAGGCAGAGTTTCTTCCTCTGACTGACATTTAGAGAGGAACAGCGTATTACAATGGGAGGAACACAGCGGATCCCATTTAACCAGTTCTCCAGTGGTCCAATTAAATACAGGATTGTGTACAGATAACCATGGAAACCCCAAAATGACATCAGCGGACAAGTTTTTTAAAACAAAAAACACTACCCGTTCGGTGTGGATAGCACCAACCTGCATGGTTATCTGTGGAGTTCTGAAACAAACTCTACCCCCCCTTAAAGGGGTAGAATCTGCCCCCACAACCAGGACAGGAGGATTCTGGTTAACCAACTCCAGCCCTAGGGCTGAAACAAAAGCAGAGTCAATAAAATTAGCAACGGATCCAGAATCAACCATAGCTTGTCCAGATATAGACTTATCATTAGCAAACAGAGACACTGGCAACAAAATTTTAGATACAGAGTCGGAAGATACCTCTGCGCCTGAGTGACACTCCCGATTATCACTCAGGCGCTGAAGTTTTCCGCCTGTGGCCTGGGTCTGGTAGGGCAGCCTCTCAGGAAGTGTCCAGATTCACCGCAGTAAAAGCAAAGACGATTCTTCTGGCGATGCTCTTTCCGGGTTTTGGCTCTCGCCGTGCCCAACTGCATAGGTTCTTGTTCAGATATAGGAGAGACAGAGTTTTTAGGAGAAAGTAAAGGTGACCCGGAGGAGTGACTCGCATCTACTCTATCTTTTCGTCTGTCCCGTAGGCGACGATCAATGCGGACTGCTAAGGCCATGGTTTGCTCCAGTGAGTTTGGATCAGGATGACCAATCCAGGCATCCTTTACAGGTTCTGACAGGCCTTTTCTGAAAAGGGCTTTCAAGGACGGTTCACACCAGTTCAAGGTTACGCAGTGTTTGCGGAATTCCATGCAGTATTCCTCCGCAGAGCGGGTACCCTGCGAAAGAGACAGCAAACTGGACTCCGCAAGCCCAACATGATCGGGTTCTGAGTATATGGCCCCCAAGGATTGAAAAAAGCGTTCCAAAGAGGACCACTCCTCTGCGGCTGGAGGTAGTTTCAGGGCCCATGCCTGGGGATCCCCCTGGAGTAAGGAAATAACCACCCCCACCATTTGAGTTTGGGAGTATAACGGGTTAACCCGAAAATAAAGCAAACAGGATTCCCTGAAAGTCTCAAATTTCTCTCTATCACCTGAGAATCGATCCGGGAGTAACATTTTTACCTTGTTAATACTGGGGAGTGGAGGTTGCGGAGCAGCAGGAGACGTGGCAGGGGTCTCTGCTCTAAACTGAGTTAGAACATGGACCTGGTTAGCCAGATCAGCCACAATGCCTGCTAGGCCTTCCATGCGATGCACAAGATCCGGGATGGAGCTCATCCTGGCGGATCCGGAAGACGTAGCAAACTAAGGATTTTTAAAGGGCTGGTAATAATGTAATGATGGCTCGGGGATACAGGGACAACAAACCAGACAGTGAGCCCTAAGTCTGAGCCCCCCAATGCTGTCACCTGCCTACTTGCCTCCGGTATCCTATTGATACGGGACAACCACGAAGACGATCCCTTCCTAGGCCACAGTGCATACAAAGAACACGACAAACAAACAATACACAAAGGTAGCGAAGTCAGGTAAACCGGGTCACAACGGAGAGAGCAATATATAAGCAGAATCAGAAAGCGAGAGCCGAGGTAAGTAACGAAAGCCAAAGTCAGAATGCCAGAGAAGTCAATATAGGAACAAAACGCTGAAAGGACTGGGGAGCTGAAAATACGAATATTACCAGCGCTGAGGAACCTGTGCTGGGAAGTAATATAGGTGACTGGGGAACCTCCCCTCAAGGTGAATGGAGGAGAGATCTGTCATTCACAGCAGGTTAACTGTTGCTAGACTGCAGGGAAAAGGGTGTGGTGCAACAATCAACCATGCAGCAATCTCAGTCCCAGTTCACACACAGGAACACTGAACAACCTCAACGCCTTCTAAGCCGCATACCGCGGACAGAAGACGATACAGGCAAAGACGTAACATCTATAAATTTTGACATATGACCTATCTTCAAATTTGCATATTTTACTTTATCTATGGAACAGTACTGCTTGCATACGATACATAGAAAGTTACTGAAGTTCATTAAGTCCATATAAGAGGGCACATATTCTGGTGATCCATCGACATTCTTTCTGCAGTGTTTGGCAGTCCCAATTTCCCCCTCTTGTAGGTGATGAACAACTTGTACACCTGCAAATTTGATTGCATTTGGGACCCCACCATGAAAAGCTCATATACACTGCAGATCAAAATTAGAGAACAATGCACAATTTCCTAAATCTCTCTATGTGTATATATCCTAACATGAGTAAAAAGCACTATTTTAATAAATTGTATATATACTAAAGCACATAATAAAATGAGATAATGACATAATTGTAACACAACACTGATCACAATTACAGAAAACACTCTGGCACCTGGTGCCAATTTCCTTTATCATCTAAAAAAAACCCCTCTATTTAAAGGACAGCCTAACTTTCTAGTTTCAACTGACTTTGCAAAAATGGTGTGCCGTTCCATAGTGACTGAAACTTGGCAGCAGAAGGTTTTCCAGATTAAAGCCAAAGGGGTGACTTTATCCATTCCCAGAGAAGTAGGCTGTTTCAAATCTGATTTCTAAAATATTTCATCTTTACAATATCATAAATTCAAATCCCCCAAGAAGGCTAGTCTGCCTTAAAGGACACATGTCAGCTAAATAAAATGAACGAGCTGCACATACTAATGAAAGCATATCTCTAGACCTCTTCCAGTTATGTTACTGTGAAAAGCCTATCTTTATCAGAATATACAATAGATCTCTGCAACACCGTGGCAAGTAGAGTTCCGATCGACGGACCCATCTTTCAGCAGTCCAGCGTATTCTTGAGGGTGCAGTCAGCATCAAGTCAGGCAGTCACCGCCAGCATCTAGTGTGGGAGTGGTGATTTGGGGGAGAAGCATCATCTCATTCAGTTCAATAGACAATGTATGAAATTATCACAAAAGCACCATGTAAATATACAGTGACACTTCATTCAATATGAAAAATCCATATATGTCGATTGAAAGCTATCAGAAAGGGATTGTTGTGTATATATCACACAAGATACATTGTGGATGCAAGTATAGTGGTATTGACAGATGATAATAATTTCGGTCATGCAACAAATGGTAATTCAATCCTATATTTATTTATATGAGTTCTAGGGAAAGGGGGGTGAATTGAATTTTTAGTTTTTTTTATTATAAATTTTTTTTAAACTTTTTTTTATTTTTACTTTTACTATTTTTCATACTCCCTAGGGTAGTTTAACCCCAGGCTGTCTGATTGATCCTATCATATACTGCCATACTGCAGTATGGCAATATATGGGGATTTTCCTCCTCATTCATTACAATGTGCTGATTAGCACATCGTAATGAATGGGTTAAAAAGAGACAGCCTCTGGTCTTCGGCTGTCATGGCGAAGGATCGCCGCTCCCCGATGACGCCACAGGGAGCGACGATCCGCGGCAAGATGGTGGCCCATCTTTTTAGTCAATAAGTTCCTGAAGTCTTACACCCATCTGCAAGACATTCTAAAAATGTCCAAGACACTGTGCTCGCACTTCAGCCATCCTTACAAAGCCAAGCACACCATCCTCGAGTTGCAGCGTCAGGTGATTTTTATGTTTTATTTGATTATTGCATGGTTTGGGACTTCAGGGGACTTTTTTTTTTTTACTGTTTTATTTTGTCCCAGGATGGGACATGAACTAATGTATTGCTACCGCGTACTGCCGGGAATGAATTCTTCCATTTCCAAACCTCTTGCAGCATCTATATGATCTACTAATACTAATATATGGAATGGGGGGGAAACTGTAGCAATGACTGCTGCTAGGTCTTATTTTCAGGGGATAGCTTATGTTTCTAAGCTTGAAAAAATTGTACTAGTTCTTCATTTCAGGGGGGGTTGTCTTATTTTCAGGGAAACTGGGTATGTGTGTTTGTGATGACTGTAAATTACAGGATTTCTGTGGATGAGCCTTCAAAGTGCCCCCTAGCGAAGATAACTCGAGAGAAAGAAATGGGCGATAAGAGACATTTTAAAGTTTTTGATGTGGAGAGTTTAAGGAGAAAATGTGGCATCTGGCATTCAGAGCAGCACCCTGTTAAACTCCCCTCCTCCCCCCTATTCCATATCACCAGAGCCGTGGATTTATGGAGTCAGGAGAGACTTGATGAGAAAAGAACACAGAAGAAACTTGATCTGAAGTATTGCAGCTAGAGACGGGCGAATCGATTCTAAAGATTCTAACTTTGGTTAGAATGTCAGGAAAATTTTTTATCCTGATTCACGGAAATAAAGCTGTTTTTTTTCCCCTCTTTTTTCAGCTAAATGGGCGCGAGAACAACGTGTTACATGGGGCAGACATGACGACCTGTAAGCCAATCAGCGACCGGCAGACTTATGTGATGTCACACAGCCCCATAAAACCCAGCCATTTTCAATCTCGGCACTTCACACCTCATGTAGTGTCTAGCTGCTGCAACTTTACTGTGCAGTAGTGATTCTTGCTGCAATCCCTGGTTGTTCTTTTAGGGGTAACTGTATACCCCAAATAGCAATTCTATTTAGTGACAAAATCAAATAGGAAGAAATCTGTTTGACATTCATGCATCTGCAGTAGCGATTGGTGGACCAATCTCTGGTTGTTCTTTAAGGGGGATCTGTATACCCCAAATAGCAGTTCTATTTAGTGACAAAATTGAATAGGAAGAAATCTGTTTGACATTCATGCATCTGTACTAATGATTTGTTTATGCAGCTTCTGTAGTGATTTGTGGACCTCTCACTGAGTGTTAGTTGTGGAATATCTGTATAACGCACATTGCCATACCTTTTTGGGGCTATACTTTACATCCAGATTTACGTGTCAAATCCACGTAGTTTATAAACCATTATGTCAGACAGAAAGGTAGCAGGTGGAGCAGGCAGAGGTGGCAACACAGTAAGGGGATGTCACAGCAGGTGTGACTCTGAGGCCAGAAATGCTGTTGTTATCTAGCGGCTGTGTGTTGATCAACAACCCAAAGGGTTGACTAGGTCATCCAATTCCTCAAATGTAACATCTGACAACCACAGCCAAGAGTCCATGGGTTCCTCAGATACAACAATTAGTTGGCATGGCCCAGGAGCAGGTCAGCGGCCCTCACCTGTCCTCAACCAGCCTCTGTCCTGTTCCTTTCCTGTAGCCAGAGAGCTACTAGGTGGTCTGGGCTCAGCGCCACTATTCAGCGAGGATGAAGTGTTTGAGGACAGTCAGCAGCTGCTTGGCAGTGAAGAGGTGGGGCAGACTTCTGCTGCTTCCTGCAGTAGGCAGGCTGTGCATACTGACACTGGTGAGGAGAGTAGCATTGACCGGGAAACGCAAATTAACGATGATGTAGCTGATCGCACTTGGGAGCTGGGTGTAGCAGGGAATTCATCATCCTCAGGTAAAGAGAGTGTCAGCTTGCACGTCAGGCAGCAAGTAGCTACTGTGGCCGTGAGTCACTAGGGTGGCAGCAGTGCGAGGATGAGAGCCAAAAGTTTGCGGGGTACAAATCCCGATTCACAGTGGCACAGGTGCTCAGTGAGGCAACGGCGGTAGTAGTCCTCAGTGCAGAGTGTTGGCGGTAAAATTACCACCTCGGCGGTATGGTAGTTTTTTGTAAAGACACCAGAGGAGCCGAGCGTGGGTATATGTCGTATCTGCGGGCAGAAAGTGAAGCATTGCCAGGGAGCCATGGCACCATGGCACCATGGCCCTACACCAACACATGCAGCATCACAATCCAATGGCCTGGGAGAAATGGGTGTCAGATGTGGTCCATCCTGCAGGCACAGCAAAAGCTGCAGCAGCACCTAGTGGAACACATGCCGTTTCAGCAAATCAAGGCTCCAGCACCTCTGCTGAAGGAAGCTGTTTGTCTTTGAAAACATCTCCCGGACCAGATACTCCTGCTCCTCGCTACGCATGGCGCCAGCAGTCGTTGAAAAAGACGATAACAAAGAGACAACCATACGTGTCCAGCCATCCTAAGGTGCAGAAGCTGACCGTGCTCTTGTCGAAGTTGTTGGTACTGCAGTCTCTCCCTTTCCAAGTTGTGGACTCTGCACCCTTCAGAGAACTAATGGCTTGTGCCAAACCGAGGTAAAGTTTTTTCCAAAAAGGCTGTGCCAGCCCTTCACCAATATGTACAACAGAAGGTGGGCCAGTCCTTGAGCTTATCAGACTCTTCCAAGGTGCACAGCAGCGCGGACGTATGGAGCTATAACTATGGTCAGGGCCAGTACATGTCCTTTACAGCCCACTGGGTGAATGTGTTTCCCGCCCAGCCACACCAACAACTTCCACAAGAGACTGTGCTTTCTCCTCCACATTGTCAAACTGCTGCTCCTGCACCACTGTCCGCCTCCTCCTTCTCCACCACCATCTCGACCTCCACAAGTGCTGCTCCATCATACCACATGTGCAGGGCACAGCGGTGTCACACAATTCTACACCTGGTTTGCCTGGGCAAACGAAGTCACACAGGGGAGGAACTGCTCCGCGTCATGCAACAAAAAATCAATGTGTGGCTTTCTCCGTGACAACTAAAAATTGGAACCATGGTGACAGACAATGAGAGGAACATGGTGTCCGCGCTGCATGGCGCACATATTCAATATGGTAGTCATTAAGTTCCTGAAGTCTTACACGCATCTGCAAGACATTCTAAAAATGTCCAAGATACTGTGCACGCACTTCAGCCATCCTTACAAAGCCAAGCACACCCTCCTCGAGTTGCAGCGTCAGAACGGCCTACCCCAACATGGTCTGATATGCGATGTTTCCACCCATTGGAATTCCAGCCTCCATATGTTAGACCGCCTGTATGAACAGAGAAAAGCCTTTAATGATTTTTTGATGATGCAAGCAGACCGCAGTACTCCCCTGTGTAACTTTGATGTCAGCCACTGGCAGCTCATGCGTGACACCTGCCGTTTGCTCAGGCCCTTTGAAGAGGCCACGTTATTTGTCAGTTGCCAGGACTGCGGGATGAATAACGTCATTCCACTGCTTCATGTCCTGGAACTCATGCTGCAAAATCTGTCTGGTCAGGGCACTGGAGAAGTGGAGACTACATCTCATGGCCACATGAGTCCGGTGAGGGCTGAACTGGAGGAGGATTAGGAGGAGGACATTGGAGCACAAGCATAGTCTGGTGCAATTTGTTTTCTACTCAGGAGAGGAGGAGCAGGAGCATCCGGAGGAGGTAGACCTCATGCGGATGCTGCTGGTGCCACCTTTGGAGTTCCTATGCATATTTAAGCATGGTACAACATTCTACAGCACTCTACAGGCTCTTTGCAGCTAGGAAATTTTAACGTGATTTGTTATGATTCGATTTGGGTCAAATCAAATTTTTCCGAAAAATTCGGCAAATCGGGACGATCCGAATTTTAACAAATTCACCAATCTCAAATTGCAGAGTCTTTCTTGAGATGTGAACAAGGATCAACAATATGCCCAAGGAATAATAGAAGGAGATACTGTAAGCTTTGTTTTTATGTTTTATTTGAAGCAGTAAAAAGTACTGTTGGAACATACTTACAAAAAATAAAAAAGAAATTAAATTAAAAAAAAAAAAAAGAAATACAAAATCTGTGCTTAGATGTAGAAGCTTGATCTATATTGTACAGATTTTAAATATCTGCAGATATTAAAAAAAAGGGTTTCTGTGGTGGTATAAGTGAGGGAGCTACTATCAAGTCAAGTCCTACCTTTAAATAATCCATGAAGATTATTTAAAGGTTGGACTTGCCTTTGATCGCAGCTCCCGCACTTATTCCACCACAGAAACACATTTTACATATGTGTAGTTTGATTTTAGGATTCACAAAATGTTATGACCTTTGCAAAGTAGGTAGAGTTATCACCAAGATGGCTGCCACTGGAAAGTCCCATGAACCTTTAGGGAAAACCTAAGGAAAAGTGCAGACCTGGTAAAGATACTTATGGAGAGGCTTCTACAGCTAACAAAAGTAGCTATTGTTAAGAGCAAGGCACACACCAAGGTGAACAGAAACAAAAGGGAATGATTTAGCAGCCAAGGAAGCTATCAGGAGCAGCAAAAGAACAGAAGATGCAGCAAGGAAAAGGCGCCATTCTGATCTCTGGACAATGGACTTGCCAAGATCTTATTCTGACCCATGTTATTTATGGTTATACCCACCAGGTTAAAACATCCAGTATTTGATATAGTGGCCTCTGTGCTACAGACTGTAGTATATTACAAGACTTTATCTTTCCAAGAAAAAAGCATATATTGACTATTTTCACTTGCCAAAAGGTGGATGTATAGGAGTATATTTGGGAGCATATTTATTTCATTTCTGGCTTCCCAAAAGCCAGAGCAAAAACCCCTGTCAAAAGTGGTCCACGTGTATGAGTGACCAGAAGTGCTCAAAAGGTACCCACTTCTCAAAATAAGTTAAGATTTAAGGATAGATTAGGCCAGTGATGGCGAACCTTCTAGAGACCGGGTGCCCAAACTACAACTAACACCCATTTATTTACCATCAAGTGCCAACATGACAATTTATAAAAGAAACTTATTGCTGCCTGTTCTTCCACAACATTCAATCCGGAGGACACTAATACAGCTGGAAGCAAAAGGGCAAATTCAGACATCATTGTAGCCTCTCTCCAGGGTCTCAAAAATAAAGGAAATATCATGGGGCCATCAGTCAAAGAGGTGTCACCTTAAAAAGAGAGTTGGGAACAGCATCTCAAGTTGTTTGAGACTGCATGAAGATTTGGGTCCTTTGCCCTGGGGTGATAGCCTGGGTGCACACAGAAAGGGCTCCGAGTGCCACCTCGGGCACCTGTGCCATAGGTTCGACATCACTGGATTAGGCTGTTCACATCCCACACTATCCACAAAGTAGCAGGAAGGTTAGGAGGTTGATTGGGACTCTAAAACTAAATATCCAAAAGCCAATGGTGGGAGACAGGGAATCCATGGACAGAGGGTTTACCATTAGCCATGATCCCATTCAGTAAGATATAGGCCAGTGAAATGACAGGATTGGGTCCCTATGAGATTTAAGGGAAATAAATAATTTTATATTGACCACCTATGGCAGGTTTGGGTGGCTAAGTGCTTGGCAGTCAGCCTCTAAAGGATTAGGACTGTTTTTCTGTGTTTCTCTTGTTATTATTCCTTCTATTATTCTGTTTTTATTGCATTTTGGGCATACTTTGTATTAAGATGTTAATGTCAAAGCCCAGTGAGGATTTATGTTACGTCCCAAGAGGATGAAGAAGATATGGAGCCAAAAGCTCAAGGTGAGGTCTACAATGCCATCCAACCAGCATAAGTTAACCACTGGAGGTATAGATAGAATCTAACTTCCCTGTGTGCAAGTCCAGTAAGAAGGTGGCTATCCACTAGGGATAGGTTGTTTCCCAATTGGTAAAGAGGAGATCCATACTTTGGGACAGATTGTTAGGTTGTTAGATAGCTCTTGAATACCTTTAATGGGACCGTTACGGATATCTCTATATAACAAGATAACAAATGCCACTACCAGATACAACAGTGAAAATGAATATGGATACATCACCGGATTATTGTTCACACTACATAACAAGTAGGTCTTGCCCATCTTCATAACTCGCCAAACCTGAATGAAGCATAGGCAACAGGCCCGGCTAGTGGAGATCTCATTATATTTTTCTGGTTGAAGCTAAGAGCTATGAACATAACCAGCTTTCAAATTCTGAAGCTGGAAGGCATATTCTGAAGGCTGGCAGACAAGTCCAAGAACAAAGGGGGGTTGAGCACAAGGCTCTACTTATCTCAGACTGGTGAAGAATCCTTTCCCCCTCCTCCTCTGCTGTCCAGCCTATGGTAAATGTCATAGTGTAGGAAAAGGCCAAAAAAAAGTCATTTTAGAATGAAGGGCAATGTGAAGAATTACTGTATGATTACTAAAAATGCTCTCATTTTTCACACTTGCTAAAATGCTGGAACTAAAGATGATGCTGGTCTGTGGATCAACCCCTTGTATATGCCCTATACTGGCAGCACACATCCTGGAATAGATGGATGTCTTGTACACATCCAGTTTCTATAAATTACAGAGAACTTCTAATACCAACATCACAGATCCACTCAGCATGATCGGAACTATACCAGCCATATATGGACTATGGGGAAATGATTCTACAATGCTACATGCCTTTGCAATGGTCATGTGATGAGACCACCAATCATCTACGTATTCACTCCTTACCAACTGTGAGAAGTTTGTATATAATATTATCGGTGTGTCAGCAAATAACCCCTTACCAGGTCTGGGTCCCGGTGCAAGGAGAGGGCTCATGGGCTGAGCCCTCTCCATAGCCGGTAAGTCTTTGCTGCATTTTTTTTTCCTGCCGATCACCACTGGCAGCATTGCCGCATGGGCGCCGCCATCTTGCCGAGGATCGTCGCTCCCTGTGACGTCATCGAGGAGCAGCGATCCATCGCCATGACAGCCTCGGATCTTCTGAAGATCAAAAAAAACATAAACCCATTAAAGTATTGCTACATCCAAAAATTCCCAATCTATCAAAATATAATAACGTTTTTTCACTGCGTTTAACCCCGTAACGGAAAATAGCGTCCAAAGTCAAAACTGGTACTTTTGTGCCATTTTGAAAAATATTTTTAAAAAAAATCAATAAAAAGTGGTCCTAAAAATTTTAGCAATGAAAACTTTATCAAAAGTCGCAAAAAATTACACCACCCACAACTATGTACACAGATGTATGAAAAAGTTATTTGCACCAGAAGATGGCAAAATCAAAACAAAAAAAATTGTACAGGAGGTTTTAATTTTTGTAAATGTATGAAAACATAAAACCTATGCAAATTTGTTATCCCCATGATCGCATGTTGCTTTGGGCACACAGTGAAAGCCGTAAAATCCAAGTCCACAAGAAAATGGCATGAATGTGTTTTTTCACCATTTTCACTGTATTTGGCAATTTTTTCCCTCTTCCAAGTACACGATATGGAAAACTAAATACCATCACTATGAAGTGCAATTTGTAACGCAGAAAACCGGTAATTACTCACCGGTAATTGTGTTTCCTTGAACCATGACAGCACCCAACCAGAGAGAGGGATCCGCCTCCAGGGACAGGAAACCCAGACTTCAAATTGTGCGGTACGCCCCATCTCCTTCAGTGGATTACAGAGACTGTATGGGACTTAATGTTCTTGATTATTTCTGACCACCGTATCATTCAGTATCACTCTCAATGAGAGAATCTCACACCTCTGTGACACACACATAACACTTAACACCCAAGTGTGAAAAAGAATTTACAAGGGAGGGAATAACCAGGGTGCTGTCGTGGTTCAAGGAAACACAATTACCGGTGAGTAATTACCGGTTTCCCCCTCTCACCACGACAGCACCCAACCAGAGAGAATAACATAGACGAAAATTTTAGGGAGGGATTACCGAAGAAAGAACTCTTCGCCCAAAGGAAAGCTCCTGTGCACCTACTACGTTCAGCCTATAGTGCCTGTAGAAAGTGTGAGGAGAAGACCAGGTGGCAGCCTGACAAATCTGATTAACCGACTCCTCTCTAAATTCTGCCCATGAGGAAGAGACTGCTCTGGTAGAATGGGCTTTTAGACCTTCTGGTATCGGCTGGCCTGCTGCTACATAAGCGGAGCTAATAGCTTGCCTGATCCATCTGGCTATAACTACAGCTGAGGCCTTTTGCCCCCTATTTTTGCCTCCAAAAAGAACAAAAAGACTATCAGATTTTCTCCAATCTAAATAAAGCTCAATGGCCCTTTTAACATCTAATTTGTTAAACTCTCTCTCCCTATCCGTAGAAGGGTTACTACAGAAGGATGGGAGCCTGATCTCCTGGGATCTATGAAATCTAGAGACTACCTTTGGTAAAAAGGCCGGGTCTGTCGTCAGAACTACCCTGTCATCCAGAACCTTAAGGAAAGGCGCTCTACAGGATAGAGACGATATTTCTCCAACCCTACGGGCTGAAGTGATTGCTACCAAAAATACTACTTTAATAGTCAACCACTTTAGTGAACAAGTCTCCAGGGGCTCAAAGGGGTCTTTTATCAGATAATTTAATACCAGAGTGAGGTCCCAGGGGGGCACCGTACATCTCCTAAATGGGGTCATACGAGATGCCGCTTTTATGAACCGAGATATCCAGGGATGAGAGGCTAAGGGGGGCTCAAACAGGGAGCTAAGGGCAGAAATCTGTACTTTAAGGGTGGCAGGTTTTAGGCCCTTATTTAATCCTGCTTGCAAGAAATCTAATATCTTAGCTATATTTGGATGAGCTAAGTCTATTTTGTCTGGAGTACAAAAATCTGAGAATACTCTCCAGACCCTGAAATAAATTTTAGAGGTAACTAACTTCCTACTCTTTTGCAGGGTTGTAATTACCTTGTCCGAGAGGCCTTTTTCCCTCAAGATACGCCTCTCAAATTCCAGGCCGTCAGATGGAGGTTCGCAACCTGCGGGTGGAATACTGGGCCCTGGGAGAGGAGATCGTGACTCTCTGGGAGGATCCAAGGGTCTGATATCGATAGCTCTCTCAGTATTGAGAACCATGCCCTCCTGGGCCAGAAGGGGGCTATAAGAATAACTCTGGCCTGGTCTTGCCTTATCTTCTTCAGAACCCTCGGGAGGACAGACAGAGGTGGAAATGCATAGGCGAGGCTGAAGTTCCACTTTATTGAGAAAGCATCCAGACTCAATGATCGATCTCTCGGGTCTAGGGAGCAGAAGAGTCTGACCTGCCTGTTCCTTCTTGTGGCGAATAAATCTACCTCTGGTTGACCCCAGAGTCTGGTTATCTTGGAGAACACCCTCCGATTCAGGGACCACTCCCCCTGTCGTAAGAGATGACGGCTTAGGAAGTCTGCCTCCAAATTGTCCTTGCCCCTTATGTGTACCGCTGATATTGATTTTAGATTGGCTTCTGCTAGCTCTAGAATCTGATCTGAGAGGCTCATTAAGGACCCACTTCTGGTACCTCCCTGGCGTTTCAAAATGCCACCGCTGTGACATTGTCCGAGGCAATCTTCAGGTCTGTCCCCCGAATCATCGGCAAAGCTCGTCTGATTGCCTGCAGGATGGCCTCTAGTTCTCTGTAATTTGAGGACCTCTTCCTGGATTCCTCGTTCCATGACCCCTGGAATAGGAGGTCTCTGACCTGGGCTCCCCAACCCGTACAGCTCGCATCCGTAATCATGGATAGGGGATTCTCCTCTCTCCAAGGCCTGCCTGCCTGGAGGTTCTCTTCTCTTAGCCACCATCCCAGGGAATCCAGGATCTGTTGGGGAAGTGTAATCCTCTGGTCCAAGGAGGACTGGTCCCCTCTCCAGTTTTCCAACATGAAGAGCTGTAAAGGGTCTTGCTTGATACATCGCCCAAGGTACCGCTGGAATTGCTGCTGTAAAGAGACCCAGAGTCCTCATAATCTCCCTTATGGTAGGGGATGGCTGTCTGTACAGCTTCTCCACCGAGGTTACTATCTTCACCACCTTGACCTGAGGAAGGAAAGATTTCTGCTGAATGGAATCTAATCTGATGCCCAGAAATATTTTTGACTTGGCCGGAGTAAGGGAGGACTTTTTCAGATTCACCATCCAACCCAGGCGATGTAGAATTTTCATTACCACCTTTATCAGAATCTCTAATTTTTCTGCCGAACCTGCAATCAGCAGGAAGTCGTCTAGATATGGCACAAAAGTGCCCTGATGTCTCCGTACGTAGGCTCCCACTTCCGATATTAGTTTTGTGAAAACCCTCGGTGCTATCGCCACTCCAAAGGGTAGAGCTCTGAACTGAAGATGCTCTATCTTGCCATCCATTATCACCGCCACTCTCAGGAATCTTTGACTGTCTGGATGAATAGGGACGTGGTAATATGCATCCGCTAAGTCTATGGAAGCCATAAAACAATCCTGAAAGAGCAGGTTTATGGTTGACTTTATTGATTCCATCTTGAATTTTTCCACCTGTAGGTAGCAATTTAGTGGTTTTAGATTTATAATGGTCCGGAAGGCACCGTCCGGCTTCTTTATAAGGAACAGGGTTGAATAGAATCCTGTCCCCCGATCTTGCAGTGGCACTTGCCGTAGCACCTCCTTTCCCAATAAGGATCTCACTTTGGTTTCCAGAGCCTGTTTTTCTGCTCTTCCGGCCACTGAGGTTATCCTGAAACGCTGTGGGGGAGGGGATAGAAAAGGTAACTTTAGGCCATCTTGTATGATCCCCAAAATCCACTTGCTCCCTGTAATTTTTCTCCACTCCTCCTTGAACAGGGAGAGCCTTCCCCCCACAGGACCCCTGGCGTCATTGCTGACCGGGGCGTTTACTGGAATCCTGAGGTCGGGAAAACATGAACCCCTTAGACCTCCTAGAGGATCGCCACCCCTCTTTCTTGTCTCCGGATCTCTGGGGAGATCTAAATCGCCTTGAGGGGCGAAAAAACTTCCTTTCTTGAGGCCTTGTACTAGGAAAACCTCTTTTCCTGTCTGCTGCCTTCTCCAAGATGTTGTCCAGAGCAGATCCAAACAAGAATTCTCCCTCACAGGGAATACTACACAGATGGCTCTTAGATGGAAGGTCACCTGTCCAGTTTTTCAGCCATAAGGCCCTTCTGGCTGAATTGGATAAGGCCACCGATCTTGCTGATAACCGTAAGGCGTCCACCGAGGCATCGGCTAAGAAGGCAGAGGCTTTTTGTGCAGTGGTAACCTCTGAAATAAGATGTGACCTGGACGCACCAGTCTTAATCTTTTCCTCCAGCTGGGAAAGCCAAACAAATAAGGACCTAGAAACGCATGTAGCCGCAACGTTGGGTTTGAATGCGCCCGCTGCTGCTTCCCAGGAGCGCCTTAGGAAGCCATCTGCCTTCTTATCCATAGGATCTTTAAGCACACCTGAATCCTCCACTGGAAGCGCACTCTTCCTAGAGACTTTAGAAACGGCAACATCTACCTTTGGTGCCTTGTCCCAAATCTCTGTCTCTTTCTCAGGAAAGGGATACTTCCTCTTCATTGCCCTAGGGATAAAAACCTTTTTGTCCGCTTTGCGCCATTCTGCCTGGATAAGGGAGGAAATATTCTCATGGATGGGAAAAACCTTTCTCTTCCTTTCTCCTAGACCCTGGAACATAACGTCCGTTACAGAGCGCTTCATCTTCCAATTCAATAATCGATCTTACAGATGATCAATATCTTCGATAGGAAACAGGGGTCTGCCTGACCTGTCCTCCTCTTCTGACTCAGATGACTCCCCCGAACTAGGGCCAGAATCTTCAAGTTGCCTGGAAGTGCCCGGGGAATTCTCTGACCTGAGGGATCTCCTTATTTACTGCACAGAACTACGCACCTCCTGCTGGATTAGTAAACGCATGGATTCAAACAAGGCCGACTGATCTTGTGCTAACAGGCGCTGAACACACTGGTCACAGTTAGGTTTTAAATAAGAGTCAGGCAGATTATCTCCACAGATTTTACATGCACGATTCTTAGACTTTACAGTGGCTTTCCCCTTACGAGATTCTTCCCTCTAAAACAAGAATCACATAAGACATCATCAGAACCAGTTTAAAGGCATGGTAAGGCCACACTCACCAATCAGCGGACTATCCCCCTACTCAAACTTTACCGTAGCGGTGTCCACCGACTCTCTACCACCTTCATTAGAACTCATCTTATTCAGTGGTGAGGATACAGCTCCATTTCCTTCCACGACTGGAGCAACTCCTGTGGCTGGCTGTGGGTGCCAGAAACAACACACAGGACTCCTGTGTGGGATCTCCTTTTAAAACTCCCGCCTCTGACGTCACCTGCCATGTGGACGCTGAGCGGCGCGCCACTTCCGGTCCTCACCGGAAGTGGAGTCGGCGCCATTTTTGAGAAGACCACTGCGGGGAGGAAGAAGCCTGCGCTCAGCCGCCTTCCTACGCACGCCTCCAACTCCGGGATCGGAGGCGCGCCGGAGTCCGCCTGCACCCACAGACTGCGCTGCACTTCGCAGCATTCACCTACGCGCCGCCGCCGAGTGACCACCCTCCGGTAAGCCTCGGCGGGGGATCTTGTGCAGCCACCTGGGGGTACCTGGGACTCCCATTCCCCCCTCTCTCCGCGACTCCTGAGCCTCACCGAGACTCACTGGATCCCCCGTCAGGGACAGGAAACCACTGAAGGAGATGGAGCGTACCGCACAATTTGAAGTTTGGGTTTCCTGTCCCTGGAGGCGGATTCCTCTCTCTGGTTGGGTGCTGTCGTGGTGAGAGGGGGAAACAAGCCATCACAGAGCTCTTTATGTGGAAAAAAAGTTATAGATTTTTGAAGGTTGGGAGTGAAAAATGGAAGTGAAAAAACTAAAAAGGGCCAGGTCATTAAGGGGTTAAGCACTTCCTCTTTTGGTCAGTACCAGATCCTATGGAGGAGAATCTTTACTCCCCTGTCGTCAGAACTCCCCCTAATCACAAATGCTGGTGGATCACTAGCATTTGCTATTTCAGGAGTTCTACACCAGTATTATGGCGCAGTAGTCATGATGAATAAGCCCCATTTCCTTCATTTTTTCAATAACATGTATAGAATAGAAATTGAAAGCTTGCAACTGGGACCACCCAACTGCTTATGAAAAGTGTTAGCA
Organism: Engystomops pustulosus; assembly: GCF_040894005.1. Taxonomy (NCBI): domain Eukaryota; kingdom Metazoa; phylum Chordata; class Amphibia; order Anura; family Leptodactylidae; genus Engystomops; species Engystomops pustulosus. The sequence goes on along the minus strand of NC_092412.1, from coordinate 168,424,379 downwards.
GATATGGTACTTGCTAAGTTATGAAGTCTTGAGGCACAAAAGGGAGAGATTTGAGCATATGAGAATTCCGACCTTAGAGGGAGGGTAAATACAGCAACTATTTCTGTGAGTGTCATAAATAAGCAATATTGAGACCTTCACTGGAAAAATGGCAAATGACTAGTAATATCAATGAACTTTTTACATGTTATATAAGAGATTCTACCAGTAGATGGTGTTTGTGGAGGCGAGTTTGCAGCCAGTTATCCAAATGGAAACCAATAGATTACTATCAGCGACCAGAAGAAACTCCCAGTTGTTCCGGTTCGGTTTGTTCTTCTCCACACAATCCTTTTTATCAGGTAAAAAGACCCACGAGTCAAAGAACCAATAGTCCAATAATCCAGAATCTCGGTTGCATAAAAAAGTTTCAGCACAGAACTTGCTCCTTGCTTTGCATTTACGCGGGACTGCCCAGGCCCGCGGATCGTTAGGAAGGACTTTTCGTTTCAACGAGTTTCAAAAGAAAACAGATTTTTTTTCATCAAGAAGAAGATGAATGATATCCATAGCACTTCCTTATATAGAAACTGTCGGAAACTGTGTTCTTGGTTGGAGCTGTAATTCTACTTTACTGCAACCTTTTCAATCAGTGGTTCATTCATATCTAACTAGTTCACTAATGGATATGTAAGTTCCATTTTAATGAATAAAAAACAGAGGATAAAGTTTTAATACATTTATTAAGACTAAAATTTACTTGTATTTTAGAAATATATAAAGAGGTAATTAAATAAAAAAGGCATATCTGACTATATTCTTAAACCTACAAATAATTTATGCCAAGAAAACCGGTAAATATAATTTCACATCTTTATTAAATGCATAATAATACACACAAAAAAAAAAAAAAAAACATGAAACAAGAGGGGAGTTCATTAAAATACAATACAAATGTAAGGGAACCATACAGGGAACAATTTATATGTAATATGGTAAAATATTTTTCATCTCTTTTTTTAATTTTTTTGTGTTTTATTATTAATTTAATAAAGATGTGAATTGATTATAATATATATATATATATATATATATATATATATATATATATATATATATATATATATATCATAATGAGATGATTAAAAGGCAAATAATTCGGTTCCTTGATTTAAGCCACTGGGAGCCAACGTGTCTACTGTATATACCGCCCCCAAGCATAACCCGAGGCAACTAATTTTACCACCAAAAACTGGGAAAACCTATTGACTCGAGTATAAGCCCAGGGTGGGAAATGCATGGGTCACAGCCTCCCAGTATATAGCCAGCAAGCCACCTGTAGTATACAGGGCCGGTTTTAGACAAAGTGGGGCCCTGGGCAAAACTAAAAGCGTCTTGATGGCGGCGCCGGACTTCCGGTCACGATGATGCGCAGAACCTGCGCGTCATTAGTCTCTCGGAACCTGGCCCCGCCTCCGGATGGCGTGTATGGAGACCGCGATGAAGCGCTAAATCACCCACCTGCTGTCAATCTTGCCCTGCACCCTCATTGGCCCCAAGGTATTTCCTTATGTTCAAGCTGGGGATATATATATACTGGGCACCTACCACAGCACACCCCCTAGAGGAAGCGACGGCGAAACACGCGTCGGGGTGCTGTGGCGGTGGTCAGACTTACCACCTTTACAATTGTTGGCTGTTCATTACACCCTGGTGGGTAACACTATTGGCTAGCCTGATTGTGTATATACTGGTGTTTGCAATTTTGGATGTATTTAACATGTACTGCATTATTTATGACCACCGCCACATCTTTTGTGGTTTTTATGTGTGTGTTTTTAACTGTATGTTTTTTTGATGACCGATTAAATAAAGCTATATTGGAATTTTGAATTAGTTATGTTCAGTTACTGAGGCATCCTATATATTCCCATTGGTATTGCTTGCAAAACTAAAAGTGGGGCCCCAAAATAAAACTATTTTATGAATAGTCAGTGACTATTTAGTCCTGCACGATAACGCTTTGTAGTCACAATCAGTAGTATGGTAAGGCAATGTGTAATATGGGACTGTAGGAGAATTAATAGGGGAAAGGCTGATGATAGGTAGATTGATGATAGAGAAATATGAAGGATGATATAGATTTCTAGAAGCAAAACTATAAAATATATAATATAGTAGATAGATATAAGACTAGATAAATACAGTGGAAGAGATATAGAAGATTGATAGATTATATACTTCGAGAAAAGGGTGATATATAAATGGTTAGATAGACAGATTATAGGAGATGGATAACTAGACAGATGATAGATATATAGACAGAAGATAGGTGATAAGCATCTTCAACCAAGGGTATTATTCCTTTCCCTGCCAGCATTCAGGGTAGGCAAAGTGGACATTTGTCCAGACCCCCTGAAAGAGGAGAATCTCTTCTATTAAATTAATCTAAAATTGTGCTTCTAGTTGTCATGGAACCGAAGATATTCACATTTAAATTAAGAATTTTGGCTGAAATTTTTATATATTAAAAATCACTCACAATGGCAATTTAACAGCTAATTTCTCCATTTTCCTTACACATAGAAAACCAAATTTAGATTCCTATAAAAGAGGAGACTCTCCTCTTTCATAGAAAAAATTGAGATTCATTCAGGTGACATAAAGCCAACAGGCTACAGGGAGTATTGGTAGGATACTGCACACAGGACCTGCTGCACCTCACAGTTAATGGGAATATTGACTTAATGGGGGGGATGTATTAATGCACTTGTGCCCCAACTCTGGTGGTTTTGTGGCAAAAACACTGTCTAAAATGCCTTGCACCACAGTTAAAGGCTTTTAGACAATTTTTTGGCAGCTTTCCGATTTGTCCAAATAAGGAGCGTAGCCTTCTGGAAAATGGGCGTGGTCTCACGAAAAAGGGGCACGGCTTATGGAAAATCATCCGTGCTCCCGATATTCTTGTGCACAGTTTAGACCAACTAAAAGTAGGTCTAAAGTAGAAACCAACAATCGTATCCTTCACCAGAATTCATCATGACCGTGATAAATATGGTGCAGCAAAATTAAATGGATAATTACGTACCGCTAATTTCCTTTCCCTGTACCATGACAGCACCACGAGAGAGGGGTCTGCCCCCAGGGACAGGAAGCTCAGGCCTAAAAACTCAATCCCTCCTCCATAGCCTTAGTGCATTTCAGAGCACTGCATAAGACTCAACAAGATTTTCATTAACGACCACCATCAAGGACACCTAGTGGTTTATATCTTTCACCACGTAAAATAAATAATGTAAATCATAAGGGAAGGAACTGTTGGCCTGTCTTCTTCATAGCTTTAGGAGGATCGCTAAACATAAGCCCTCTTTTTTTAAAATCAGAAACTTATTTCTTTTGCTAATAACACAGATATATGCATTACAAAAAGCCAATATTCAGTACATATTATTACAAATGTATATTAGCATAAACGTATATAATATTCCCCAAGTACACCCCACTCCCCATAACCCTTTGGTCTGTCACCTATCCCTTGATCCACCATAGTGTCACACATTCAATACAGCCTCAAGTATAATAGAGTACCCCTTACAGCCCTAGTCCCTTCCCAGATTCAGCATAGACCAATTTCTCCACAATTCCTCAGTTGCCAACCCTGGAAACTCCACCCAATCGGACCACTGTTTCTCAAATTTGTTTTAGATTACCCCTTTTCTGGCAAACTTTCATCTCCATCCATATAGTTTTATTAGTCATAGATATCACCTCTCCCAACCCTGGAGGTTCAGCAACCAACCAGTGCCAAGCTATACTTTTCCTGACCTGGTAGACAAATTTTGCCACAGCCAATCGTTCATTTTGGGTCCCTGTTGTCCATCCATACAGCTCAATAAACTAACCTTAGGATTATGAGAAAACCTATCCTTTAAGTCCTACGCCTCCTTCCACAAGATCTCTAGCGTAGCACAGGACCAGAACATATGCCATCCGTCTGCTCTCTCTTTTGGGCACCAGGGGCACCTAGCATCCTCCCGCAATCACATTTTCCATAGTACATATGGTGTCCTATACACCCTGTGTATTAAGAACAGTTGGGACCTCCTCCAACACTCCAATAGATCCTATCTCCAAGGAACACGATTGAGCTTTTGTCTCAAAGGCATGTCTCAACCGCAAATATTAAAAAAACCAAGAGAATTCAAAATTCTCCCGTAATTGTTGAAAGGACTTCAAAACCCCTTCAGAATACAGCTGGCACATGTAGCGCATCCCCTTGCTATCCCACCTTTGCATATCCTCCAATATTAACACTTCCCACAGGACGGAATTATACCACAAAGGCGTTTATTTAGTACAATTTTGTACTCCCAACAAACCTTTACATACCTTCCAGACTTATTGCAGCACCCTCACCCGTTTTGCCTCCAGTGCAGCTAACGGGCCCATGTCACCTCTCAAGTGCAACAAAGCTTTTGGGCAATCAGTCACACTTTCCTCCCAAACGCTCATATGTTGACACTGCCGCTAAGTAGTACACCCATACATTTGGCAGTGCCAAACCACCCTGATTTTTGGGGAGCTGCAACTCTTTGGTTTCAAATGAACCTTCTTTGCTGCAAGTATTCAATGGCGCCCGACTTGTAGGGAAGCCTTTCTTTTTGTCAGAGGTTATGTTGAGTATTTTGTCCAGAATGGATCCAAATAAATAAATAATTTTGTTTTAGCATTTTTGGGAATGTAAATTCTTGATGTTCTGTATTGTGGTATATATAAATCTGCTCAATTTGTGTTATTATTTTTAAATCCCTATTTGTGTGTACCTGCTTTGATGTGAGTTTTATGTAAAAATGTATGTTTTCATGGCATTTTTAATGCACTTTTTGTTTAATAATTTGTGTTTGTCACAAAGTTACACGAGGGTGGTACAGGCTGTCAACTGTTAATCTGTTTTAATATGTCTTTCTTTTTTCTTTTTTTTTTTTTTTTTTTAATTTTTAATTTTGTTTTTACAAAATACATACTATATTATTCCAATGTTAAAACTAGACAAAAGGTAAACAGCAATTGCATTTCAATTGTTGCATATCATACACAATTCATACAATGTTCACTGCACCGTAGAGGTAGAAGATGTAAGAAAGAAAAAGAAAGAGAAAAGAAGAGAGTAAAGAATAAAGAAAAACAGAGGAAAAAAAAGAAAAATTTTATAATTAACTCTCTGGTGTCACCATCAAATATGAAAGATTTTATGCAGTATTCCTATCATAGCCTGGCCATGATTTCCACAATTCGTCAAGATCATTACTCTTTATAATACCTTGTTCCCCAAGGCATTTTTCCATTCTCCATGTGGAATTAACTAAAGAAATCATTTCAGTAATAGTCGGGTTGGTTTCATCCTTCAATTTTTTAACAAGTATAACTCTAGATGCTGTCAAGATTTTATTAATAACCCATTTATATTTATGAATTTTTTTTTTTAGGTCCCTTGTCACAATACTCAAAAGTGCCCATTCTGGTGAGAGTCCAAGGGAAACCCCTGCTACCAATTCTATAATTTTTCCAACACCCTGCCAGTAGCTACTTAGCTTGGGGCATGACCACAGTATATGGCATAGGGTTGCTTTTTTTCCACAGCGTCTCCAACATAAGTCAGATTGGTCAGAAAACATATTAGCAAGTCGTGCAGGAGGAGTATACCATCTCATGTGAATCTTGATTAATATCTCATAATAATTTAAGCATAACGTATTCTTGCTAATCCCTCTAGTAGCATTAAGCCAGTCCGCTAACGGGAAAGGTCTCCCTATTTCCTGCTCCCATATAGTCATGTATCCAAGTTTCCCATTACTAGAGGTCTCCATAAGTTCTGAATATGCTATTGATATACCACCTTTGTATTTAACTTTTGATGTCAAAAATCTAAAAAATCTGGATGGGTGTGACTCATTAGTTCCAGTGCACATAACATTTCTAACCGATCTTAAAAAGGATTTCAACCTTGCATACACCATAAATTCTGTAGCTGGTATACAAAATTTTCCCCTTATAAGATCAAACGTGCATATACCTTCCTCAGTCCAAATGTCAGCTAATGTTGAAACCCCCTGCCTTTTCCAGATGTTCAGATTTATGTCGATTATACAGGCACTCAGAGTGGCCAATCTCATATCTGATGGTTCAAGTATTAAGTATTTTTTAATCCTCTGCTGTATTCTACAAAATTTGATCCATACCATAAGCATCAGCCTTGTGGTATCGAGAAGCTGGATATATCTTTTCTTTAGATCCAGATTGGTAGCTATAAGCAGATCTTTTAATAGCTCATATGACGCAAACTCCGCCTCTATCTGCATCCAGTTTTCGGAGGGCTCTCTGTCCAGCATCTCTTACAAGCCTCTTTCTATATAACTCTTTATATGCACTCATACTTATTTCTAAATAGTATCTGCATGCAAACATAATAATAGGTAGATTTCATTTTTATATATATTAAAACAGTAATTGGTACAATATGGTATAGTTGTTTATGGTTTATGGTATATGGTACCATATACAATATGGTATAGTTATTGTTAAGTTTCATGTTATGTTATTTCTCAGCTTTCATTTTACCAGTGCTCATGAATAATTCAAAGCGGAGCTGTGATTGGTTGCCATGGGTAACTAAAAATATTCTGACAGCTTGATAAATCTGCCCCTATATGCTACCGAGGAAGAAGTTGGAAACTTCAAAATGTGTCTTGGAATAATATACCTTCTATATATCAATAGGATTGTCCGGTCCACTATTTTATACAAATTGAAGGTGTGGTGTATGCAGCTTTTATACTCACAACTGCATTGGAAGTTGTATTGCTCTCCACTACTGCGGATATTGGGGGTTTTTCCAACAAATCGGGGGCAAGCCGTTGGACGATCCAACAGAATCGGACAACGCGCGGGATTTAACATTTAAATTGTGTCGCAATACCAAGCACTTACATTCACCGGGAAGAAGGTAAACTCTGGCAGACATCAGCAGGGAAGCAACAGTGTAGGAAACCGGGCGCACGATCTTCATGAACCGCGGACAACGCACCTCGGGGATTGTGCAGAGACCAGGTAAGTAAATGTGCCCCATTGTGTTCAGTCGCTGAATCGTAAACCTGGGATCAGTGGTGGACTACTAACCATGCTAAAAACTGCGCTACAAACCAACAACACCTGCGCCAGAAACCATGCCACAGACAAGTGGCATACTTGCTGGAGGGATTCCTGTGTGCTTGGCCTCCTGTGAGCAGTTGTGCGCCACAAACAAGAAACACTCAAGTGCATAATGTCTGTTTATACCAAACAGGGTAAGATATATTTTACTTTATTGTTTTTATATGTTAATTTTTTACATTTTATAAAAGCGTGACTAATAAATGTTAAACATTGTATGTTTGCTGGTGCCACACTTGTATAGTTTTACCTTTATCAGTTTAAAAGTACCGGCTACTTAAGTCTGTTGCACAGCAAACTTAGACTCAGTAGAGGTGAGCTTATGTTTGGGTCACCATCCTTTTCCATTTGTTGGATATAGTCACCGCCTCTCCAGTTCCTTTGTATTTTTTCTAATCCAAACACTATGAAGCCTACAAAGCATTCACCATGTTTATTCTTATAGTGCTTGGGGAGGGGGTGTCCTTCAAATTTACTTTTAATATTTCCATGTGTTCTTTGATTCTTGTTATGAGCGAATGCTTGGTCCTTCCTATGCATAATTTTCCACATTGAATACAATATATTATGCCCTTGGTAAGACAATTAATTGATACCTACCATTGATACCCTTCCCAAAGGATGAAATTGGTTTACAAAGTTTCATAAGTTTACAAGCCTTACAATGTCTACAGGGGTAAAAATTTATGTAAAAAGTCATCATCACTAGATTATTATTACCAAAGTTTTGTGCTTTCATAAAAATTTAATTTTGTGCGTTTTCGGCAGTATTGACAGTATTCGGCAATGCTTTGAGACTATTCGTTTAGAGCCCCTCTTTCATTAGTGTATTGTGTTATAAACTGTATTTTTAATTCTTTTGTACTGTTCTCTCCACTGAATTTTGAGATTTTCTCATAGTGTTAGTTGTCTCAGAAATCTGTTCTTTCAATAAATAGTCTATTGGAATACTAGCTGTCATTACTTTCCTTAATGGAGTTACATCATAATCCTCCTGTATAAATTTTTCTTTTAAGGCTTCTGCCTCTGTTATAATTCTACAGATCTGGACGAATATCTCAATATCTAAGGTATTGACTTTTTGGGATGTTATTCAACCACATTGGTAAGTGGCAACTGTTTTTTAGGATCAGTTGGCTTCGTATATGTTCTTGTTTTCAGCGAGTTATTTTCTACATAAATTGTTGGATCCAAAAAAAAAAAAAAAACCATGGAAGTTTGATTAAAGTTAAAGTGTTTTTGTGATGCACACTATCCCCTATAGGAGCTGCCAAACAGTCACAGATGGATCCCACATCTAGCAAAAATAAAACAGTCTGAGCGGAGCTCCTTGTGTGTCCTTTTATATATCCTTTGATAAATCGACGATTTCACTCTTTTCCCAACTATGTTCCAAATTCTTTAGTAAACTTCCACACAAACGGTATTTGGATGGGAATAGATCGCTATTCAGACAGTTTTAAGCTGCCTTTTCTTGCATCCTGTAGCCAAATAGTGTACAGCTACTATAGAAGAGATTAAGCAGCAGATAGGGTAGTATGTTCAAATATATGGAATTTATTTTCTTAAAACATACTCACAAAATAGAATAAAATCATGCGCATATAAAATCCACCATGTGGACGCCAGACTCGCTAGTTCGCCCGACCCAGGGTTTCGCTACCACGGCTCTGATTAAAGTTAGCAGTAAACTCTAGGGAAAGTGGTTTCCTTTAATCTCGGACAGAAATTAAATCAGAAATTCCTCCCCACCTGCTCAGATGAAGACTACATCATTGATGAATCTACACCAGGGGACCAGGTTTGCGCAGAGCTCGCCTCCTGTAAACAGTGGCAGTCTGAAAAACAATCTAGTGAGGATGATTACTTTTTACATAAACATGGTTGTTTTTAAACATAGTAAATCTTCTAAACCACTTTCATGCTTTGGGAAGGAAGGACCTAGTGGGGATCATTACAAAATCAAGAATCATTAATTGTCACACCAAGGGCATACTATATTGTATTCAATGCCCATGCAGAAAATTATATGTTGGAAGGACCAAGCATTCACTGATAACAAGAATCAAAGAACACATGCAATATATTAAAAAGAAACTTGAAGGACAGCCCTCTCTAAGCACTTAACATGATGGATGCTTTGTACACTTCCACACAAATGCTTTGTATTTTTTTTTATCCCAAACACTATGGAGCCTACAAAGGAACTGAAGAGACGGTGACTATATCAAACAGATGTCCAGAGCATAAAGTCGTTGGATTTTGAATTTAGACACATTAGCCCCCAAAGAAATCAAATCATTTGCATTTTAATCACCTCATTATGTCTAATTTTTATATAAAATTTTATTTTATATACACATTTCACTATGTTATTTTGATTACTGATTACCACTGATTGAGAAGGTTGCAGTAAAGTAGAACTACAGCTCCAAGCAAGATCACCGGTTCTGACAAGGTTCTATAAAAGGAAGTGCTATAGATCCATTAATCTTCTCCTTCCTGACGAAGAAAGCCATGTTCTTTTGAAACACGTTGAAACGAGAAATGCCGTTCCAAACAATCCGTACTGTGAGTGACGGAATTGCATGTGGAGACTAGCCACCAGCCTGGGCAGTCCCGCGTAAGTGAATAGCAAGGAGCAGGTTCTGTGCTGAAACTTTTATGCAACTGAGATTTTGGATTATTGGACTCTTGGTTCTTTGACCCGTGGGATTTTTACCTAATAATAAGGAAAGCATGGAGGAGAACACAATTAACCGGAACAACTGGAAATTTTTTCTGGTCGCTGATAGTAATCTATTGGTTTCCATTTGGATAACTGGCTGCAAACTCACCTCCACAAACATCATCTACTGGTAGAACCTCTTATATAACAAGTAAAAGGTTTATTGATTTTACTAGTTATTTGCCATTTTTCCAGTGCAGTTCTCAATGTTGTTTATCTGTGATTCTTTTTCTACTGAACTGGTTATCCCCATATAGACCAGCGAAGGTACTCATATTGTTCTATACATTTATCTATTATTCTCCGCCCTGGTAACACCTATATATAATTTTATTTTGTGAGTGATTTCAGTCTCTGCTAGGTAGTATGTAATCTTTGTTGCAGGCATAATATTCCTCTCGCTCTGCAAGGTTCAAACTGTTTGCTTGTCTGTCCTGCCAGTATTTAAGGATTTCACCACAAAATCATTTATATGTGCAAGTTGCAAATAATGTTGTGCTCACTCACTCTATTTTGTTTGTCCAAAATAAGTTTTTTTTGCTTAATTCTTACCTTCTCTAGGTTCCATATCTGGATCCATTACTTCTGCATGAGTAATCCAGTCCAAATAACCTCGTAAATCCTCATCCATAGCTTGTTGTTCCCGCAGCTTTTGAAAAGCACCACGAGATTTGGCCTTTTCACGTTCTTTTGTAAACTCACTGTAAGGGGCGTAAAAAACAAATAATCACCTAAATTGAACAAACATATGCTTATAGTTATAGAAAAGAGCTGAGTAAAAAGGTTCAAAATTCATACCCACTCAGAACTCCAAGCACCAAGTTAAGAACAAAGAAGGATCCTAGTAGTATAAGACTCACAAAGTAAATCCAAGGCCATTCATTTCCAATTGCATCATTAACCTAAATGTAAAAAGAGAAAAGTTTTGATGTGTATAATAACTAAAAACCACAAACAAGTCATGTACTTGTTCAAGTCTTCATTCAATCATAGAGGAAAATAATAAATTTAGTGCCAAAAATGTAAATCCTTCTTCCCCTACTCGTCCATCTGAGGACTCTTTGATGCAGTAGTGTGATTGGTCTCAGGACGGTAGTCAGAGCCGGATAAAGAGAGGTGGAGACCACACTTCTGTTAGCTGTTGGATCTGAATGCCCATGGCAAACTCCATGAAAAGGACTTATCAATATGCCCACACATACCTTCAAGCCATAGGATTTACCATCACTTGGTTACACCTTCAGCCTGTTTCCTCCCCAGTACAGTAGTGGATTATTATATAGGTGGATTGGCCAGTATCTTAGTGCCCAAGCCTTCTTGGGTGCCAAAGGCCAACCAAACAACCCACCAAATTTTATACTCAGAAACAAAACAATGAAATAAACAATTTCTTTACAATGTGTAATTGATTTAAGTCAATGTAAGGAATTAAATTAGAAAGACAATTGGTGAACTTTACTTTATTATACTACCAAGACTTACCCAATAAAGTACTTCAGTCCAGCCCTCCATAGTTATGCACTGGTACACAGTCAGCATAGCAAAGCCAAAGTTGTCAAAATGAGTAATGCCGTTGTTGGGACCTGGCCACCACCCCCTGCACTCTGATCCGTTGATTGTGCATTGACGACCTTGGCCTGAAGTGCTACAGGGAGCAGGTTTTTCCACCGTGGCTAAAATGTCTGAATGCAATTTTGTGAATTAATTTAAATGATGTACCTTTCTTATCACAATCACATTATGTACACATTACTTTTAAATTATGCAGTAAATATTCCCAAAAATTACAGGTTTTCAATCTTGAACATCTATGATTTGTCTATTAGAAGTTGCTAAGTAGAAGCAATAAACTTATCAATACAGCTGAAATACACTGCTCAAAAAGGGAACACACGAATGACACATCCTAGATCTGAATAAAATATTCTCGTTGAATGTGCTGACAACAAAATCACAAACAAATCATCAATGCAAATCAATTTTATTAACCGATGGAAGCCTGTATTTGGAGTTTATAACATTTGCTCAGTGTGTACCTGCTTTCATCTGTGAAGAGCTCAGGATGCGAGTGGCAAATTTGCAATCCTGTTGTTCTCTGGCAAATGCCAAACTTCCTTCACAGTGTTAGGCTGTGAGCATATTGCAGCAAACATCCACCGCTAATGCGCGCAATTGGTGCTAACATTTAAAAAACAGCGGGTCATGGGTGCCGCCATCTTTGTTGAGATCGACTGGTTGCCATGAAAGCCTCGGGTCTTTGTAAGGCCAGGGCCCGAAGCTGTATGGACTCTGCAGATTTTTTACAATTTGACAGCAGCACATTACAATAAATCCTTTGTAAAAACCCCATATGTGTATGGTAGGAATTATCAGAGCATCTAGGGTTAAAATACCCTAGAGGGTCTCAAAATAGTAAAAAATAAATTTAAAAAAGTGAAAATAAAAAAGGCCCAAAAATTTTAAATGCCCATCCAGAAGTGACGCGTTTTTTTGCCATTTTCAAACACATTTGGATTTTTTTCCAGTAAATGGCATGGAATAATAAATAACGTCACTGAGAAGTAAAATTTGTTACACAGAAATATTAAGTTATAGAATTTTGAACGTGGGGAGCACAAAAAGATCAAAAAATTCTGCGAAGCAAAGGGGTTAATTTATTTTGTGGGCGACTCTAAATCCAGGCCTGCATTGGTTAATAAATTTGATTTCCATTGATGATTTTTTTTGTCAGCACATTCAACTTTGCACAGGCCAACTTTGCTCACCCAGATGTGTTCGTAACCCCCCCCCCCCCTCCCCTGTGCCGAAACTCTAGCTAAGCCACTGGTTTTGACGCTTGGAATTCTTGGATGTTGGTGCAGAATATGTATAGATGGAATGGGGTGGAGTTTATATATAAGCCATTCATATCTTTTTTAAAAGGAGTAAGTAGAAGGTTTGCTCCAGGTTTACACCAGCTTGTGCAAACCAATTGTTTTAAAATAACAATGAAATATCTTGGTAGTGATCTTGGTTGAATTTGTGTCCACACTACAGTATATTTATTTATATTTGCGACAAAGGTAAAAATGTCGAGATGGCAACTGCTGTTAGAAAAGGAGCTGTAATGCAGATATGATGCAAAAAGTGATGAAAAAGTGCAAGAAAAGGAAAGAATGCCACTCAACAATCCAGCAGTTTTGATACTTGAAATTTATTCCAGCTTGATACATAAAAACAGGGTAAGGAAGCGAAGAAGAGGTGCTTGGTGTGGAAACAATGTCTATTTCACGCCTGATGCATTGGCACTTTAAAATATATTACATTGTACTAAGTCTCCCACCATTGTGTGTTAGGGTTAACTACTCTGGTTCATGATATGATTTTAATTTCTATATACAGGCGGTCCCCTACTTAAGAACACTCGACTTACATGCGACCCCTAGTTACAAACGGACCACTGGATATTGGTAATATATTGTACTTTAGTCCTAGGCTACAATAATCAGCTATAACAGTTATCACAGTAGTCTGTAATGAAGCTTTAGTGTTAATCCTGGTTCTTATGACAACCCAAAATTTTTGGGTTGTCAATTGTCACAGAGACCAAAAAAGTTCTGGCTGGGATTACAATAATAAAAAATACAGTTCCGACTTACATACAAATTCAACTTAAGAACAAACCTACAGACCCCATCTTGTATGTAACCCGGGGACTGCCTGTACTTGATTTTCCTTCTTGTGAGTTGATAATAGTCCGGTTGTTAAAATGTTAGCCAGCTCACCAAGCAACGCGGCGAGTGGTCTCCCTCCTCTGGCTTGCTGCTGCGGAGCACAAGAGCTTTTTAACTGCTTTTTTATACATCATACAGGCCAACAGCATTGCAGCCTGTGCAACATCCCCCACCGGGACCTAGCTTTTTCTTGGAGCCTAGAGGTAGCCGGGGCCCAGAATACCGGAGTCGCGGCCTAGGGCAGGCTGATGTCACGGTGCTTGGTATGGGGACAGCAGGGCTGTCCAGAAGGTGGTGTGTGCAATAAATATGGAGGGAGAGACTGAAGTACCCGCTTATCCCTGGGGCATCCCCTGAGTGTCTGTGAGATTCGTCCCTGGGTAATGGATGGGGAAGCGCATGGTGATAGATAGCCGTATCCAGGGATCAGACGGAGGCACGTTGTGCAAATCAACTCACGGTTCTTTATTGAACAATGGGTAGCAGACAACAGGCCAAAACAGTCAAACAGCATTTCTGAATTCTGGTACTGGAGTGGTTGTGGAGAGTGCTCTGCAGGAATAGTATACCAGCGTGATGGTATAAGCAGGCTGGGATAATGGAGATGGAGCTGTGTCCAAACTGTGGAAGCTTCAGCTCTGGATGAGTGAGAGTCTCCTGACTCAGTTTTCTGTGTCACCTGGGGCACATTTACTTACCCGTTCCGAGGAGTTCACAGAAAGTGCATTGTCCGACGATCATGCACTGTGCCGCGATTCACTAAGATCGTGTACCCGATATCCTGCATGTGTCGCTTGCCCACGCAGGTCTGACAGAGTTCACCTTCTTCCTGGTGTATTTAAGTGCATTGTCTTGCAACACAAATTGAAAGTTAAATCCCGGGCTCAGTCCGAATCAGTCAGACCGTCCACAACAATGTTGTACGCGAGCGCCGCCGCCCGCCAGCATCAGAGCGCGGACGCCACGGTTCTTGTGAGAAGGGCAGGAGTGTGCGGCGCCTGACAGGCGATGACATCATGGCAGCTCTGAGAGAGCCATGGGGAAGGGGGGCTTTAATGGCTGCTGTAGGGGATGGGAGGGGAGGGCTTTAATGGCTGCCGTAGGGGATGGGAGGGCTTCAATGGCTGCTGTAGGGGATGGGAAGGGAGGGCTTTAATGGCTGCTGTAGGAGATGGGAGGGGGGCTTTAATGGCTGCTGTAGGGGATGGGAGGGATTTAATGGCTGCTGTAGGGGATGGGAGGGGAGGGCTTTGATGGCTGCTGTAGGGGATGGGAGGGGAGGGCTTCAATAATGAAGGGTGCCAAAAAAGGATGGCCATTCCAGTAAACTGTGAATATATAGCGGTCAAATATAGCAGTGTTTTACACTTCAATTAGTCAGGTATTCTCTCATTACATGAAGGGTGGGCCCCCCCAAAAATTTTCTCTGGTGGGCCCAAGGTACTCCAGTTCGACACTGCCCTTGACTATACGTTGAGGTAATGTGGTTAGGGTACACCGCGCACCATGTGTAGAAGGAATTCGTAGGGTCTGAAGCTGCTGCAGACAACTGGTATTCAGGAGAAATTCCTGATGTGGTAGGAAGTAATCGAGTAGGGAAACAGTCGGTCTGTTACATATAATGTCCAATAATAAAGGCTTAAAAATTCCTGAAAAGTATTATACGAATAACATTTTATTTGACAAAACTTTAGCTCAGGGATAGTCAGTGGGTGGAGATGCTGTTAGTGGACGACGCGTTTCGGGGAGGAATACCCCTTCTTCAGGTCCAGATACTGTAATTTGTAAAACTCAAAGTTACAATTCTATTATGGAATACATAAATGAACAGGGGTTCAACAGGAGACAATATATAAAATGTACATTACACAGTACATATGTGGGCACAAATAAACAAATGATAATAAAACAGGTATAGGTGTAAATAAATAAACATACATAGATTTGAATAAATAAATGGGCAAACACATGCTAAAATCAGGTATAAAAATAAATAGATGCATGAATAAATAGATAGATATATTCTTGTAAAAAGATAAAAAAGTTTTTGAGTACATAATGGGGTTTCTAAATGTACTTGACCTTAGACATTTCCAGATGGTCACAAAAAAGAGAACTGTATAGGTAGTCCGTTCTGTCCGTATATTAATGTCAGGGAAAAGGGAGAGTACTGACCTGTCTCAGCAGATGGTTCCATGCTGTACAAGGGCTCAGAGGCCAAGGAATGTAAAAAGCTGTGGGTAACTATACATGAAGAAAAAGGGGGATGGGTTACTAAAAGGCTAGATCTATGGTATACCCTCGATAGAAATAATTAGTTTGTTGTTAATAAGAGGGCTAACCTTTTTTGCTAAAGGTCCTTAGTCCTCTATGGAGTAGAAAACCTTACTGGGGAGGTGTGTACTCCGAACCGGCGTCAGCGCAAGTGACCGCTCTGTCGGCTCGGGATCGGGTTTAAATGGTCTTGCTGATTGGCGCGCATGCGCAGAATGGACCGGGACACGGAGACGATTCCAGTACTGCGCTAGATAGGTGGATCAGGGTCTGCGCAGCAAGACCATTTAAACCCGATCCCGAGCCAACAGAGCGGTCACTCGCGCTGACGCCGGTTCGGAGTACACACATCCCCAGTATGTATGCCTATCCTCCACCTACCCGCAGCAGTCACTACCCTTACAATAACCCACCCGGTTCTTTCCCCCTAGGACTGCCCGTCTGTCTTTTTAGGCTGCAGGTTTTCTACTCCATAGAGGACTAAGGACCTTTAGCAAAAAAGGTTAGCCCTCTTATTAACAACAAACTAATTATTTCTATCGAAGGTATACCATAGATCTAGCCTTTTAGTAACCCATCCCCCTTTTTCTTATAGTTACCCACAGCTTTTTACATTCCTTGGCCTCTGAGCCCTTGTACAGCACGGAACCATCTGCTCAGACAGGTCAGTACTCTCCCTTTTCCCTGACATTAATATACGGACAGAACGGACTACCTATACAGTTCTCCCTTTTGTGACCATCTGGAAATGTCTAAGGTCAAGTACATTTAGAAACCCCATTATGTACTCAAAAACTTTTTTATCTTTTTACAAGAATATATGTATCTATTTATTCATGCACTTGTAGAAAATTCAAACAGCACACGTTTTACTTGTAAAAGAGAAGTTTGGGTGCAGGCTTAATGAGATCGGGCTCCAGATCCTCCAAGTAGACAGCAGAAAATAAGCAGCACTCCAAGACGTGGATTGTCAAGAGGAAAAAGTGATGATCTTTATTCCATGTTTTTTTTTTGGAGCCCGATCTCATTAAGCCTGCACCCAAACTTCTCTTTTACAAGTAAAACGTGTGCGGTTTGAATTTTCTAGAAGTATTTTTTGGCCTCAGCGTGCACACCTTCTTTTCCGAAAACAAACACTACCTTTTCTAACATGGCTGCCTCTTCACAAATGGACCCTACCCATGTTTTTACCTATTCTTCTGAAGATGGAGAGAGAATCCTACAGGACCTGAACATCGACGTTGCATTTGTTACCACCCTAGCTACATCCGAACTTAAACGCAAACTTGAAAATGACTCTAAAAGAATTATGACCCTACAACTCCACTTTGGAACCCTGTGTGAGTACTACAAATCACATATGATACCCAGAGGTATGCGGTCGAGAATCGCACCCACATTTTTCATGCAGGATTCTGAATTTTGTGCCAAATTTGCACAGATCTCCAATAAGTACTCCAGGGATCTGATACTTCTCAACATAGAATTTCTGAAAAAAGAGATTGATTTATTAAAGTCCAAAATACAAACAACGGACTCTACACTTAAAATGACACTATCTGAAGAGGAATTCTCCAAACATCATGACTTGATACAGACCAGGATTATTCAACTTAAACAGGAACAAGAAGAAACCAAACGCAAAAAATGGAACCGGTATCTAGATAATTATAAAACAGGTCAAATCTATGGTTGGCATCAAAGAGATATTGGCGTCAAAGAGATATTGCATCAAAGAGATATTCAGAAACGCAAGTGACGACCACATAACGCAAGGAGAAATGGCCCTAAAGATGATACCAAGAGAGACACCAAGAGAGTTTTTTTAGGGACACAGCAACCTACAGAACAAGAACTCAACATTGTACTCGAAGAGGAGGACGCAAACATCACTGCTCAAGAAAACACCCTACGCTCCAAGCCGAAACAAGTCAACCCACCCATGGCCCTCAGGAAGAGGAACCCCAATCAGTGGTAAATATATCCTCTAAATCACTAACTGATTACCAATTGTCTGTCCTCTCCAAAGGACTATCTTTCTGTACTACGTCCAAGCCGGACTGGTTCCAAATTGAAATAGACTTGCAACACTTCTTTAGATCTATTAAACTTAAACATTATTTTTGTAACCTTCCTGCCAATACTAAGTCTGATATGACACCCAATGCTGAATTGTCACTTAAACATTTCAATTGCGCAATATCAGCTCTTTCACACCCGACGTGGATGCCCAACATATTGGGTCATTCATAACGGCGGTGAAACATGAAATACAAACACTTTGCAATTCTTCTACCACTGTTGGGCTCCTTCATCCCAACATTACACGGGAAGAAATCTCTGCATTGGATGAGCTGGCCCATGACGGCGACATTACCATCAAGCCCTCCGATAAAGGCGGAGCTGTCGTCGTCATGGATACCAGCTCATACCTTGCAGAGATCCGTAGAAAATTATCTGATGTTATGGTTTACCGCAAAATCACTTTTGATCCCAAATTCGATATTGCTAGGAAAATTAAGAGCATTTTAGATGCAGCCAAATATGTTAACATCATCGACAATGACATGTACAAATATCTCACAATACAGCACTCTATCACACCTGTGCTATATACTTTGCCGAAAATACACAAGAGCCTCATCTCTCCTCCAGGACGCCCGATTGTATCGGGTAGCGGTTCCATCTTTTGTAACATCACCACTCTCTTGGACAAATTACTTCGTGACCTTTCAGTTTCTGGATACAAGATACCACAGATTTCATTAATAAACTTAAAGAGGCAGAATCTAGCATTACTGCTGATACCTTCCTGGTGTCGTTCGACGTAGTATCTTTATACACGTCGATCGATCACCAGCAGGGGATCATGGCTGTTAAGCGTAAATTAACCACCACACAATACACTCCCAACAGTTTATTATAGATCTTTTAGAACTAGTACTGAAGAATAATTATTTTTTGTTTGGGGACGACTTTTATTTACAACTGATGGGCGTGGTAATGGGCGCCAATATGGCGCCTACATACGCCAACATTGTGATGAGGGCATTGGAGGAAGACGCCATCTATGTTTCCAGCCACTTCAGGCACTGCCTGCGGTGGTGGCGTTACATAGATGACGTCTTCCTCCTCTGGACCGGTACTGAGGCAGAACTTCTTGACTTTCATTCCTATCTCAATACCATCGATGCATCCATCAAGTTTACCTTGGTACACTCTAGAGATAGGATTCAATTCCTCGACACACAGGTTATCCTGAATGCAGGCACCATCACTACTGACCTTTATGTGAAACCCACGGACAGAAACACTCTATTAAGGTAGGAGAGCCATCATCCCAGGGCTATGATTAAGACACTCCCCTATAGTCAACTTAAGGGTTAAGAGAATCATAAATGATCCCAATAAGGTAAACATCAATTTAGACACCATGGCCCATAAATTTTCCCGACGTGGTTATCCTCATAGGATCATAAAAAACAACCTTGAGAAAGCATGTCAGATAGACAGAGCCACTTTATTATCTCCCTCAGTGAGACACACTAATACCAATAGGATCCCTTTTGTATCCACATACACAGTAATGCGATTGCCAGTATCATTCAAAAACACTGGAACAAATTATCTGGCAGCTTGTGCCCTGTTCCTGAATTTCAAAACCCCCTCTTTTTTCATACCGTTAATCCCAATCTATCAAGGACCGACTAGTTAAGTCTGATGTAGGCTCACAACGCATGAATCGACAAACTGCAATTTTTGGTCAACTGAGCAAGGGATCATACCCTTGTCGTAACTGCATAAATTGCAGGCAAATTAATAGGGGCTCTTCCTTTTTACATAACAATGTCCATTACCAAGTGAAACACTACCTTAACTGTGACAGTCGTTTTGTAATATATATGCTAAACTGTCCATGTGGACTTGTATATATTGGTGAAACCACCTTGGAATTCAAGGTTAGATTTCACCAACACCGCTACACTATCCGTAGTGGCAGACGTGACCTGCCTGTCTCAAAACATTTTGTGGAAGCTGGCCACCAGGAAAGGGACTGATTGACCATGTGTCCCCGTTACGCAGAGGTGGTGATAGGGAGCGTATTCTTAAGAAAAAGGAATTGTGGTGGATATACACCCTAAACACCTTAAGGCCTAAAGGGCTTAATGTAGATTTCAAATTGCACAATGTATGAAATTACTTCGTGATTTTCTGGATACTGTTGATTCTCTGTACCTCTCACAGAGGCATAGGTTTATAGTGATATTTTTTTGTTTAACATATCCTATGATTATTATACTAATACTATTTCTGCTCCGCAGATCCTTCACAACATACTGAAGCCGAATTTGGACTGCTCTCACCATCTTTCCATCCATTCTTCACAGCGACGCTTCTTTTTTTTCATAAAAACGCATTTTTACATATCTCCAGTGTCTCTTTAAGTGTATAACAGACGACTCCGGATGATCATATTCTGTGCCATTGGAGTGGTTATTGATGTGTAAATGTACTATTTGTGGGGACCAGAGGTAACATTTGTTAATCCTGTATTGACCGTTTTGGCCATAGGGATATAACTATTCTATATATAAGCTCTTAAGTCTCCCCTAATATGTAGGGGTTAATATTCGTTGATCCTCCCACGTCCCCCTTTCTATATGAATCTCTCTATGTTGGCCCTGTTGGCCACTTATACACCCTCCGCTGTGCCATTGATCGTCTGCAAGTTGCTAACTTCTTAGCTTTATACTTACCTCTTTATTGATTGCGGTCATTATGCTGTTTCTATTTGGCAGGAGTCTATAACAAATCCCGATGACGCGATTTTCGCATCCAGGAAGCGATTGTTACCGTGGATACTTAGCTCCTCCCCTGACATGCGCAGTACACCGTTACTCCGCTTGCGTTCCACTTGCGGTTCATTCCCACGATCGGTCAGCGTCCGCTGTCTGTACACATGTTTTCCCTGCAGGACCGGTGGATCAAGGTGGTGAGACCCCAGTCACTCTTTTTTTAACCCTAGTTCATTACAATTGTGCACTTTCAATATTGTGAGCACTCTTCACTTTATTTACAGGCTTAAACTCTAATAACACTATGCAAAAACGCTATAATGCACCAGCACTTTATCTTTATGGATATGTATAACGGCATTCCCACTTTCGATTGTTGTATTTTGCTTATTTATACGTGATAGGATGCAATATGTTAATTCAAGGGGGTGGGATCATCTTGATCATGTGATCACATATGTTTGCTATATAAGATTGCTGTTCACCCATATCACTAGGCTTGACAAAGGCTCTCAGGAGCCGAAACGTTGCTTCTGTACATTTTTTTGTACTCTAAAAAACATGGAATAAAGATCATCACTTTTTCCACTTGACAATCCACGTCTTGGAGTGCTGCTTATTTTCTGCTGTCTATTTATTCATGCATCTATTTATTTTTATACCTGATTTTAGCATATGTTTGCCCATTTATTTATTCAAATCTATGTATGTTTATTTATTTACACCTATACCTGTTTTATTATCATTTGTCTATTTGTCTATTTGAGTTTTACAAATTACAGTATCTGGACCTGAAGAAGGGGTATTCCTCCCCGAAACGCGTCGTCCACTAACAGCATCTCCACCCACTGACTATCCCTGAGCTAAAGTTTTGTCAAATAAAATGTTATTCGTATAATACTTTTCAGAAATTTTTAGGCCTTTATTATTGGACATTGTATGTAACAGACCGACATAGAATAGCAGCGCGACTCTGTATACTGGTTCCCCTACTCGATTACCTCCTTGACCATACGTTGGCAGGGAGGTTGCACATGCACCAGGTCAAAAGTGAAATGATTGAGGTTTTCACACATCCCCTGCACTGCAGTCAGAATCATAGAACCTGCTCCTGGTACCCAGGTGACAGGCTCTGTGACAACAAGCTACTAGGAGCAGGTTCTGAGACTACTGGGTAAAGGCTTTCTGACTACTGGCAACCAGGGCAGGCTCAGTGACTAATGGTTACGGGGCCAGAGCTTGTGGCTACTGTAACTACTGGGAGAAAACTATGACTATTAGCTACTACGGTCAGACTCTAAGCCTACTGGATAATGACTGGCTCCTGTTGATAACTGTGACTATTGGTAACTGTGTGGGGGCATTGTGAATATTGGTTTACTGTTGGGTACGGTTTTCAAGCACTGCGACTACATTAGCTACTGTGGGTGGAGCACTTGAATATATACTTTGGATCCCACAGAAACAGATGTTATGGGGCCCACAGTGTCAAGGTTTCCCAGCACCTGGAGTACTGGGTGCCTACATGCTGGATTTATATGTGTGGTGTGTAAATACTGTATGTGTGTTTATATGTTGTATGTCAGTATATGGTGATGTGTATATGCTCTATATGTGTGTGTATATGTAATGTGTGAATGCTGCACGTGTATATGGTACTCTATGTAGGTGTGTATATGTTGTATGTATGTATAAATGGTGAGTATGGTATATATGTGGTATATAAATGTGTGTGATTGTAACTAATGTGTGATTATACAAATATCTATATATATTTGTAAGTGGGAAGGTGGCTTCAGAAGTGTGATATGGGGCCCTGCCACTCCTAGTTACACCCCTGCACAGAAACCCAGTAAATAAACATAACCAATGTGCCTTATGGGAGTCCTCTAACATGATATTTCTATACAATAGCATACATCAAAAGTATAAAAAGTATAACAGGCCATGCAGAAGGATTGATAATACACAATGTAGTATTAGAGCAGCAGCAAACATTTTTTCAATATGAAAATCTGGAAATATGTTTATTCAAATTTGGTAATGTAATTGTAGCTCAATGTAACTGTACTATAAGAAACAAATTATCAGACAGCTTGAGAGATCTGTTATTCATATACATTTTTACCTGTTCCTTTATAATAACAAGTCTTGTGCATCTTCCCGGAAAATAACTCTAGTCCGACGATAGCATAGATAATGATCATGAAAAGAACCAACAATGCTATATGAAGAAGAGGAACCATTGCTTTGATTATGGAGTTTAACACAACTTGAAGACCTTAGGAAGAAAGAAATGACTTAAAATTAGTAAATAACTGAATAAGGAACTTCAGATACTTTGACCAGAGGCGTAACTAGGAAAGGCTGCGCCCCCTTCCCATATATATTTGTACATACACATTTATACAATCACAAACATTTATACACTTTTATACTCTCATATACACACACAAAGTTTTACACCCATATGCTCACCTTTATATACTCGCACACACATACAAACATGTATACACTTATATGCACACATTTATGTACTCATAAATTCATACACTTAAAACATACAGTAAATACAAACTCATACAGTATATACACAGCATGTACAAATCAAATTTGCACACAAATTGTATAGTACATTATATACATAAATATCATATACTTATACATACAGTATACACTCACCGTATACACACATACATTCAGTATAAACACACTATATAGACACACACAGCGTATACATACCGCATATACATACACACTGTAGGGGATCAACTCAAATGGCAACTTCAGTAACAGTCCAGGTAGCGGTTTTATTTCTTTCCAAACATATAACAGAAAATACAGTCCATATAAACAGGCTTGACTCACAGTCCTTTGTAGGTGGTGTATCCATCCAGCAACATAAACAGACAATGTCACTGTTGCGGATCCTTGGCTGTGTAACACCTCCAGCTCTGCATGCAGTATAGCAGACTCCCAGACTGCAAAAACACATCACCCAGCTCACCTGAGCTTCCTGGCTTTATTTCGCAGCCAAAACCTGGCCTGGATATGTGGGAGTAGTCACACACCCTGGCCCTGCTCTTGACTACTCCAATGAAAGAAAGAAACTGCATTAAGCAGCTTTGCTACATTAACAATTGTCAGAAACCTAAGGTTCCTGACCAAACATTAACCGGCTCAATTCACTGAGGCCAGACACCTGGGTGACACATATCTGCCATCAATAATGGCCCCTTGTACCTTCTCACAACACATACAGTATTTACTGCATATACACACATATTGCATATACATATGGCATATACACACATACATACACTATATACGGCATACAATAATATTCTTTATACAACGCCATCAAATTCGGCAGCACTTTACAAATCAGCACATATACTGCAGGCGTATGATAGCCACGCCGCTGCATATTCGCAGTTGTATACATCCAGAGGCGGAAGCAATAAGCTAGCATTTGCGATTATTTCAGGTCCTGATAAATATGCCCCAAACTGCGTTACATAACATATACAAACATACATACATGATATACTGCATGTACACACACATACTGCAAATAAACAGAAACATACAGTATAAACGCTGGCAGGGGGTAGCACCGCCGGGTGATACAAACTAAATTTAGTGAAGTTTACTCTGTTATCAGCAAATGTGCCCCAACAGACCAAATGCACACAATATTTCAGTGAGCAACGTCCTAAGATACATGGGCAAGCGCTCTCAGGGTACCGTTGCGGATTTGATATTTTACTTCCTAGTGACATTATATATGCCATGCATTGCAGTGGGAAGCTGGAATAAAATTCCACATGTGGTGGAATTTACATAAAACATTATTTTTCACCATTTTATTGTGGGCTTTGTTTTTTACAGCTTTCACTCTGCACTCCAAATGACACAAAAACATAATTCTTTGGGCTAAGTATGATCATGAGGATAATACATTTTCTATAGGTTTTATTAGGTTTAAATAGTCTTTAACCTCTTAAGGATGCATGGGTTTTTTTGTTCATTTTTTGCTCTCCACCTTCAAAAATCCATAACTTTTTAAACTTTTCCATGTGTGAGTGCTTATTTTCTGCGCAGGGGGAAGACAATTAAAAAACCATATCTTAAAAAGTTCACTTTCTACACAAACTAGAAGGCTAGAAGACACAATCCCGAAAGGTAACCACAGATGTGGAAATTGTAAATACTGTAGCTATATAATGAAAACCAAAAATTTATAATTTGGGGGTCAAAGAGCCAAATTACATCACCTAATCACTTGTGACCGATATTATATCGGAAAAAACAAATGAACATGAACATGTGGTTTATAGAGCACATCAGATCTGTAAAAAACAAGTGAAGGTGCATCAAGGCTAATCAAACACATAAGAAAAGAACATAATTCTAATCCATACATCCCCTAGTTTGCAGTGATAGACCATGCACAACAAAAATGTGAATGGTAGCAATAGAAATCGATTATTGTTGCAAATAGAGGGCAAATGGATCCTAAGATCCAATGCCATGGGACCGTTGGGCATGAACTATAAAATCGATATGAGTGTATTCCTTTTATGACTTTCACTGTGCGCTTCAAATAAAACCTCTGCTTTCTTCTTTGGTTCGGTATGATCATGGTGATACCAAGTTTATATAGGTTTTATTATTTTATTACCCCTGCTCCCCTGCCAGCCCGTGTATATAGCCTGCCAGCCCGTGCTCCCCTAGTATATAGCCCACCGGCCCCTGCCCCCACAGTATATAGCCTGCCAGCCTATGCCCCCACAGTATATAGTTTGCCAGCCCCTGCAGTACATATCCTGCCAGCTCTTACCTTCCCAGCTAATAAGTTATCCATACTTTGGTGAGCTGTAGGAGGTGCAAAATAAGCTTATGTTACATTTTGAGGAATGTGCAACCTCTTGATCACTTTTTATTACATTTTTATGTGGTAGCGTTTCGCACATCTGGGCGCCATTTTCCATTATGGGGTTCACCATTGCAAAAACCATTTAAATTTTTTGATAGATGAAGCATTTTGAGATGTAGCAATTCCTAACATGTTTGTGATTTTCACTGTTTATTGTGTTTTATATCAGTTCTAATTAACGGGTGTGATTTCAATTTTTAGTTGAGCTTTGTTCTAGAGGACTTTAACCTTAGATGGTCTGATTGTTCCTAGCATATACTGCAATACTAACATATGTATATGGATTTTTATAGAGTTACGAAACTGCAGACGCCATGCAGCCTAGGGTGTAATACCATAGCAACCGATGGCCGCTCCCCGATTACTTCCCGGGGAGTGACGATCAGAACAAAGATGGCGGCGCCTCTGTCTTTTAAATGCATGCTGCATCGGAGGGGTTAATGCCCACAATCAGCTCTAGCATCGATTGCGGGTATTACCAGTGGGTGTTTGCTGCAATATGCCGCAAACCCCACCTCTGTATGAAGAGGGATCACCCCGTGAGCCCTCTTCATACAACCTCTGCACCTCTGTGCCTTACATGTACAGCGCAGTGTGAAAGGGTTAAAAAATGAAAACCTTTTGTACACAAAAACATATCTTAGTTTCATCCTTTTCTGTACTTTTTGTTCCCATGGCCTAAGTGCATAACTTTACATTTATCTACATTAGACTTCCATTTCTCCATCTTCCACAAATCCTTCTGTAATGTTATACCATCGGCCTCAGTATTTATTACTTAACAGATCCTAGTATCCTCTACAAATATTGAAACTTTACTGTGTATACCCTCTATGAAGTCATTAATAAAAATATTAAAAAGAAGTGGCCCCAATACTGACCCCTGTGGCACTCCACTGGTAACTTTAACCCAAACTGAGAATGTGCCAGTAATACTGACTGTCATGAACCCCTTTCTCGGAATCTAACACAAGGTATTTAAGCCCCGCCCACTTACACAAAATGGCTCCCTTACGCTAATTCCTTCTCCCACAGCACACCCAGTCAACCCACTCATGTCAGGGAAACCAAAAGCCTGACACTACAACACCACGCACGCTCAGCCCAGAGGGAGCACAACCACTCTATGTATTCCCCTACAACTTACATGCATATGGAACACTACTGCACAGAGCCACTCTGCACCACAATACAGTCATGCTTCTTACAGCTGCCACCACTTACAATTACGGCTTACACAATGCAAATTTGTTGACCATAAATTAAAATATTGGATTTATAACCAAGTTTTCTTTGAAGTATAATGTCATGTTCTTAAGTAGCCATATTCAGACACATGGCCAACAATGAGGGGCTTGGAGCCAACAAGTCTATACCAATTCAAAATTCTGTTCAAGTGACACAGGAAACCAATATACATTTCTATTGATGGGACAGGAAAATCACAGAGGGGGGTGGGAGCAGTTGGTCTATGGACCAATTACTAATTATGTTATTCTATAGGACAAAGGTAACTTCCCTTTAGCTCTTAACATAAGTAGGGGCTTAATAACCCATAATTTTTTTTACAATGACCATCTATTTTCTATCACTAATTGCTAACCCAAATATAGAGATTTTTGCCTAGTCCCAACTGTCTCAAGTTATGTATCAATCTTTTATGCAGCACTGGCTTGGGAAAGTCCAGACACACAACATGCACAGCCTCTCCCAGGTCTGGTCTATAACTTCTCATGGAAGCCAATGAGGTTACTCTGACAGGACCAATCGCTCAAAAACCCATGCTCAAATATTTTATCATCAACTTATATATTTTATATCAACTTATACTCACCTATGCTACTCTTGATGTTGATTGTGGCACTTGTCTTCTCTAGGTCTGACACACACCTCACTCTCCCATGCACAAATTCAAGCCTCCAGCGTGATAAATGCCTCCCTCTCCCATGTTGGAGAGGGAGGTGATGTCACAATGTGGACGTGCATAATTAGCAGCCTGCAATGCCAGAAATCTCATCCCCATGCTCCTTTTTAAAAAAACTTTCTCTTCTAGGTGATCCAGGCACATCAAGCTTAGAGAAAACAGCGATAAGATCAAGATAAAGAGGAGCGTAGGAGAGTATGTGTAGATGTTTTTTACTTATTTTAAAATGGTACACTTTAGGGCTCTTAAAGTAAAAAAAAATTCAAAATGAAAAAGAAAAAATGGGGAACACACACACACACACATATCACAAATCACATCACATTTAAAATAAATAGTAATATTCCCTAATAAATTAAACACTATAAAAAACACTAGTCGCCCAGTTTGCTCCACACTATACATATTTATTTATATATCAAAATAACACAATAGGAAATTCATTTATAATGGTAATTTTTAGTTAATTTTAAAACTGACAAAATAAGATACTGTACATTACACAGTACACTATGGGGCACATTTACTAAGGGTCCGAACAGCTCATTTTCGTCGGGTTTCATGACTTTTTACCATTTTGCCCTGAATTGCCCCAGTTTTTTGGCGCATGCGATCGGAATGTGGCGCATCAGCGCCGGCTTGCATGTGACACAAATCAGGGGGCATAAACTTCGGAATACCCGACTGATTCGGACAAACTGCTGAATTTAAAAACGAAATTGTGTCGCAAGATCACCACTTACATGCACAGGGAAGAAGAAGGTGAACTTGGGCGGACCTCAGTGGGGAAAGCGACACATGCAGAATATTGGACGCACGATCTTAGTGAATCGCAGGAGACCCGAATCTTCGTCAAACAACGCACAGGGGGATCGCGACGGGACAGGTAAGTAAATGTTCCCCTATGTGTCTAATGGGAAGCATGCTGATCATTTTTGTGTAAATAAATAACATTTTCTGGCATCACACCCAAAGGAGTGCTTGGACTTATTTAAATTTTGATACAATTGGGGTGGGTACCGTAATCCCCATTAGCACCTGCTGTCGATGTGCGACTGCACAATCGGACGATTATATGACCCCTTAAATTACCCCACTATAGAAACTTCACCCATCAACGTATGCAAAACAACTTCTATTAAGTTTAATAACCCTTTAAGTGTTTCACATGGGTTAAAACAATATGGACCTGCAATTTAGAAACTTGAATTTTTTGGGGAAAATACATTCACTGACAGTTTCATGATGAATAAAATGATGAAATGCTCTGCAATGTTTGATGCCCAATTTCTCCTGAGTGTACCGATAACCCATATGTGGTGGTAACCTGCTATATCGGCACATGTTCGGGCATAGAATGAAAGCAGCGTTATTCAGAGCAGATTTGTATTGTCACATTGAACAAACTTTATTTTTTCGTAATGCAAACATATGAGGGCTTATTATTTGCGGGATGAGATACAATGTATGGATAATTTATTTTGGGGGTCTATAGCTTATTGATGAGATTTTATTAACTATTTTTAGAGGGGCACAAACAAAATAATCAATTTTTATTTTGGATTTTTAGCACTTTTCCCCCACTCAACGTAACATAAAAATACTATTTTATCTTTATTCTCTGGTTCACTACGATTACGGTGAGACCTCATTTATAAAGTTTTTCTCATCTTTGCTCAATTTTGGAGATAATCACATTGTTTTTACGATCAACAACTTTTCAGGGTCATAACCTCTGTATTTTTCTGTTGTCACATCTGGTTGAGAGCTTATTTTTTGCAAAAGAGTTGTTCTTTTCAGTATCATATTAGGGCGCGTAACTTTTTTTGATCACTTTTTAGAACATTTGGTGTGATGGTGTTTGATGAAAAATTGTATATTAGTATAAGTTTTTCGTGTTTTTTTTTACGTCGTTCACCAAGCGGGTGATTTATATTTATTGTATATATATTGATAACCAGGGTTAAGAGGAGCCGGCAGCCTTGAGGCACTCGCCAGACCCCCGGCTGCAGCAGGAGGGATCTGATCCCCCAGTAAGCTCTGAGTTTTTCCGATCCCGGGTGTTAGTGCTGGGTCTGGGCTGTGATATCACAGCCAGATACCGGCACTTGCGGTACCCACCGTAGAAAGCACCATGTCAGAAGAAGTACTCTTAATGACCGTCGTAAAAAGCCGATAGGTCCTGTGTATTATATTGCAAAACAGGGAAACATGGATATCCACTATATCACTACTTGCCCTTCAACATTAAGAGTTCCAGTTTCTCCATTTTGTTTAAGGCTTTTGGTATTAGCATACAAACACTTTATAAGGTTTCACTATTTTTTTGCATAATAATAGGGCAACCTTTACTTGGAAAACATGCCTAGGGGCTGACATACTTGTAAAATCAACAAGCACCGGTCACTAAAGCATATACAAATATCTTTAATTTCTTGCAATTTAAATGTTTCCTCATGCATGTAGATGCTGTAGATGCATGTTGCACCTGTCATACCCGCGCAAGTGACGGGGCCCAAATCTGTTGGGAGAGCTCTATTGCGGGCACATCTCATTTCCTAGGAACTTGGCGGTGCCACTCGCAGGCACATCTCATTCACCAGCAACTTAGCGGTGCCTGTGTGCTGGCACCATAAAGCAGCGCTCTGTGCACTGCAGGATGCTGGCATTCTTTACCGCGCGACTGCTGTAGAAGGCCAGAAGACAGGAGAGTGGGAGCCCTGGCTGGACCTGAGGACTAGGGTGGGTTTTACCATTTTTTTTTAATTGACAATATTTATTCCATGACTGGTGAGGGGGAGAAGGGGCAGGCTGTTAATAGTGAACCCATGGGGGATGAGGGGGCCCAGGCTGTATATAGTGAATCCATGGGGGTTGAGGGGGGCCCAGGCTGTATATAGTGAATCCATGGGGGTTGAGGGGGGCCAGGCTGTATATAGTGAATCCATGGGGAGTGAGGGGGGCCCAGGCTGTATATACTCAATCCATAGGGGTGAAGGGGGGCTAGGCTGTATATAGTGAATCCATGGGGGGTTATGGGGCCTAGGCTGTATATAGTGAATACATAGAGGTTGAGAGAGGATGATTATAATTAATCAATTAGGGGGAGGATGGCTTCATATAATCCATGGGGGTGAGGGGTGCTGCATATAATTAATCCATGGGGGCTGCATATAAGTATTGCATAGGGGGTGAGGCTGCTGTATATAATGAACGTATGGGGGGTTAAGAGGGGTGAATACAATGGATCCATGCCGCTACAAGAGTTTAGTGCAAAGGGGCCCGCTGAGGCCTGGATCCGGCCCTGTGTATTATATTGCAAAACATGGAAACCTGTTCTAATAAGATACAAAAAACATTGTACTGTTAAGCCTGTTTGTTCTCATTCTCAAACTCCTAGATGCAATTTAACATAACAATATATCTCATATAGTGTGGGGAAGTGGGGAAAAACATAACTCCTGCGTCCACAATGGGAATAGCTATTGGTAAATGTTATATATTTGATTGTATACCTGCGTCCACAATGGGAATAGCTATTGGTAAATGTTTTATATTTGATTGTATACCGTTGTTAAAAGCATTGACCTGCCCCTTTACCCCTCCCTTCACACCTAGCCCAGACTCAAGTACTAAACGCTGATTTGACAGGATCGGTGGTCCGTTGCACAGACATGACATAAGGAAAACATTTACAAATATAGTATCATGGAATCCAGTCACCTCAGAAATACTCTACAACACTTAAAAAAATGAAAACAGATATCCCCTTTTACAAGAGTCTCATCTCCTTACAGACACAAAATTGATGAGAAAATACTGGGTGTCAGCAGCAATCGGAGACTCTGAATCCAAAACATAGAGGGGGGGGTACTCCTGTTAATTAATAAACACTCTGCCATCACCATATGATCTTATAATATTTCAAAGGATCGGCGTATCCTTCATGCAAATACTAAATACATCTGCTGGCGATCTTAGTATCTACAACATTTACACCCCAAATACAGACCAGAAGGCATTCTTCTCTTTTTTAATAAGTCAAGATACACATACACAGGTGATAGTAGCAGGATGTTGTTACATAGAATCTCATCCTCTGAGATAGGACAACTGGTGATATCTGACCATACATCAATCTCTGTAGCTTTGACTAATACCTATAAACAAGAGACAGATTTCATTTTGGATGATATTTGGCAAAGGATGACCCCTTCAAACATCTACTCAGAGGTTGGTGGACAAAGTAATAACAAAACTCGACAAACTGACCCAGCCACTTATTGCGAAATAGCTAAAATAGAGATTAGAAGTTGTATGCAGTACCATTACTTCTAATAGCATACAACATCTACCTTGCTGCACCCAACACACAAAACCTAGACAGCTGGAAATATAGACGAGACAACAACACAAGAGTCTGTTGCATAGATAGGAAACATGCTGTTGCACATGTTTTGAGGCCGACTTGTTTCTCTTTGGAAATAAATCGGGTTGCATATTAGCTATCCTAGCAAAGGGACAAAGGCCTACATCACATCTTACTAGAATAAAAGATGAGGAAGAAGAAATACAGCAAGACCCTCGAAAACTTTTAGAAGTATTTAAAAAATTTTGACTGACTATTTGTCTAAGCTGAAATTGCCTAAGGTAAGAGAGGAGAAACTGGAAGGGCTTAATGCAGAAATAACACAGAAGGTGGTCGCGGAGTCAATAAAAAATCTAGGATTTGGCAAAATGGTCGGTCCAGATGGCTTCCCAGCATAAGTTTATAAATTCATCAGGGACCAGATAGCGGGGCCTCTGGCACATTATTTCAACAAACTACTCCAAGGGGAGCCTCTGCCAGGAGTAGCAAATATGGCACACATTAAAGTAATACCCAAACAGGGAAGCTAGCACTGTTGCCCTGCTCATATCGCTTAATTTTTCTGATCATTCAGGATCTGAAACTAGTAGCAAAAATAATGGCAAATCGTCTTTCAATAATTATGCCAGACCTGATTGGAAAATCACAAGTGGGCTTCATTAAAGGATGAGCGGCAGTAGCCAACATAAGTCGTGTGCTAGCTGTCTTAGAAGCTGCCCAGCTCCAGCCATCAACAGGAAAAGAGCATTACTATTACTGGATGCCGAAAAGTCATTTGATAATGTCCGCTGGTGATGGCTGGACCAAGTATTAGATAAATTTGGAATTCGTGGCAGTTTCAGAAAATTTCTTTCGGCTTTATACTTCAATCCTAGAGCAGCGAGAAGCAATCCTACACGCCAGGCTACCTATCTACCTCTTCATAGGGGCACACTCCAGGGCTGTCCCTTATCGCCTCTTAATTAAAGGGGTTATGCCACGAAACTATTTATTACAAAAAGCTGTCAAAGAAGTTAAAATATTTCAAAAATCTATTTGTAATGGTTACCTGGAAGTAAAAAATACCTTTCTATTTGTTATTATGATGCTTGTTCAGCCTCTATTCTGCTCCACACAGAAGCAGATGTGGGAGGGGCCTAGCAATCAGCCTTCAGAGTCTCCTTCCACCTGCTGTGCTCAAATAGTCCCTGCAGTTACTGATCCCCAGCACAGCAGGAATCTGCTATTGGTGCT
Organism: Engystomops pustulosus; assembly: GCF_040894005.1. NCBI lineage: Eukaryota > Metazoa > Chordata > Amphibia > Anura > Leptodactylidae > Engystomops > Engystomops pustulosus. The sequence goes on along the minus strand of NC_092412.1, from coordinate 168,391,215 downwards.
GTGTGTCACCTACCAAAGCCCTGACACTGCTTTCTCTCCTTTTAATCATTGTCAATGTATACTTGAATAAGAAAATACATGACAAATTATGGGGCATTTCGGTGCTCAGTCTGACCATGCGCCAGATTTAACATGCAAAGTCCAATAGAAATGTGTCACACGCCCCATGTTAAAAGTGCAAAAAAAATTGGTGCACTCTGTCGGGGCAGTGCAGGGGGCACCAGATTCATGAAGAACGTGCAACAGAAATCCCGAATCTGGCGGCCCCTGCACACTACACTTTTTAGTAAATGTGCACCTATGTATTCTCACAGCACCATGGTCGGTCAGGCTGACATGCATGGCGGAAGTCTAGGTGGGTGCAGGGGAGGCAAACCCGACGTTTATCATCACTCCAAAGTGACTTCAAAGTGATGATACACATGGAGTTTGTCGTCCCTGCATTTTTCTAGACCTCCGACATATATACACTTTACTGTCCGCCTGACCGACCATGATGCTGTGAGAATACATTGTTTTGCTCTACGTGTATGCATTGATTGTACAAAATTACTGTATATACTGGCGTATAAGACTACTTTTTAACCCCTTAAAATAATGGCTACAGTGGGGGGTCGTCTTATACGCCGGATATACGGGGGCCGCACTGTGTGAGGTGTTTTTTTTCCCCGTCAGCGCGCAGAGAGCTGCTTCCTGGGACCGCCATGCATGTGCGGCAGTCCGCCTCTCACAGTCATTAGAAGAGGCTTAGTACGCGCTGACGGGGCGGCGCGCTGTATGCTAATGCAGCCGCCCTGTCACAGCGGTCGGCGTCACAGAGCTGGGGGTCACAGGCGGCACTTACAGAAGCATGTCGGATCTTCATTAATATCGCAGCTTACAGTTATGATCACCAGGCACTTGCTCTCTTGTTTGTTTTGCAAAGTTTTAAGCAGACTTTTTTTCATTTGGGAGAGGGGTAGTCTTGTACAGTGAGTATATACCAAATTCTATATTTTTAGGGCAGAAGTTGGGGGTCGTCTTATACGCCCAGTCGTCTTATACGCCGGCATATACGGTAGGTGCAATAACATGGACCTTTTTAATTGTTTTTATGACTTTTACTAATAAACTTTTGTATTTTTGTATGTTACTTTGGGGCCGTTAATTGCATCTCTTTCTGTGTATTTTGTAAGGAATTGCAACTAATTCACTAGATAGATAGATGGATGGATGGATGGGTGGATGGATAGGACATTAGATAGATAGATAGATAGATTACAAGTGATAGATAAATAGATATGAGATAGATAGATATGAGATAGATAAATAGATAGATATGAGATACATATGAGAGAGATAGATAGATGACAGGTGATGGATAGATAGAAGATATATTTGAGATAGATAGAAGATAGAGGATTGATTGATAGATAGAAGATAGAGGATTGATTGATAGATAGAGGATTGATTGATAGATAGAAGATAGATAGATAGATAGATAGATGACAGGTGATAGATAATAGGACTTGGATAGATAAATAGGTGACAGCTTCTCATCTGTTACTGATCTTTAGCTAATTCCCTGCTAGTCAGGCACAGGGGCCCCTTTGCAGGAGAGCAGTGTAACATGGAGGGACCGTGAATGGTGGAGAGTACAGAAGGAGGACTGCATCAGGAGAGGTCAGAGCTCATCCTGTTCCTTGTGTTATCTCTGCAGCCTCCTGTGTGACCTGACTAATGGTGAAGGGAGGAAGGGCTGCTACATTGCTATGATCCATGTTAGGGGAGGACTCCTCTGTGCAGCAGATAGTCATGTCTGGCTGCAGTTACCTTGTATCTGCTACTGGAAGCACATGTGAAGTTGTTAAGCAGCGGCCATCACAGCACAATCCCTGCCCCTCCTCCTCTCTCACTTCCTATTGGCTGCAGTGTGTCAGCTGATCTCTCAGTATGGAGAGGAGCTGTATGGAGTGATCTGTAGTGCAGAGCTTCTGGCTGACTCCTTGTGCACAGACTCGGCCAGATCAGCGGTAGCTCAGGACGGGACACAGCTACCAGCAGGGGGCGCCAGCAACCATAACAAGAGGAGTTATCTCAGTAAGGCTGCAGATTTTGTAAAAAGTGGCACATTCACATGGCCGTCTGCGGGGACGTACATGCCGCATGTACGTTCCCATAGACGGCAATAGCGGCGCGGCACAGATACGGTGCCACACATGTGTGGCGCCGATCCGGCCCGCACACCGCAAAATGATAGAGCCGTGCGCCACTATACCCTATGGAGGGAGGAGGGGTCACCTCCTCCTCCTCTTCAGCACACGGCGGTATGCCCGCACGGCAGGCATACCGCTGTGTGAATGTACCCTAAATGGTGAAAGTACTTGTCACAATACATTGGACCCCATTACAGCCATTTGCTATGCTGACACAACCCCTTTAATCTGGCTTTAGAGCCTTTGGTGCAGGCCTTGTCTTTGTTGACAGTCAACAAGGGCATAGAGGTGGGCAGCAGCACAGTCACCACAGTGTTATTTGCATATTATTTGTGTCTTACGAGCACTCCCTACTATCAGGCTTGAAGCTAAATCGATCCAAGTGTGAGCTACTGCCCTTAGACCCACTACTGTTTTCAGAACAGGCAAGGTGTCCAATTCCAGTAAAAGTACTTAGAAATACACATAGGTAAGAGACCAGACATGCTACACACTCTGAACTCCCCCCGCCCTTTCCAAAAGATAAAGGCAGAATTGGCGAGGTAGGAAAACCTGTCGCTTACCCACTCCAGAATACATCTTCTGATGATGATAAGCTTCGAGAGGCTCTTATAACCGTTACAGACACTGCCTTTGCTATTTAAATCAAAAGATGTCAGAGATATAGAGAAAGCGTTCACAACATTTATTTGGCAGGGAAAATGACCCCAGATATCTGCAGCTTGTCTAATATATCCTAAACATCAGGGAGGCCTAAACTACCCTAACATCAAAAATTACAATCTTGTGTATCTTATGAGGCACTTAAAGGAAACCTACCACATGAAATGGTAGGTGTAAGATCCAAATACCGAGCCAGAGCTTATTTTCGTTAGTGTCCTAAACTGCTGTATCGCAGTTTAAACACTTTTTAATCTTTATAACTGAAGCAGCTTCGGCGCAGCATGCACGTGACTGTGCGCGCGTGACGTCACCGACTCTCCTTCACTTCCTATGTAGGCCCACGGCATGGTGCGCCGGAGAAGCTTCAGCTATAAAGATTAAAAAGTGTTTAAACCGTGATACAGCGGTTTAGGACTCTAACTGGTGCTTGGTATTTGCATCTTACAGCTAGGTAGGTTTCCTTTAAAGGATTGGATACACAACACAGACCATTATTCTAACACCAAAATATATCTGTCACGGGTGACCCCGGGTGCCCCCTTGCACTGCCGGGCTGCTGTCTCGGCACGGGTATCCCCGCGATCCATGCTGCAGATCGCGGGTGCACCCGTGCTCCGCTTGGTATCTGCTGCTGCCCCGCTCCTCCAGCTCGATACTTACATGTCCCGGCTCCGGCTCGCCCGGTGTACACCTGCTGTCTGACGAGCTTGCGCTCGACCCTGCGCGCAAGACTCTCCAGAAATTTAAAGGGCCAGCGTCCTCCTTATTGGCGCTGATATCCTGGCTCTGCTATATAGCCTGGCTACTCATAACATTCCCTGCCGGATCTTCAGCTCATTTTTCTGAGGAGAAAGCCTTCCTGAGCGTTTCCAGACGCCTCTGAGTTCCCGTGTTTCGTGGTGTTCCCGTGTTTCTTTGTTCCGTGGTGTCCTGTGGCGGTCCCGGTGTCCTGTGGCGGTCTTGGTATCCTGTGGCGCTCCCAGGTCCTGCCTGCCATCCGTGGTCCTGCCTGCCATCTGTGGTCCTGCCTGCCATCCGTGGTCCCTGTGTCCCTATCTTGGCTGCCGCCGAGGGCCTAGTCGCACCCTCGGAGCGACCTGGTGACTCCCCGCCGCAGCAAGACCATCTGGCGAAGACCAGGAGTTCACTTAGACTCCGCTCCCGGGTGCGGCTAAGGTTGTTATCTCCCGCGGTGGTCCAGGGAGTCCACTTACTTAGTCCTAAGGGACTAATCCCCATAGACTGTGAAAATATCAAGCACATGCTTTTTGTATATTGTATTCTCAATGTTGATTACATAACATTTCTTATACCCAATAAAAATCCTTAAAAAAAAAAAAAGAACGATCTGAGATGCATTGAGATTTAGTATTTGTTTGTTTGCTGTGATAATATCTTGAATATCTGCCACCTTATGTATCTGGCGGCCAGGCTGCACAGCGTACAATTCAACTCCAGCACTGGAAATTGCAATCTTTCTGTAACCTGCAAACTGGTTTGCAAGCATTGTGATTATTTTTGGGATTGCACACCAGAAAACTGGCTTACAACCCCTGATGAATCTCCCCCTGTGTTTACATCATCTCCACTTTCTGTGTGCATCCCTAGCTAGGGTCTACCATCACGAGCCACCCTTTTACCATCTGTTGGGGATCAGTCGCCTACACTAGGGATGCCCCATGGGGAACCTTTTCTGTCACTTGGCACCTCCCGCTTCTTGCTTCGCCCTTCTGGCCATCACCGGTGTGGACGAGGCCTACAAAGGGACAGGCTACCGTGACACCTGCAGCCAAGATACCATCAAGCCAGCCACTCTGTTCCTAGTCATCAACTGCCCCCAGACTGCATTATGCTGCGGTAAAAAGCTGTCATTTGTGATTTATCAGTCATGTCTGCATTAAGTGTATATATGAGCAACCTCCATTGTACCGCACTAAATGAAACAGATACATGAAGAGACATGGTCACTACAGGTATCCATGAGGTAGTACTTCAGCCATGTATATGTGTAATGATGTTCCCATACAACAGCAAACAGTTGAAACCAGAATTTTACATACTTGTATGTTCCATTACATATGGTATGTTTCTGACAGGATTCCTGTTTAAGATTAACCCCTCAACGACTTTTTCAAATTGGAATGCTTTAACATATGCAGTTGATTTTGAGACTGTTTTTTGTACTTCATGTTGGTTGAGAAATGAAAGAAATATATTTAGTATTTATTTATGAAATAAATGAAAATTTTGTGAAAAAATTCGAAATTTTCTACTTTTTGGAAAGTTGGTCATATCACCAAAATAAATTGAGAACTAGCATTGGCAATATGTCTGCTTTAACTTAGAATCCTTTTTCAGACAGCTTTTCCTTATTTTTGTGCGTTAGGCTTATAACGTTAGGTGCGATTTTTCCGATTTTCTTGAAATTAATCATCAAAATCTTTTTCTGGAGGGACTAATTTAGAGTGACTTTATAAGGCCTATATGATAGAAAAACCCACAAATGACACCATTTTAGAAACTGCACCCCTCAAAATAGTCAAAACAACTTTTGGGAAGTTTGTTAACCCTATGAGCGTTTCATGAGGGTCAAAAATAAATGGAAGTGAAACTACAGAAATGTATTTTTATTTAACAATAAATTCATTGAACACTAAAATTTGCACCTTCACAAGGGGTTAAAAAGGGAAATGCATTTTACAATGTTTAGTTCAACAGTGCCTCCTGATTATGCCAATACCCATTTTGTCAATGTGCACTGCTGTACAGGCACAGAGTGGCACTTGGGAAAGAGCGCTGTTTAGTTTTTGGAGGACAAATAAGGCTGAAAAAGATTTCACGTGTCAGGATTAGAGATGGGCAAATCGATTCGAATGAAGTGTAATTCGATATGCATTTCGCAATTCAATTAGTTACGAATCCGAAGTTTATACCGATTTGTGGGAATTAAGTTTTTTTTCCCCCGCTGATTTAGCTAAATGGCCACGAGCACAACGTGTTACATAGGGCAGAGAACTCTGAGAACTCTCTCCAATGCAGCCACCGGCAGGCTTATGTGATGTCACAGCCCTATAAAAACTGTCAGTGATTTGCAATCTCGGCATTTCACACTGCATGTGCTGTCTGTAAAGTCCAGCTGCTTCTACTGTGCTGTAGTGATTTCTGCTCCAATCCCAGGGCCTGCGTTTAGGGGGATCTGTATAACGCAAATTCCCATACTTTTTGTGTTGCTAAAGTTAAGAGCAAGAAATACATGTCAAATCCACCTGTTGATTAACTTTGTCAGACAGAAAGGTGGCAGGTGGAGCAGGCAGAGTTCGCAGCACATTAAGGGGATGTCGCAGCAGGGGCGACTCTGTGAGACCGTTCTCATCTAGCGGCAGTGTGTTGATCAACAACCCAAAAGCTTGTTGATTGGTTGACTAGGTCACCCAATTTCTCAAATATAACATCTGACAACCCAAGAAAAGAGTCTGTGGGTTTGCCAGATACAACAATTAGATGGCATGGCTCAGGAGCAGGTCAGCAGCCCTCACCTGTCCTCAACAAGCCTCTATCCTGTTCCTTTCCCGCAGCCAGAGAGCTACTAGATGGTCTGGACTCAGCGCCACTATACAGCGAGAACGAAGTGTTTGAGGACAGTCAGCAGCTGCTTGGCAGTGAAGAGGTGGGGTAGACATCGGCTGCTTCGTGCAGTAGGCAGGCTGTGTATACTGACACCATTGAGGAGAATAGCAGTGACAGGGAAACGCAAATTGACGATGATGTAGTCGATCGCACTTGGGAACCAGGTGCAGCAAGGGATTCATCATCGTTGGGCGAAGAGAGTGTCAGCTTGCGCATCAGGCAGCAAGTCGCTACTTTGGTTGTGAGTCAGCAGGGTGGCAGCAGTGCGTGGACGGGAGGAAAACGGCAACAGGGTAAAAATCCCGCTTCTGAGGTCCAAGTAAGTAGTGGTACAGGGGTCAGCGAGGCAGCGGCGTTAGTAGTCACTCAGTGCAGAGTGTTGGCAGTAAAATCAATACCTCGGCAATGTTGCAGTTTTTTGTTAGGACACCAGGGGAGCCGAGTGTGTGTGTATATGTAGAATCTGCAGGCAAAAAGTGAAGCATGGCTAGGGAGCCATGCAACGTCCCCATCCAATGGCCTGGGAGAAACGTGGAACAGATGTGGAGGTCCATCCTGCCACTGCAGCAACACCAAGTGGCACACATGCCATTTCAGCCAGTCAAGGCTCCAGCACCTCTGCCGAAGGGAGCTGTTTATCTTTGACATCATCTCCTGGTCCAGATGCTCCTGCTGCTCACTTGTTGAAAGAGGCGATTACAAAGAGAAAACTGTATGCGTCCAGCCATCCTACGGTGCAGAAGTGTGCTCTTGTCCAAGTTGTTGGTACTGCAGTCCCTCCCTTTCCAAGTCGGGGACTCTGCACCCTTCAGAGAACTCTAATGGCTTGGGCCAGTCTTTGAGCAAAGTACGGCAGCACAGACGTGTGGAGCTGTAACTACGGTCAGGGCCAGTACATGTCCTTTAACAGCCCACTGGGTGAAATTGCTTCTCGCCCAGCCACACCAACAACTTGAACAAGAGACTCCGCTTTCTCCTCCACGTTGTCAAACTGCTGCTACGGTGCCAGTGTCCACCTCCTCCTTCTTCACCACCACCTCAGCCTCCACAAGTGCTACTCCATCATACCACATGTGCAGGGCACAGCGGTGTCACACAGTTCTACACCTGGTTTGCCTGGGCAAACGAAGTCGCACAGGAGAGGAACTTCTCTGCCTCATGCAACAAGAAATCAATGTGTGGCATTCTCCGCAACAACTGAAAATCATAACCATGGTGACAGGCAATGTGAGGAACATGGTGGCCACGCTGCACCGAGGAGGCGCACGTGTTCAATCTGGTTGTCAACAGGTTCCTCAAGTCTTCCACTCATATGCAAAGCCTTTTAATAATGGCCAGGAAACTGTTCATGCAATTCAGCCATTCTTACAAAGCAAAGCACACCCTCCTCGAGTTGCAGAGTCAGAACAGCCTCCCCGAACATAGTCTGCTATGCGATGTTTCCAGCCATTGGAATTTCAGCCTCCATATGTTAGATCGCCTGTATGAACAGAGAAAAGCCATTAATTAATTTTTGATGATGCAAGTGGACCGGAGTACTCCCCTTTGTAACTTTCATGTCATTGAACTGCTTCATTTCCTGGAACTCATGCTGAAAAAGTTGTCTGATCAGGGAAATGGAGACTACATCTCATGGCCACATGAGTCTGGTGGGGGCTGAACTGGAGGAGGGGGAGGACATTGGAGCACAAGCAGAGTCTGTTGAAATCAGTGGTTTTTCCACTCAAGTGACAAGAGAGGAGAAGCAGGAGCATCCTGAGGAGGTGGAAGACAAGGCAGATGACCCAGAAGCACCGTGGCAGTATACAGTGGAGATGGAGGCCGGGAGTCCCTCAGAGTCACTTGCGCAGATGACCCGCAGCATGCTGCTTTGCCTAACTAGTGACAGCCGAATAGTCAACATCCGGCATAGGGATGACTTTTGGCTCTCCACCATCTTGGACCCTCACTACTGGTCAAAAATGGGTGACTTTTCCAGCTCCTGAGAGGGAGGAACAAATAGCGTACTATAGAGAAATACTGAAAAGACAGTTGGCCACTGCCTTTGTCCCAGGTCTGACCGAGGGATTCCTGGCAGTGATCGCTCATGTACTACTTCCACGGCTGAGGTAGTAGCTGCTCCAGCAGCAGCAGCGCGATTCTGGAGTTCTTAATGAACAACTTCCTTCACCCGCCTAGTGAGGAGGGTAGCCGCCACCAACAGGAGCAGCAGGACATGAAGCAGACCCTGTACCTGCAGGTGGTGGCCGACTTAGACAGCACTTTACCGCCCCAGGTAGAGGTAAACTTGTGTGGCCACAACTTGCAGAGTTTGCAGTAGAGAAGCTGTACTGCCCGGCCAGTAGTGTGGCATCAGAGTGAGTGTTCAGTGCGCGGGGGCCATCGTTACCCCAAGGATAACCCGCTTGTCCACCCATAATGTGGAGAGACTGACCTTTGTCAAGATAAATCAGGCTTGGATCGGCCCGGATTTCAACTCACCAATACCTTATGCATCAGAATAGATCAGCCATGACGCCTCCCCCAAATGTTGAGAAATGAGTCTGGATTCTAACTACCTGCCTCAGCCACTATTCTGATGCTGCCACCCGCCTGATGCAACACATCTGCTGCCAGTTGCTCCATCTGCCTCCTACCATCTTTACCAGGGACTGGAATTGTCCGCCACCTCCACACTAAAACATTGTGCTACTCGGTGGGGTCCTGCTGCTGACGCCACCTCCACACTGTATCATTGTGCCACTCCATGGGTTACCAGGTTGCCGCCACCTCCACATCATTGTGCCACTCTGCGGCCTACTCATGCTGCTGCCAACTGACCGCTTTCTCCCTGGAACACCCTGTGATTTCCATAATGTTGTTTTCACCCTCTACCGCTCTATGACATTGCCACTATGCTTAGTTTTCCCCTTTATTTCATCTGTCAGAAGGAATGAAAAGCCTCAGGATTGATAGGAGTGGATACAGAACACAGAGGACATGCAAATATCCCATTTACTGGTTATCTCTGTTTTGGATGCAGTCCTGGTTTTGTTTTGGCTTTAGCAATACTGATGATGGATTATTGACCAATTGAAAGCGGACACTGACGGATGAAACGAATAGTAAAATGATCTGTGACGTCAAAGCAGAATTACTGCCGACACCTTCTGCACTCTTTAAAGGGGGGGGGGTTACATGTAAAGAGGGATGATGCCTTTTAGAAGCCAAATTTGACAGAAATCCTTTACAGGATACATTTGGAGTGCCCTAGTGGTACCAAAACAGAGTGCAACCACTACAAATTACACCATTAGGACAGTACACCCCTTGGATAATTTAGCAAATTGTATTATGTGTATTTGTCCGTAAAGGTGTTTGATTCAATTAGGCCCCAAAAAGGCCCCTCATTTTTATAGCCACAGGGGATAAAAATGTAATAACCCCCCAAAATGTGTAAAACTATTTCTCATGAGTGTAGAAGTACCCCACTTGAGCATATAAAGTGTTAATGGGGACTTAGTAGAGGGATGTTTGCCTTTTAGAAAGCCAAATTTGACGGAAATCTTTTACCTGCATTTGGAGAGCTCAAGTGGAATAAAACAGGAGCACCCAAAAAGTGACCCTCATTTTTGAACGCAAACCCTTTGCAGAATTTAGCAAAGTATAATATATGGTGTAGTATAAAACATGTGGTAAAATGAGCATTTTGAAGACAGGTGGTTTCCAAATATGATGTACAATTGAAGCCCACAATGAATATTGCAAATATTTCTGGAAATTCTGTGCCCATTATGTGACACCCAGTTTGTGCCACCGTGAAATGTCAGGTCTCTGATTAGGAAGCCATGTTTCCTGGCATGAGAAAGATCAACATTGATCCTAAACGCTAGCCCGAAAATACAGCAGGGCTGCGCAATGATAAAGCACTTGGAAAAAAAAAATAATAAATAAAGAAAAGAACTTGGAGAATTACAAAGGATGTGCTAACAAATCCAGAGGCTTGGAGGGGAAATATAAAACCTTAATAAAAAAAAAATAAGAGACCCTAGTTTGCAAACTACATCCCTCCACAAAATAATCAAGGGACATAGGGAGCATTTTGACCTAATAGTTACAACAATTACTTTTACCGAAATGAATTCACAGCCAAGGTTGGAAGTAAATTGTGAATGCTTTGCGTATAAGGTGGTGGAATATACCAGGCATCCAACTAAAATTTTGTCACTCTGGAGTGCTCGCAGGTCTCGTAGTAGTATGTAGTGTCCTTCCTAACCCCCTTTTTGGAGAACAACCTTTCCTGAGTCCTTACTTTAGAAGCAGCAGAATTCACCATGAAGATGCTGTCCTAGAAAAACAGGGGGACATCTAACCCAGAGGTCCTTCTTGTCCAAATATTAGTTCCCCAATATCAGTCTCTTGAAAATGGAGAAATGATACAGCATGATCTGCACATTGGAACAGCAAGTAACAGTTGTACAGCATCATCTGTACAATGTACACCGCCAGCGATTCGTACCATATCTTCAGTTTCTGTATAAACCCTGTACAGCTTCAGCACCTGATCTGACAGATCCGACTCATGTATTTATTGTAAGCCAGGATACAGTCTGGCTTGGAGACAGTGGTCGTGCTACCTTGGGTGAGGGGTGAGGGTGCTGGAGTTTCCATGAATTGTGGTCAGAACAAGGACACCCCTTTTATTGTACCTGACCAACACCATGTTCTGATTGTAAAGTGCCTTGATTTTCCCCCTTTCTAAGTGGCAATCTAAGGGATCCAGGGGACCTCTCTGGTTTTTGCATACAGTGCCGCACGCCTCAGAATCTCTGGAACAGAAGTATAGGGAAAAATGCAAATAAGTTTTCCAAGGTGTTAAATGGAAAACAATACCTCCTTTTGCTACCTTGAAAGGCAGCCCCCTTAACATCAAGTATGACCTACAAGAAGTCTAAAAACATGATGTGGGATTAAGCCAAACCAGTATATCTATTCCATAAGGAACAGACTCCCAACTGTAGACAGCACTGTTTCGACCTGGTTGGGTCTCCTCAGTACAGTGTAGGGAACTGATTTGGCTATGTGAGAGGCTATTGACTAGGGGGCTGCCTTTCAAGGTAGCAAAAGGAGGTATTGTTTTCCATTTAACACCTTGGAAAACTTATTTGCATTTTTCCCAGAATTCCCTGGTGGAGCATTCATGGCTTTAAGTCTCCACATGCCTTTAAGGTGGCCTTAATTGGCATTGTCTCCTTAAGGAGAACACCTACTGTCTGATCCTAGTCAATAGCCTCTCACATAGCCAAATCAGTTCCCTACACTGTACTGAGGAGACCCAACCAGGTCGAAACAGTGCTGTCTACAGTTGGGAGTCTGTTCCTTATGGAATAGATATACTGGTTTGGCTTAATCCCACATCATGTTTTTAGACTTCTTGTAGGTCATACTTGATGTTAAGGGGGCTGCCTTTCAAGGTAGCAAAAGGAGGTATTGTTTTCCATTTAACACCTTGGAAAACTTATTTGCATTTTTCCCAGAATTCCCTGGTGGAGCATTCATGGCTTTAAGTCTCCACATGCCTTTAAGGTGGCCTTAATTGGCATTGTCTCCTTAAGGAGAACACCTACTGTCTGAACAGAAGTATAGAAATAGTGGAATATCATCGCGTAGACCCCGGGGTTACCAGCAGAGGATCTGACAATCCTCTGCAATATGCAGCAGACACCCTGTCTGTATTGTGCCGGCTAAGTACGGGAGCCGGTAAACATCACACGCCGTTGTCAAGTACCTTCTCACCGGGAAAGAGTTAATTAGGTTTACCAAAGTATCAACATATAAAAACAGTTATTCCTGATGGTGAACCCCGTGACGGAAAATAGCACCCAAATGTCGATCCACCACTTTTTTCCAATTTTGCAAAAGTAAAAATGTAATAAAAAGTGATCAAAAGGCCATACAGTCCCCAAAAGTAAAGTAATATAATCTATATCATGTCCCACAAAAAATGACACCTTACAATGGTCTCTATGCTGAAGTATGAAAAAGTTATTAGCGTCAGAATAGGGAAAAATAAAGAAAATAGTTTTGCACAAAAAGGTTTTAACTTTTTGAAAACTATTAAAGCTTAACAAAACCTTTATAAATTTGGTATATCAGTGATCATACTGACCCAAGGATCATAGGTAGAGATGTTATTTGGAGCACAGTGCAGGCTGTAAAAACTGTGTCCTCAAGAAAATGGGACAAATGTAATTTAAATTGTAATAAAAACACATTTGGAATTTTTTTCCAGCTTCCCAGTGCACAGCATGGATTATAAAATGCTGTCACTAGGAAGTACAATTTGTTACATATTAAACAGGCCCTCTTACCAGACCCTCTTCTCTCTGTCCACCAATCATCATCAAGTAAACTGTAAAATGTCACTGGATAATTACCGTATATAATTTTTGTGCTGAAAAAGCACTACTTGGCTTACATTCAGGAACATAAAAAAATTCTGTATTCACCTTTTCGACATCCCCCGCAAGCTGCTGTCATCATAGTCTGTGTACTGCCTGTGCTACTGGCAGGACTGCATCAAAAAGAGAACCTGTGCGATTGGGGGTATGTGGTAAAGGTGAGTACAGATTTTACTCTTTTTATGTGCTGGACATTGGACCGGCAGGGGACTGTCAGGCTATATACTGAGGGCTGACAGGCTATATACAGGGGGCTGGCAGGCTATATACTGGGTGGGATGTGGTAAAGGTGAGTACAAAGTTTATTATTTTTATGTGCTGGGCAGGGGGCTGGCAGGCTCCTATATACAGGGGACTGGCACACTATAAACTGAAATTTTCCACCCTAGGTTTATACTTGAGTCAAAAGGTTTTTACAGTTTTTTGTGGTGAAATTGAGGGCCTCTGCTTTTGTTTGGCTTGGCTTATACTCAAGTATATACAGTAACATACCATTACACCCACCTCTTAACATTTCCTTCTACAGTTGTACTTGGGGGTATCCTGAAACTTAGAAGTCTTCCTTTCAATGGAAATTACATTTAGAATCATCTATAAACCACCTTTTCTAGTAAAATCAAGTAAACTTTAGGTCCCAGACATGTTTTATCATAGAAATACCTTGGTCTAGTGCCTGCTGACCCCAGGGGTCCTTGGAGTTCAAAGGACTCAAAGTATACTCTCAATATAGGCAAAGACCAAGTAGAAAGGATGGCACTCACCCACGTCCAGTTTGCAAGGATGATTCTTCTTTTATTTAATAAACAATGGTACTCACATGGTGTAGGACAGGCAAGGGAGGGGGTGAGGAGTGATGCTTACAGAAAGGCAACGGCCGTTTCGCGCTGGTTGCGCTTCTTCCGGCCTCCGTGCATAGTGACTATACAATCGTGGAGGGTATAAATGCTATGTCAAACAATCAACAAATTAGAGACACCTGTTGCCCGAATGGGCGTAAACATTTCACGCATTATGCGTTCCACCAATAGAGTATACGGAGAGGCTAAAACTCACCCTGGTGAGCGGACGCTCAGCCAATCCTGTGGTGCAGACACTCCGGTGTAGCGGCGTGATCGGCGGGGCTTCTCATGCCTCCGTCCGGAAGCCGGGATGCCGTTCCGCCCACAGCGCGCTCTGTTACCTGGGGTGCATCACGTGACTCACACCCCGCCCGCCGCGCCTCCTGATCACATGACGCGTTACCATAACAACAGGTGTAGCGTCATCACATCTAAGGACTTGCGGCAACGGTGCAGGGGAGGAGGAGGAAGGCGAGCAGGTACCTCAAACCAATAGGGTGATACGAAGCCTGTGTGACAATCTCTCTTTCATAGTGGTGGAGTAAAACAGGAGATATCTACCTAAGGTCGTTTGTAGCATATACCACATAATAATTAAAAACTGATCGGTGATGAATAAAATCGTTCTTACACCTGAATCAGCCACTAAAATCACACCGTGTCTGTTCTGTCTTATTCGTTATTTTGTCTGGGAATAAGTCACATATTCTTTTATCATTATAAGAAAATCCCGAAGTCGATTTGGTCATTAAGACCCACCGGCCCCATAGCATTCGAACGCAGAATCCACCTGCTTTCAGCTTGCAGCAGTAAGCGCTGCCTATCTCCTCCTTTTACCGGGTGCTTGACAACCTCTATACCTGCGAACTTAAGAGCCCTACTATCCCCTCCATGTTCCTCTCTGATATGTTGTATAAGGCGTGGGGCCCCTACTCCAGTTTCTATTGACCTAAGGTGCTCTTTTATTCTCAAGTGTAGGTTCCTGATCGTTTTCCCGATATAATATCTTTGGCAGGTGCATTTTATGACATATACCACGAAAGTGGTTTTACAATTTATGAAATTTTTCACTTCGACCTTCAAACCTCCAAAATGCACTATTTTCTCTCCTGAATTGTACGGGCAATATATTAAAAGATATTCCCTCATATCTAAAGGATACAAACGACTTTTTGTCTGCTCTGAGTGAGCAAACTTGGCAGGATGCTTGGTTTTTAGCATCTATCGATGTGGAAAGCTTGTATACCCGGATACCACATAAAGAAGGAATACAAGCGGTGAGGGACGTGGTTCAGAAAACACAGAAAGGAGATGACTATACCAACTTTGTCTGTGAGGCCCTGCATTTTATTTTATCCCACAATGCATTCGTTTTTGATGGTAAATGGTATGTGCAGAGGGACGGGACTGCAATGGGCACTCCCGTCTCCTGCACCTATGCCAATATATTTCTTGCAGTTTTTGAAAATGTTTACATATACAGTGACAGAAACCCATATGCTAAATTTATTCAAATGTACCGAAGGTTTGTGGACGATGTCTTCATCCTATGGTCCGGTACAGAAGACAAATTCAGAGAGATGGTTGAATCCCTTAATGTAGAGAATGACATGAATATGCTCTTTACGTACACGATAAGTGATAGCACACTAGAGTTTCTAGATGTACTTGTTGAAATACAGGATGGGAGGATCACCACCTCCGTACATAGAAAAAAGACTGCCACGAATGCCCTCCTCCATTTTGATAGCTATCACCCTATACACGTCAAGCGAGCTATCCCATATGGGCAATTTCTCAGATTAAGACGAATTAATAACACGGAGGAAGGGTATGAAAGACAAGCGGGGGAGTTAAAAGAGAGACTCATGAGAAGAGGGTATCCTGTTAAATTAGTAGATGAGGCTTACCAGAAAGTAAAAGAGAAAAATCAACTGGACCTCCTTAGGAAGAAGAACAGGGACAGAAAGAGAAAACAGGAAAAATTCTCCTTCACCTTTGATTTCTCCCCAATGGCCAACCTCATAAAAAAAGCATTCAACGACAACTGGCACGTTATAGAAAACGACAGGGACCTAGCCAAAGTAGCAGAAGGTGGTCCGGTGGTGAGCTTTAGAAGAGGAAAAACAGTTAGATCAGAATTGGTTAGCAGCGCTTATCGCTCAACACACCGATCAGACCCCTGGCTCGAGGGAAGTACAGTGGTGGGAAATTTCAGGTGCGGTAGGTGTAAATGTTGCCCGTACAATTCAGGAGAGAAAATAGTGCATTTTGGAGGTTTGAAGGTCGAAGTGAAAAATTTCATAAATTGTAAAACCACTTTCGTGGTATATGTCATAAAATGCACCTGCCAAAGATATTATATCGGGAAAACGATCAGGAACCTACACTTGAGAATAAAAGAGCACCTTAGGTCAATAGAAACTGGAGTAGGGGCCCCACGCCTTATACAACATATCAGAGAGGAACATGGAGGGGATAGTAGGGCTCTTAAGTTCGCAGGTATAGAGGTTGTCAAGCACCCGGTAAAAGGAGGAGATAGGCAGCGCTTACTGCTGCAAGCTGAAAGCAGGTGGATTCTGCGTTCGAATGCTATGGGGCCGGTGGGTCTTAATGACAAAATCGACTTCGGGATTTTCTTATAATGATAAAAGAATATGTGACTTATTCCCAGACAAAATAACGAATAAGACAGAACAGACACGGTGTGATTTTAGTGGCTGATTCAGGTGTAAGAACGATTTTATTCATCACCGATCAGTTTTTAATTATTATGTGGTATATGCTACAAACGACCTTAGGTAGATATCTCCTGTTTTACTCCACCACTATGAAAGAGAGATTGTCACACAGGCTTCGTATCACCCTATTGGTTTGAGGTACCTGCTCGCCTTCCTCCTCCTCCCCTGCACCGTTGCCGCAAGTCCTTAGATGTGATGACGCTACACCTGTTGTTATGGTAACGCGTCATGTGATCAGGAGGCGCGGCGGGCGGGGTGTGAGTCACGTGATGCACCCCAGGTAACAGAGCGCGCTGTGGGCGGAACGGCATCCCGGCTTCCGGACGGAGGCATGAGAAGCCCCGCCGATCACGCCGCTACACCGGAGTGTCTGCACCACAGGATTGGCTGAGCGTCCGCTCACCAGGGTGAGTTTTAGCCTCTCCGTATACTCTATTGGTGGAACGCATAATGCGTGAAATGTTTACGCCCATTCGGGCAACAGGTGTCTCTAATTTGTTGATTGTTTGACATAGCATTTATACCCTCCACGATTGTATAGTCACTATGCACGGAGGCCGGAAGAAGCGCAACCAGCGCGAAACGGCCGTTGCCTTTCTGTAAGCATCACTCCTCACCCCCTCCCTTGCCTGTCCTACACCATGTGAGTACCATTGTTTATTAAATAAAAGAAGAATCATCCTTGCAAACTGGACGTGGGTGAGTGCCATCCTTTCTACTTGGTCTTTGCCTATATTGATGTCGATACATACTTATAGGATTTTGAGCACCACTACTTCTTTGAAACTCACAATATCTGTTCAAGACCCCTGTTCCTGTGAAACGTGCCATACAGATATATTACAAGCGTTCCATAAATGTTTTGGTAGTGCCGTGACCACCCCTTTTTCTTCTTTTTTCTATGGATACTCAAAGTATACTCTGCTTTATGGAAAAAAATTGGGCAGATTTATCAAGCTGTCTGAAAGTCAGAATATTCATGGCAACCGATCACAGCTCCCCTTTAAAATATTCATGAGCACTGGTAAAAGGAAACTGAGCTGTAATTGGTTGCCATGGACAACTAAGAATTTCAGACAGCTTGATAAATGTCACGGGTGTTCCCACGACCCATATCGCGGGTCACGGGCTCACCCGTGGCCCTTGCTGCCCGCAGGTGCAGTGCCAGTGCTTCACACCCTGTGTGTCTGTGCTCCTGTGTTCCTCAGTTGCGCACACTTGCCTGGATCGATGTAGCCCTTATCGCCACCTTTAAAAAAGGACTCTCTGCTCAGGTCAAAGACGCTCTGGCGGCGTGTGACCTGCCGTCAACTCTAAGTGGTCTGATCATACTGGCCACTCAGACTGACGTATGATTTAAGGAGCGCACCAAGGTATTACGCTTTGAGCACTCAAAACCGTGTTCGTCGTTTTCCTCGCTTGGCATCTGCTTTCCAAATGCCGTTCCAGCCTCCACCTGTATCGCCTGCTGAGGAACCTTTGCAGGAATCCGGAATGCACAGAATCCGGCTCCCTCTACAGAAACATTCCAGATGACGTCAGGAGAACTTCTGCCTGCATTGTGCCAGCCCAGAGCATTTCAACGGGACTTGTCCTGTCAGTCCCCAGCGTCCGGTAAACACCAGCACCTAGGGTTCTTGGAAGAAGCGTCCCTAGATGTAAGCCAGGCTTCTCCACGCCTGAGGATTCCGGTGTTTTCTTGGACTCTGGTCTCTCGGCATCACATCCCCGTGGTTCGGTTCGAGAAGACTTGGGTCATCTCCACTGTCAGAGGCCAAATCCTATCTGACCTAGTTCAGTACTGCACTAAGCCTCTTTCCTTGTAGGTCGGTGTGCTGCACAAGGAGAGATTGTACTTTTATGTCCTACCACGGTCCACGTCCTCCATACTATTGGGCCTTCCGTGGCTGCAGCTCCATGCTCCAGTACTCAAGTGGATGACTGGGGAAATTCTTCGTTGGGGTTCACAGTGCCAGTCCCGCTGTATGGTGGTGCCTCTACCAGTACCAGTCTTGGTCTCCTCCGTGTCTCCCAAGCCCTTTGAAGGCCTACCAACGTGTTACCGGGACTTCACTGACGTATTCTCCAAGAAGCAGGCAGAGGCTTTGCTGCCTCACCGTCCCAATGACCGTCCTATTGATTTGTTGCCAGGTACCTCTCCTCCCTGAGCTCAGGTGTACCCGCTCTACAATCCTGAGACCACAACCATGTCGGAGTTTATCAAGGAGAAGAGGTTTCATACAGAAGTCCTCCTCTCCTGCGGGTGCAGGACTCTTCTTTGTTACCAAGAAGGACGTCTCCTTGCGTCCTT
Organism: Engystomops pustulosus; assembly: GCF_040894005.1. NCBI lineage: Eukaryota > Metazoa > Chordata > Amphibia > Anura > Leptodactylidae > Engystomops > Engystomops pustulosus. Next base: position 168,372,399 of record NC_092412.1, on the reverse strand, counting down.
GCATTGACTATCCAGACTTAACACGCCAAGCTTGAGAAATGTCTGTTGCACCAAGGAAGCCTTGCACAAAGGTCTCCAGATGGATCCAGCCAAACTGTCGGCAGTTCTGCAGTGGCCGCGTCCAGAAGTTCTATGAGCCATCCAGAGGTTCCTGGGCTTCGCGAACTACTACCAGCAGTTTATCCCACATTTCTCTACTATGGTGTCTCCCATCGTGGTGCTCACCAAGAAGGGCGCTAATCCATGCCTTTGGCCTTTGGCGGCGGAAGAAGCCGTCACAAAGTTAAAGTCTGCCTTTGCCACGGCTCCTGTTCTCTCTAGGCCTTATATGGAGAAGCATTTTATTCTGGAGGTGGATGCATCTTCTGTGGGTGCAGGGGCGGTGCACACCCAAAAATGGCCTGAGGGCCAAGCGCTCAGCTCCGGCTTCTTCTCCAAAACCTTTTCTCCTGCAGAGAAGAATTACTCTATAGGGGATAGGAAACTTTTGGCTACCAAACTTGCCCTGGAAGAAAAGCTATATCTTTTGGAGGGAGCTCGCAATCCAGTCGGCATTTACACAGATCATAAGAACTTCTCGTACCTCCAGACTGGAGGTAGACCTCCAGGACTGGTCCGCTCTGTTGCCATGGGCGGAGTTCTCTTATAATTCCCTGGATTCTGAATCTTCTGGCTCCGCTGCCTTCTTCATTGTCTATGGACAGCATCCACGCCCTCCTGTGTCGTCAGATGTCCCTGCTGTTGAGGAGTTGGTACGAGATCTGATGTCCATCTGAGAGCAGACTCGCCTTACGTTGTTACAGGCTTCTGCCCGTACCAAGCTCCAGGCCGACAAGAGACGTAGGCCACCTCCTGTCTTCTCTCCTGGTGACAAGGTCTGGTTATCCTCTAGGTACATCCGGCTGAAGATTCCCAGATACAAGCTTGGTCCACGATTCTTGGGTCCTTTCGAGATCCTGACTCGCATCAATCTGGTGTCCTACAAGCTGCGCCTTCCTCCAACCATGCGCATCCCAAACTTCTTCCATGTCTCCCTACTCAAGCCTGTCATCCTGAACCACTTCTCCCAGCAAGTATCTCATCCTGCTCCTGTGGCTGACTCCTCGTGGGTCACGGGCTCACCCGTGGCATTTGCTGCCCACAGTGCCACTCACCTGTCCCACTCCCGAGTCCCTGCTCCATGTCTTAGGGTGCGTGCCAGCATCAGGAAATTTAAAGGACCGGCACCTTTAATTGGCGCTGTCCATTTTCACAGAAGGCTATTTAACCCTGCTTCTGCCATCACACCCTGCAAGATCTTTGTGCCTATGCCTTAGAGAACGCTTCCCTGAGACATTTCTGAGTATTTCTGTATTCCTGTGTGTTCCTGTTCCCGAGTCCTGTGCTCCTACTCCTGTGTGTTCCTGCTCCTGAGTCCGGTGTTCCGGCGTTCCTGTGTACCGTGTTCACATTCCCAGCTACCTAGACCTCCTGTTTCTGACCCCGGATTGGACTTGACCTTGCATCTCTGCCACCTGCTCTGACCCTGTGCCTGAACCTGACAACGAGAGTGTCTCCTGCTAAGGTACCTCGACCTTGGCTGCCACCGCGGGCTAGTCGCACATGTGGATCGACCTGGTGATACCCAGACGCAGCAAGACCATCCCGCTTTGCGACGGGCTCTGGTGAAGACCGGGTGCCACTTAGACTCCGGTCCCAGGTGTTGGCTAGACCACCTCCCGCGGTGGTCCAAAGGATCCACGCATCCCGAATCCTGACAATAAATCTGCCACAGTGTGTCCGTTTTCCCCTCTCAAATCAACAGGACTTGTGCATAGGATTAAAATTGTTGGCTTTATTCCCACCATCTGTGCCTACCTGTGGACCTGAACTGTAAATATTTATTATTTTTTTGTCTTAAAAAGGGTCTTTTGAGCTTCCACATGAATTTATTTGCACCACTCGCGTCGCAGTTGCATTTTGTCCGACACGCAAGAAAACTTTGCACCTAAAGGGGCATGATAATGCCTAGTTTTAGTTTGTGATCCATTTATGTTTATACTACAACAGAATTGTGTCGTAATGAGTGGATTGAAAGTGCATCAACAAATAAAAGGTGCTTTTATGTGCACACTTTCCCAAAGCAGAATAGTCACTGTATATTATATATATATATAAAATATATTATTTATTGGATTATCTGGTGTGAACTGCACATTAGTGAAGAAAATTGCAGTAAGGCAGTTTAAAACAGTTTTCATATATTTGGGCTATTTAGTGTCTGACCCTTAAAAAGAAAGCCTCTAAAGCCTTAAAGAATTTATGTTTCATGAGAGAAGCATTACGAATTTCAATTTTAAGTAAATGTAAAACTAATTATGTAATCATTCATTTGGGATTTTTAAATTTTTGAGGATATTCATGTAGACAGTTGCCTATTTGCCTTCCCATTATAAAATAGAGGGGAAATGAAAGGGGTCGCAATATAGAGGTGGAGACAAAAAGGGTCACAATACGGAAGTGAGTGGAGAGTGGTCGCTTTTTTTAGGGGGAGATGAGAGGGTTCGCAATATGAGGTGAGATGAGTGGCCATGTTGTGAGTTATGATACAGCAGAGTCCCTACCCTCCCCAGCTATCTGTGGAGAGGAAACCACCTTTGCCTTATAAGATAACCTAATTAACAACTGGTCACTTGGCCAAATGTTTTCCTCTGCCCCATGAATAGTACATGCTAATTTGAGTAAACTCTGTGTCACCAAATCACATTCGAGTCTGTCATAATTCATAGATTTCCACTACCTGTCAATGAATCTATGACTAGCAGCCTCTGATACTTATTAAGTCTCAAGCATGATGGATTTGACCAATTTGGCAAGCTCACAGTGTGCAGCACTGTGGAATCTGTGTGCGCTATATAAATGATGGAATTATTTTTATTATTTCAGAGACATGAAGCCAAAAAAAATAGGTATTTAACAAAATCGACTCAGCATTTCATAATAGTGTTTGGTATAGCTAGATTTGTAAATGAATGCTTGGTAATGTGCTAGGATTAACTTCTCCTTACGAGACCCCTGGGACATAAGGTGGGGATAGAATTAGGAAATATGTCCCCACCTTGATACAGATGTAGCCACACCCCACTCACATGAGAAATTAGGTAGTTATTCAAAAGGGGCATACCAGCATTAGTAAATGGTCTGTATTTCTTTATTTTATCCTTTTTTATTTCTAATGTTTTGCTTTTTGTGCATGTATGTTTTATATTTTTTTGTAACCTATAGGCATTATGCCTTTGCATATTAAATTATCCTTTTTAAATTAAGTTATTCCTTGTGGCTCTATATGTCCCCATAAGTGTCTGTGTACTAAGTGTCTGTGTACTAGCAGTAAGCTACAAGCAATGCGTATCCGGGTGAACTGTGCGGTACCTACGGAAGTTTATGTTCCTTGTGTTGGCATCCCATAGGCCACAATCAACAGGTGGTGGCAAATAAGACTAGTACAGGCGGTCCCCTACTTAAGAACACTCGACTTACATACAACCCATAGTTACAAACGGACCTCTGGATATTGGTAATTTATTGTACTTTAGTCCTAGGCTACAATAAACAGCTGTAACAGTTATCACAGGTGTCTGTAATGAAGCTTTAGTGTTAATATTGATTCTTATGACAACCCAACATTTTTAAAATCCAATTGTCACAGAGACCAAAAAAGTTCTGGCTGGGGTTACAATGATAAAATATACAGATCCGACTTACATACAAACTCAACTTAAGAACAAACCTACAGACCCTATCTTGTATGTAACCCGGGGACTGCCTGTATAAGGAATACGTCTATGGCTATATCATTTTAAAAAGTAGCTTTTGCAATCACATAAAAATATAAGCAGGCAAGGGTATACATCTGGGTCTGACTGGCCTACCGCTGGGCCCCGACTCCTCTGGGCTCAGCCCCCTCATACTATGCTTAACTCTGATGGCTGATGCAGAACCGTCTGTCATGCTAGGGGTACTGACGTTTTTTACCTACTTCAACTAGAGCACCCGGGACCAGAAGGCAGGCAGCACATTCAGCCAGGAGTCGTCTCTCATCTTCCAGCAGTGCTGGCTCGGGCAGTGAGAGAAACTGTGAGCATGTTAATGCTCACTGACTGAGTGCAGAGTGTCTGGGGAAGATGAGAGACTCTAGGCTCTCATCTTCTAGGCACGTAAACGCCTTCTATGCTGCCGCTGCTACACTCGGCGTGCAGGCAGAAAGCATCCTCCAAGCTACTCTCCTGCTGTTACCCCAGGCTCAGACTGTGTCCTGCATCTCAGTACTACCTTGGCTGCCACCGCAGGCCTAGTCGCACCCGTGGAATGACCTGGTGGCAACCCGCCACAGCAAGGCCATCCCGCTTTGCGGTGGGCTCTGGTGAAGATCAGGTGTCACTTAGACTCCGGTCCCGGGTGTCGGCTAGTACCATCATCGGTAGTCCAGAGGGTCCACAGACTCATCCTGACCTCTCCTGTGACCAAGTCTCCCGGTATTTGTGACAGCCCACTATTAACACCCATGATTGGAACCAAACTTAGGTGTTAATCCTTTACGTGCTGCCGGCATGTGATTGTCATTCCGACTATCTAGGGTTAAAGTACCCTAAGGGGGTCTGAAAAATATTTAAAAAAAATCAAATCTAATTCAAATCACACTCCTTAGAACTGATAAAAATAAAACAATAAAAATCATGAAAATGTTAGGTATCACCGTATCCAAAAAGTCTATCAATATATAAAAACGGTTATTTCCCACGGTAATAGCACCCATATGTCCAAAACGCCACTTTTTTGTCATTTACACATAAAAATACACATTAAATAAAAGGTGGCCAAAAGGTCATAGTCTTAAAAATTATATCGATGTACATAAGAATCAATAAACATCAACATGCCCTGTAAAAGTGCACACCTAACACACCAAATTTGTAAAAATCTTATATTTTTATTATATATATTATATATACTTGTATACATGCTACTGGGTTGGTTCCTCACCCTATATTATCCTGTTACGGACCAGGTTTATATTAAAAGAGAACTGGTGGCAGCTTCATTAGGTTTATAAGATTCTGTTTCACTGAAGCTAGTGAAAGTGGTCTTATAGAAATTTAGGGCTGCGATTTACTGTTGTGCCATATCCGGAGGTTGTGTGGACAACTTTAAATGACTTCCTGCGCCTCTCAGAATCCGTGCGTTCTGGGAGTGTCTATAAAAGGATAACCAAGTGACCTTGTGTACCCTTTAGGGGTCCGAAACATCACGGTTTACTTCACAACACTATATATACCTTGCTAATATTAGGTTATCATGTCCCTCCCATTTGTGTGCTCCTTATTTTTTTCCTTTGGTCTTTTTTCCCTCCTCTTTCCTTTCCCCTCCGTTTTTCAATTGTTACGCCCATGGTAGTTTACTATGTAATATGCGCATGCTCCTGAGGTGGGGTTCTGACCACTTTGATGGGCCTCCGTTCACGTGCACGGCAGGCGTCCTCATGCACGTGGGTAACACTGGGATGTTACGATTCCATATTTGGTGAGCACCAGACCAGGATTTAACTTAAATATCACGAGTGGTAGGAAGCAATCTGCATCTGGTGCCCAACAGTGCAGTCATTAAATATGGGCAATATTTTTGCAATGTTTGTATACCATAATGTGAGATTAGGATGTGCTGAAAGCACTGAGAATTTAATGATGGGATCACTTTGCTATTCATAACTTGCAGCAATTTGCGTTTACCTAAAATGTCTTTATCCCCTTAACGCCAAAGCCACTTTTCACCTTCCTGACACGGACAATTTTTTTCAAATCTGCCCTGTGGTTATAACTTTGGAACGCTTTAACATTTACAAGTGATTTTGAAATTGTTTTCTAGTGACTTATTGTACTTCATGTTAGTTACAAAATTTTGGTGGTATGTTTTGCATTTATTTATGAGAAAATCAGATATTTGGTGAAAATTTGGAAAAATTCTCAATTTTCGAAATTCAAATGTTCTACTTTTTCCACACATGAGTCATAACACCAGAAAACATAATAACTAACATTCACCAAATGTCTACTTTATACCTCCGTGGTTTTTTATACATACTATCATTTTTGTAAGATGTTATGGGGCTTTGAAAATTAGGTGCAATTTTTCACATTTTTATAAAAAAAAAGCAAAATCCTGCTATTGAGGGACCCTCTCAGGTTTGAAGTCGCTTTGAGAGGCCTAAATAAAAGTAAAACCCCATAAATTACCCCATTTTAGAAACTACACCCCTCAACGTACTTAAAACAACTTTTATGAGGTTTGTTAACCCTTTAATTGGTTTACAGGGGTTAATCGGAATCAATTTTTAATTTTTTTTTTTACTAAATTAATGTGTTTTTCATAAAATGTACACATTCTCAGTGGATTAAATACCAAAACGCTCCACAAAATTTCATACCCAATCTCTCCAGTGTATAATAATACCCCATATGTAGTGGTAACCTGCTGTATGGGCACACGCCAGGGCATTGAGGGGGGAGCTGCGCCGTTCACAGCAGATTATGCATTGTCACTTTATAATGGCTATACAATCTTTATTTTTTTGCCACATTTGGTCATATAAGGGCTTATTTTTTGCGACATGAGATGCACTTTACGAATACGTCATTTTAGTGAGTCTGTAGCTTTTTTGTGAGATTTTATTAACTCTTTAATGTATGGAGGAAAAGAAAATTGTCAATTTTGGGTTCTTTTTTCTGTATATTTTGGGGGTCGTACACCATACACTAAAAATACTATAATATTTTTATTCTATAGATCACTACAGTGATACCTCATTTATATCGTTTTTTTAATATATTTTACAATTTTACAGGAAAAAAAATGAATATAAAAGAAAATCTCATTTGTTTTTGCATCGCCATCTTTCCAGGATATAACTTTAATATTTTTTGGTTGACAGTGCTAGTTTAGGGCTTATTTTTTATGTGTTGAGTTGTCCTTTTCAGTGGTACCATTTTGGTGCACATAACTTTTTTTGATCACTTTTTGGAACATTTTTGTGAAAGGATTTTATGAGTTCTTTGCGTTTTGTTTTTACAGCGTTCACCGTACAGGTCCAATAATGTTTCTGACTTTTTGTACAGATTGTTATGGACGGGGCGATACCAAATATGTGGGGTATTTTGGTGATTTTCAGGTTTTTTCACTTTATTAGATGTGTATAGGGAATGTTTGTGTTTAGGGGACTTTAACTTTATTTAATTAATTATTTTTATTTTAAAGTGTGTTGAATTAGTGTTTTTTACTTTTGTTCTTTACTTTCACAGGTTAGCTTGAACAAGTGATCCACTGATCACTCGTTCAAGCTATTCTTCACCTAATACAGTGTAATACAGATGTATTACACTGTATTATGTGACACACTGAGCATGCTGAAGGCAGGACCCGGCCCCCCGGAAGCAGATCGCGCAGCCCCGGGCACTGGCAGTCCCGGGGCTGCGATCGGAGCTAAATTCCAGCTAAATGTCCCTGACACGCCGTGGTCAGCGCGACCGCGGCGTGTTAGGGGTTAACACCCGCGATCGGAAAAATCTCCGACATAGCCAACACCCGTTTAGGAGCCGGCACCAGAAGCTTGACGTACTATTACTGCATTTTGCGGGAACGCACCTCCCGCCATGCAGTAATAGTACATCAAATGTTGGGAAGGGGTTATATCCAGTCTATTGCTGCATCCACACGTTCAGGAATGTCCAGCAAAAGAACTTTCACCGGAGCTAGTGGAGACAGTTCTCGCCGCGCATCCCCCTGTCCTCGCTAGCAGGGGACTTTGTAACGGCAGCCATGGACCAAACACAGTGGTCCTCGGTCAGCGATCTCTGTGATTGGTCCATGAAGACGAGTGTGCACTAATCACATTGCAGCCGGCATTTTAATCATGAATCTCAGTCTCTGCCTTCTTCATTTCTGTCATTTCTGTCAGAGATGGTGATAGTGTTAAAAGCACACTAGATCCCCTTTATTGTGTCCAGATCTACCTGTCACCAGTCCCCACACTCGTGTTGACCACATCACATTCTCCATGTAAATTCTGTCACCAGATTCCATCTCCATTTGTGTCACCACAGCCTGTGTTACCCACCTCAGTGTCACCAGCATCACCTGTGGTGAAAGCGTAATCACCGTCAGCCTTACCACCTTCTGTGTCACCACTACCTGGTCACAGCTGCATCACATCTACTTCAGATTTGTCAGTGTCAGCTCAGTATCACCACCATCACCAATGGTGATAGTTGAATCACCGTCAGCGTTACCATGTTCTGTGTCAGTCACCTGTCACCTCAGTGTCACCATCACCCGTGGGGACAGTGTAATCACTATTAGCGTTACCACCTTCTGTGTCACCACTACCTGTCACTGCTGCGTCACACCTACTTCATCTTGATCATCTGTCAGCTCAGTGTCTCAATCATCTAAGTCATCTGAGCATCAGCTACGTGTCCGTCTGTGCCCCTGTCCTTTTTGCCATATATGAAAACAAATTTAAAAAGTAAAAAAAATATATACTGTCATTACGTCCTTTGTCTGTCTCTCCCTACAACTGCTGAAAAGTAATTTGTAATTCAGCATTTAATCTCCTTTAACCCAATCAGCAAATTGGCGACATTACAACACACAAAAATGACTAAACGTTTGTATACTGCCGAGGAGGCGTATGGCTTGCTTTTTGCTGACACAGATTCTGAGAGTGGAGAAGAGGTGACATTTTTAGTGACATCCACAAGCGACTCATCTGATGACGAACGACAGGCCAGTAGTACTAGGGTTAGCATGGAAATACAAATCCCAGAATTTTCTGCCACTCCTGGCATCAATGTAGAGGTTACGGGTTTACTGAAATTGAATTTTTTAAACTATTTTTTTTTTTTTACAGAGGAGCTTATTCACCTGATGGTGACTCATGCCAACATCTATGCAGAACGATTAATTTCCTCAAATCCACAAAGCTATCTGGCCCGACCCAAAAAATGGTCCCCTACAAACCCCACTGAAATTAGGAAGTTTTGGTGACTTTTACTTAACATAGGCATTTAAAAAAAAAACTTCAATTCGTTCCTATTGGAAGAAGGACATTCTTCACCTCAGTCCCCTTTAACTCCTTACCATGCCCAAACCCTGCTTTTAAAGCTTTCTAAAATGTCTCCACTATAATAAAAATGCTGAATGTCCCCCACCAAATGACCCAATACATGACAGTCTGTATCAAATTCAGCCAGTGGTTGACCACTATAATATTTTAAAATCTGTCAAATATATACCCCCCAAAAATGTCTAGCAGTAGACGTGTCCCTTATCCAATTTAAAGGCAGTTTACATTTTTGCCAATACCTCCCCATTAAAAGAGCTAGATATGGGGTGAAGCTCTACAAGGCATGCGAGAGTGCATCTGGCTATACATTTGCATCTATGAGGGGAAGGATTTCAAAATTGAGTCGCCCTGTCCGGTCTGTATTTGATGGGGTTTTTCACATTATAACTTTTATAATAGCATCCCCCTTGCTGCCAGAGGCAGTGTTTCATGTGGCACCGTCATGAAAAATCAGAGGTGTCTGCCCAAGGAGTTCTTAGAAGAGCCAATGAGGCGTGGGCAAAGCAAGGCTGTTTGTTGATCAGAGAATTTGATGTTGGTCAAAAACAAGGACAAAAGGTGATCCCAGTCCGTGGAAGCACAGAATGGGTGAACAAACTTGTGTGTATTCAGAACTATAACCGCTTCATGGGAGGGGTGGATCTTTCTGATCAAGTACTGCAAGCCTATAGTGCTGTACGAAAATCTAGGGTATGGTACAAAAAATAGTGTACCTTACCCAAGCGGCCCTCTACAATTATTTTGTTTTATACAAAGCAGCTGGTCACAGGGAATCATTCCTAGATTTTCAGGAAACAATAAAAAAGTAGATTTTTGGAGACTCAGAAAATCAGGACCCAGTTGAAGGCAGCAGTACTAGTAGGGTCTCTGGGATTGCCTTTGGGGCCTAAACAAAATCATAACAAATAAGCCTCTACCCATGTTGATGATGCTATAACAATGCAGATCATTAACCACTGAGTGGTGCCCTGTCAGAGGCACAACTCACTTTATTCAAAAGGGCCCTTTCTTTCCAGTGTCTCCATTCAAAGCGTTTGATTGGGTAAAAGATGTGAACCTATTTGCAAGCAAGTTGGCTTTGCACAAATGCCATCTTAAAAAAGAATCTGATTCCAAGTTCAATAGAGACAGGGATAATGCAGCTGAGAACATTTTAGAAGAATTGGAAGAAACTTTTGTTGACATGGTTACTCAGGATATAAGAAAAATCATTCAAAGCATCAGATACATTCTAAGGTCTCTGGGGAAGAGATAGAAGCATTAGATGAGTAACAAAAACAAACAAACAAACAGACCATTATAAAACGGTCTCATAAAAGGCGGCAACACTGTAGTCATGAACTGAGATGATTTTAAGAATATGGTCATAAGATTACTTGATGTCAGAAAAACATACAAACAACTTCAAAGGTTTACCTGGAAGAACTTGATGTGATCCTAAATAGGGCCTTAACTTATGACCTCATCTCGGTAGATGAGAAAAAATTTCTTATAAAAAAAGACACCTACTGTGACTACAATGTACGCCTTATCAAAGGTACACAAGAGAGTGTCCCTAATACCCAGAAGACCGATAATCTCAGGGAATGACAACTTTAGACAAAATCCGAGTATCTATGTCAATACAATGCTGGCTCTGTTTGTGGAATCCCTACCTTCCTTCTTATGAGACACCAAAGACACGGTCACCAGAGTTCTGAACATGGTGTTTTCAGAGAACACTATGATTGCAAGCCTAGAAGTAGAGGCACTCTATACAAATATCGAACACAAATTAGGACTCAGATATCTCTTTTCTACAAGGGGCATTTAGTTTAACGAACACAATAAATTTTTTTTATCACTTTTGAGTCAGTAGGTGAGACACCACTTGGGGATCTGAATGCTGTACTGTGTTACATACAGCAAAGGTAACTGAGTGCCTCCATATGCTGCGGGCCAAGAGCGGGTATCTGGCAGCCAAGTGCATGTATAGATGTAGCACTGTTAGTTTTTGTTTATGCCTATCCTAAGGTTGAATTTATGTTCAGCTGAATTGTGCAAATAAAACACTTGTTTTGGACTACAACCAGTGTTTGTCCTGGTTTCCTGGAGCACGGGCGGAGTGGGAATTTAAAGTGGCCCTGGAAAAAATTGTTAAAGTGGCCCCATTATGTGGGTGGGGTCAAAACAAGTAGGCGTGGCCATGTGATGTGGGTGGAGTAACTAAACTCCACACAAACTGTTGATAGATGGTCTAAATCAACATGTACAGCGCAGAGAAAGAGACTCATACTGCCTCTCTTATATAGGAATAACACTTCTTTTTTAAAAGAACACAACTTAATGCTGCCCCATATATACACAAAAAAACTTCTACAATACCTTCTCCGATAAAAAAGAATGTAACTACTATAATACTGCTCCTAGTAAAATATATTATAATACTGCATTTTATGTACAAGAATATAACTACTTTAATACTGCTCCTATGAACAAGAATATACCGTATATACTCGAGTATAAGCCGAGACCCCTAATTTTACCACCCAAAACTGGCAAAAACCTATTGACTCGAGTATAAGCCGAGAGTGGGAAATGCATTGGTCACAGACCCAGCCAAGTATATAGCCAGCCAGCCCCTTATAGTATACAGCTTGCCCCCAGTACTATACAGCCTGCCCCAGCCTGCCCCCAGTAGTATACAGCCTGCCCCCAGTAGTATACAGCCAACCCAGCCTGCCCCCAGTAGTATACAGCCACCCCAGCCAGCCCCCAATAGTATACAGCCACCCCAGCCAGCCCCCAGTAGTATACAGCCAGTAGTTTAACATCGCGTTGGGCGCCGCGACTGTTCTCTCCCTTGCTGACGTCATACTAGGCGCCGCACGGGAGAAGAACAATGGCGGCGCCCAGCACGATGTTAAACAAGACAGAAGACGGCGCGGAAGCAAGAAGAGGAGCCGGGAAGCCAGAAGAGGAGCCGCGATGACATCGGGGAGGCAGCGCTGTGCATCGGGGCCACCGGAGGGTGAGTAAATAAGTTTTTTTTTTTTTTAGTCCATTTTTAATTTTTTTTTTTTACAAGTATTGACTCGTGTATAAGCAGAGGGGACGTTTTTCAGCACATTTTTTGTGATGAAAAACTCGGCTTATACACAAGTATATACGGTAACTATAATACCGTCCTCATGTACAAGAATATAACTACTACAATACTGCTCCCTATGTACAAAAATAAAAAACTTACTAGAATGATCTTTTATTTAAAAACTTGCATCATAATATTACAATGAATTCACAATAAAATCATAGAATGCAAGTAGAAAGTAATATCACATGAATAATATAACAGACATCACTTAATTGCTGACAAATGGATGTTCCTGTACATATTACTGGGGTTGGATGTCATGTCTTTCCTATAGACGCTCCTCAAACTCTCTATGATGTTATGTGTTACTGTATTCACGGTCAGAACTTCCTTACTGATGAACGGGCAGCAGCGGGCACACCACAGATGGTAGACGGTGCTCCTACTGGTTGGAAATGCCTATACAGCAGCTGTGCGTACGGCTGCCCCACTAGATATGGTAGGTGTAAGGATTGGGACACAACCTCCCACACTGACACTCCAGCAAATGATGCTGCATGGTCTCCAGGTCCTGCTGGCACTCTTCCCTAGGACAGCATCTATCTGGCACATTCCTGCACTCAAGGTTTGCTCGAACAAACATTTTCCCATGAAATGCCAGCTAGGCCACATCCCTCATATGAGGGGGACCTCTGGGGTCCTCCAGGGTTTTTGCAGCCGTTTCACATCCAGTGTCAGAGCTCCACATAATTGTATTTGGACACCAAACTTAGACCTTACCAGATCAGAAAAGCTCTGGAGATGGCATGGAGAGATCAGCCTCTTTATGAGGAAGATAAACAACGTTCCTCCTGACCACATTGACTATACTACCCCATAAAAAGTGGAAGATAACGTTGGTCAGTTTGGGAATTACATTGTCTGGCACATTGCCTCCTTATAGAGGACCTGTAGCCACTGGACAAAACATGGAGGAAGGCCATACTCCACTTGGTACAAGTAGCCATGGTGGACTCTATCAAAGGATTTACTCTGGTCTAGGCGGACAATGTATGCCCCAACATGATACTGCTTGACATAGGCCGCCGCTTCTCTCACCAGCAGTAATGAGTCCTGTATAGTCTGACCTCTCACAACACACTTCTTTGCTTTTAAGGAGTCAATGCTCCTCTTCACCTCATCCTCTGTCATAGACTCAGCCATACTGTTGGCCTGCACCGCTTCTAGTCGCACTATTCAGATACCTCTGGATGTTATCACTGCTCATCTGACAACCTCAGAAGAGATCTTCATAATAATCCCTGAAGACTACTCTGCTCAGACGGCTCCAGCCCATTCTCATCTAATAAGGCCATCATCAGCTTCTTACTGACCCTATTTTTAAAGGCAACAAAAGGGTCTGGGTTGCGAGCCCCCATTATCAAACTGGCTTTCTGCTTTGAGGGATTTGAGGCGACTGTACTGCAGCTATCTCATCCTCTGCTTCACCTGATGGACACACTCACTGTCCACGGTCTCCCCACTATTCATCCTGTTGTACAGGCGGCTGAGCTGTATTCTGAGGGCAGAGTATCTCATGTACTCCACATTACTAAAGAATAAACTGTTTGATGTCACCTTTCATACACTCCCACCACTCTGCCGTACCATCAAGCATACATTGGTGGTCTTCCGGTCATTATAAAAGGTGGTAAATTACTCCTTAAACTCCAGGTCCTTGAAGAGCGAGCTGTTAGCCTTCCAGTAGCCCCTACCACAAACCACAGCAGTTCTCAGCTCCAGGGACACACTAACCATACAATGGTCAGAGAACTTTATGGGGGTGATATTATACCGGGAGGTTCTTTGTGTATACCCTGTCTATGCGGGTGGCATTCCCACCCTTATGATAAGTGTAGGCTGTATGCATACAGTGTTGAATATAAGGGTCCTTTAAATGTGCCTGCTGGATTATGTTATTAAGGAAGGTCTCATCATATCTCAAGCTCTTGTGAATACTGGAGCGATCTAAGCTACAGGACATACTATTAAAGTCACCACACATCATAAACACTCTAGATGCAAAGGAATATGGCTTGATACTCTGAAACAACTCCCTTCTATCCTTTCTAGTCTGATAGGTAGGTGGGTAGGTTACTGGTTACCCTATGCAAAAAAAAAGATGTCTAGATGGCACTGGTACTCAAGGGAAAGGGTTTTTTTTATTCGGAAAAAGCTATGCAAAGAGCTTCATCAGGTCCAGTTTTGCAAGCAGGGATCATGCAGGGAAGGCAGATTACACGCCCTTTTTACCCAACCCTTGGGTGAGGGTGAAGACGCGGCAGCGGACACTCACCATACATGCCTGACACCAGCGTTGTGCCTGTCTCCAGCACAACCAAATGAGGCGAGTACATAACTCACCCATACCTCCCAACTGTTCCGTTTCAGCGTGAGTGTCACGGTTTTTAACCCCTGTCCCGCTGGAACGGCCGACTAAGATAAAGTCCCGATTAGTCCCTCCCTTCCCGACGCTACCTGTGGTTGTCCCGGCTACATGTCCCGCCCCCAGCGCCGCCTCGGTCTTCCTGGTGTCCCCAGCCCAGGGACCAATCAGAGCCCAGTCTCCTCCTCCCCCAGGGCTGTTCCATGCTCTCCATGCCGAGAGCTGCACTGAACATCTCCCAGCAGCAGCCTCGGAGGATCCTCCTATCTAGCAGCAGGTTCCTGCCCCCTCCACCCTCTCCTCTCACAGCCCGGGAGGACAGATGATGTAGCAGACCCGGGAATGTGCTGGAGCAGCGGGTCCCTGCCCCCTCCTCCCCCTTTCACAGCCTGGGAAGAACACATGTAGCAGCAGCAGCCATGATGTCAGGTATCTGTCACTGCTGTCTGCCTAGGCAGCTAAAGTGTTAAATACTTTAACTCTCATAGACCCCCTGCCAAATAGGATCCCCCCCAGTGCCTGCTATTCTGCTTTTATTTTACTAGATGTGACTTAACCCCTTAACCACCAGGCCCTTATTTATTTTTGCGTTTAATTTTTCATTCCCCAGTTTCAATACAGGCGGTCCCCTACTTAAGGACACCCGACTTACAGACAACCCATAGTTACAGACGGACCCCTCTGCCCCATGTGACCTCTGGTGAAGCTCCCTGGATGCTTTACTATAGTCCCAGACTGCAATGATCAGCTGTAAGATGTCTGTAATTAAGGTTTATTGATAATTCTTGGTCCAATTACACCAAAAATTTTGAAACTCCAATTGTCACTGGGGCAAAAGAAAAAAAATTGTCTAGAACTTCCATTAGAAAATATACAGTTTCGACTTACATACAAATTCAACTTAAGAACAAACCTCCAGACCCTATCTTGTATGTAACCCGGGGACTGCCTGTATTCTATAACTTTTTATTTTTCCATGTGCAGAGCTGTGTGCAGCTTGTTTTCTGTGTAACCAATTGTCCTTTCTAGTAACGGTATTATATATTCTGCGCCATGTACAGGGAAGCGAGAAAAAATCCAATGGAGTGATATTGGTGAAAAAACGCATTTGCGCCGCTTTCTTTTGTGCCCTGTTTCTACAGTTTTCAATGTGAGCCCCTAATGAAACATCTGCTTTATTCTTTGGCCGGTACAATCACAGAGACACGACATTAATAGAAGAATTATTATGTTTTTGTAGATTTAAAAAAAAATGTAAATCTTTTGTAGAAAAAAAAATTCTTAATTTTGCCATATTTTGGGGCCAATAACTTTTCTATACTTGGGTGTGTGGAGCTGTTTAAAGAGGACCTGTCACCCTGAAAAACAGCACTAGGAGGCACCACCATTTCTGTTTACAGAACACTCTAAACGCAATGTCAACGCATGTGTTAACAAACGTAAACAGTAATGTAATTAGGCAAATCACCTCTCCTCAGCTGTTGTAATGCATTTCAAACGCAATAAAAATGCAGGCAAAACGCAAAGTGTGAACGCACCCAGAGATGTTACTAAAGTAAGCAGCTCCTAGTGCTAGACAGACGCAGCAGTGTTATACTGATAGCGTTATCGGAAACACTGCTGCGCTGTACCCTACAAACGCCAGACCGCTCTCAAAGGGTCCTACTTATTCATGAGGGGGGCGGGCCGAGGCGCTGCATCTTCCCCTGTGTCTTCCAGGACCGTGCCTGCTGTGGACTACTTCGAATTCGAAGGATTACGTTGATGACCGACATTTCTAACAAATAAAATGGTCAACGAGGGTGTGTCTGCGTTTTTTGTTCAATTACATTTATATTTGTTAAAAAACGTTGTGATTTATTTTTTTGCGACACTCTTCGGAGTTTGCCATAGTAGTGGTGCTGGCTAGATGACGGTGCTCATTACTAAGGGCTGGCCTTAGTGTTTGCCTTAATTTTTTTGGCAAATTAACACTAACGCCCATACCATTACCCCGGTACCCACTGCCACAAGGGGCATCGGGAAGAGTCGGGTACAAACCAGTACCTGACCGTCTATAGATGGTCAGGTAGTGGAGCGGCTGCAGGCTGTTATTGTTGCGCTGGAATAGCCCCTTTTTTTTGTAAAAATGGGGGAAACGGCCTGGGAGCCTCCTGTTAAGGGGGGAACCCACGCATATTTTTGCCAAAAATTGGAGGAAAAAACGGCATGGGGTGCCCCCTATTTTTCAAATCAGCCAGATACAAAAAAGCAGCAGCAGCCTGCCATTACTGAGCTGGGATAGCCCACTGTTAGGGGACTATTCCAGTGCAACAATAACAGCCTGCAGACGGTCAGGTACTGGTTTGTACCTGGCTCTTCCCGGCACCCCTGGTGGCGGTGGGTTCCGGGGTAATGGTATGGGCGTTAGTGTGAATTTGCCAAAAAATTTCGGCAAACACTAAGGCCAGCCCTTAGTAATGAGCACAGTCATCTAGCCAGCACCACTACTACGACAAACTATGAAGAGTGTCTCAGAAAAATAAATCACACCATTTTTATCGCAGATTCTGACCCTACTATCCGAATGTCGCAGCAGAAATAGAGACTCATCAGACCAGGCAACGTTTTTCCAATCTTCTACTGTCCAATTTCGATGAGCTTGTGCAAATTGTAGCCTCAGTTTCCTGTTCTTAGCTGAAAGGAGTGGCACCCGGTGTGGTCTTCTGCTGCTGTAGCCCATCTGTCTCAAAGTTCGACATACTGTGCATTCAGAGATGCTCTTCTGCCTACCTTGGTTGTAACGGGTGGCGATTTGAGTCACTGTTGCCTTTCTATCAGCTCAAACCAGTCTACCCATTCTCCTCTGACCTCTGGCATCAACAAGGCATTTGCGCCCACAGAACTGCCGCTCTCTGGATGTTTTTTCTTTTTCGGACCATTCTCTGTAAACCCTAGAGATGGTTGTGCGTGAAAATCCCAGTAGATCAGCAGTTTCTGAAATACTCAGACCAGCCCTTCTGGCACCAACAACCATGCCACGTTCAAAGGCACTCAAATTACCTTCTTTCCCCATACTGATGCTCGGTTTGAACTGCAGGAGATTGTCTTGACTATGTCTACATGCCTAAATGCACTGAGTTGCCGCCATGTGATTGGCTGATTAGAAATTAAGTGTTATCGAGTTCCTCATCAGAGATGAGTAGAGGGGTTTGATCCTTCGCTGCAGTCTCTTCATCTTTCAGTGCACTGTAACGCCTGGATGTTATGGCCAGTAATGGTGCCTCTACGGGTTCAACCAGCATGGTGACTTTCATAGAGGGATGGGCAACGGTATTATTCCTCTTCTCAGTCTGGAAGCCTTCCTCGCCCACACTGGTTCCTTCCCCAGGATCAGCGGTCTCAGAGCTGGGCAGCTGCTTGGATCCCTCGCGGACAGAGGGCTTGGATGTTTTAGTTGTGGTAAGAGCTGACTTTCCAGTGACTGCGGGTACTTGTGGTGCAGCCTCTACAGATGAGACATCAGTCTCTGTTGCAAAAGTTCTGGGCACTTTGCTTTACCTCCACTAATGGTACTTTAACAGGAGTTTTGGACATTTTCCGATTGGCACGAGGAGTCTCTTCAGTGGCTGGTGAAACTTGTGGTGGAGTGATTACAGATGATACACCAGTCTCTCCTGCAGTGTCACTAGACTCTTGGCTGGGACCTGCACTGGTGTCACTGTTCTTGGATCAGCCTTTGCCTCCTCACTGGTCTCTGGAGACTCATTATTGTGTTTATCCCACGTACACTCACGGAAAATGTGCCCAGACTGGGAGCACAGGTTACAGACGACCTGCCTGGTACATTCCTCCTTCACATGTCCCAGTCGTCCACATAAGAAGCACTTCATACGGGAACAGTTTATAGCGAGGTTTAGGCAGATGTCTAGTAACACCGTTATGGCGCAGCAGACTGATCCTCACAGTATAGCCTCCATTCCAGAGATCCTCCTCATCATAGATCTTGACTGGGTTACTCCTCACCATACACTGTCTAGTCAGCCAGAGCTCCAGATCCGCCAGAGCCACCACCTTAGACTGGAATAAGATGGAGGCAGTTATCACCTCTGGGTTGGACAGTGGGATCACCCAGATCTCATTATTTTTGGTATTGTTATAGACGCCTCAGAACAAGTCCAGTCAAATATCCTACTGGAGGGAACATGGATCAGGGCATAAATCTCAGACGCATCAAACCCCATAAAGTCCTTCAGTAGATCTCTTCCAATGTAGAGTTGGAGGGGAGGTCCTGTTCTGGGCTGGTGTATCTAATCCTTACAACGTTTTTCCTCTGTGGCAGGGGATTAGCCAGCCTAGTGACATTGGAAAAGAGTCTCCTCTGCTCAGGCTGTTCAGCTGATGCGATGCTGGACCTCTCCTCAGATGATTGCGCTGCAGATGCACCTGGTGCATCCTGACTGCTGTGCCACCTGCTCTCCACTCACTGGAGCTGTGCACAGCTGAGGGTTTGGTACAGTGTTCGCTGCAGTCTGAAGTGTGGCTGCTGTGATAATGGTGCTTTACACTGAGTGAATTCCAAGGAAATGCGTAACCTATTTTTTCCCCTATGTGATCACTTAACCATGTTTTTTCTTCAATCAATTTCTAATTTTTACTATTTTGCCCGATGCCGATGGTACCTTTCTTTTTTTTCGAAAACATAACTACTGTAATAAGCCCCCTATGTACAAGAATATAACTACTATTACTACTACTACCGCCAGCCAGCCTCCTGTATATAACCAGCCAGTCCCCCTTCAGTATATAGCCAGTCAGTCTCCTGTATATAGCCCACCAGTCCCCCAGTATACATCTATCCACAGCCCTGTATATAACTAGACCCCCATATATAGACAGCCAGTCCCCCTGTATATAGCCAGACCCCTTCTGTATACAGACAGCTCACCCAGTATATAGCCAGATCTTCCCTGTATACAGCCAGCTCTTCTCTGTATACAGCCAGACTGCCCCCCTGTATAAAGCCAACCTGCCACCCTGTATACAGCCAGCCCCCTCTGTATACAGCCAGCCTGCCCCTGTATGCAGCCAGCCTGCCTGCCCCAGTATACAGCCAGCTCCCCCCTTGTATACAGCCAGCCTGCGCCCCTGTATATAGCCAGCTCCCCCCTGTAAACAGCCGCCCCCCTTCTGTATACAGCCAGCTCCCCCTGTATACTGCCAGCTACCCTTGTATACAGCCAAACCCCACCTCTGTATACAGCCAAACCCCACCTCTGTATACAGCCAAACTCCACCTCTGTATACAGCCAAACTCCACCTCTGTATACAGCCAAACCCCACCTCTGTATACAGCCAAACCCCACCTCTGTATACAGCAAGCTCCCCCCCTGTATACAGCAAGCTCCCCCCTGTATACAAGCCAGTAGTGGAAAGTCCAAGAACAGAACGGCACTCACTTTTTGAGAAATCCACGATTCCTTTATTCAAGCCTTAAAACATCACACATCTGAGGACGCCGGGGTCCACAAGGTAACAGCCTGTTTTGCGCGTATAGCGCTTTGACAAAGCACTATACGCGCAAAACAGGCTTTTACCTTGTGGACCCCGGCGTCCTCAGATGGCCTTCTAAGGCCAGGTCTAAGAAGAGTTGTGGTTACCCTAAACTTCTTATATTTAAAGATTATAGAGGCCACTGTGATCTTAGAAACCTTGAGTGCTAATTTTGAGTCATTGCCAGAGGCCATCAGCTCCCTGCTTTACCATGCAATTCAGCTTTATCTTGTATTAGAACACATTGGGGGAGAATTATTACTGCTTCTACACCAGTTTTCTGACTTAGAAGCAATGAAAGAATCACAAATTCTTGAACGTCTCAATTTAAAGTGACTATGCCACCTTCAAGAGGAGTGGGCGGGCACAGGGCTTTACCACCCAGTGTCTGCATATTTTTGATAAACACAAAACTAGCTTTAGCCGCCACCCATACTGCCCGACAAAAACATCAAGAGGCCTAAGCCTCTAAGCGGTGGGGGAGTGGCCATTATCTTTATATGATCAATATCGCCAATCCAGTCAGTCTGAATTCTGAAGTAAATAATTTCCAATGTCAGACACAAATCTAGTGCAAACTTTATTGGTCCAAGTGTCAAAGTTTTATAACACAGGTGTTATGCTTCTCAATTTCAAGGGGCCACAACAGAACTGTAGGAAATATATAACTATCATACTGCTCCTTTGTACAAGAATATAGACAGTTTCTCTAAATAGAGTAATAGATTGATACAGATACAGTGCAAAATCCTTATATACTGCCATATAGTATTAGTGTTGCAATATATTTTTTTTAAAGTCTGCAAAATGTCTGAATCACCTCTTATTTGCCATTTTGTATCACATAAAAAAAGTGATCAAAAGGTCGTACAGTCCCCAAAATGGTAGCAAAGAAAATATCTTCTTGTCCTGCAAAACAATGACACCTAACACAGCTATAGGGCAAAATCAAGATTTTTTTTGTACAAAATGTTTTTATTTTTAAAGTCTATTTAAACATAAAATCTATACAAATTAGATATCTAGTCGTACTAACCCAAAAAATACATGAGAAGTGTCATTTGAAACTCACAGTGAAAGTCATAAAAACAGAGCCAACAAGAAAATTAAGAAAATTTGAAAAACAAGCCCTCAAAGCTCTGTACATGGAAAAATAAACACAGTTATGGATTTTTGAGGGTGGAGAGCAAATAATGCAAATACAAAAACAAAAAAGGGCAGTGACTGTAAGGGGTTAATGCTGCACCTATTTGTAAATTTACTGATAAGGTACAGGGCCATTGTCTGCAAAACTAACCCATGTGCTGTTTGGATTCCACAGAGCTAGCACAGTGCAGTGGACAGGAGTCCTTACAGAATACAGAATTATGATGCAAGAACTCCTTACTTTTAGGCCAAACAGCAGCACCATGCATCACTTTTACATTTCGGACCTGCTGTTCGTCCTGCGGAGACTTCTCGTATCATAATTATGTATAATACAAGTGCTCCTGTTCTCTGAACGGTGTTCGATCGGTGGAATCCGACCAGCACCCAGTGATGTCATTGTCAATATAAGGACAGTGACATCCCTGGGGAAACAACTTGTACATCATTTGCGGCCAATCTGAGTGAGACTCCACATGCAGGGGAGCAGAGCAGAGTTGTGAGTGGAGGGCGGAGCTTAGCAAGCGAGAGCACGCATGGAGCAGCCACATGAAGAAATCTCTATGGCGATCAGCTGTTGCTGTTGTCAGAGACTGCAGGGAGAAGCCTGGTCACGTCAGCTGCAGACCCCAGCCCTTCCAACAGCAGCTGCAGTCCGTCCATAAACTGGCTCTGGCAGGGGGCCACTTAAAGGAGGTTAATGAAGACGTGGCCTCGTAAGAAGCTAGCACCTGTCCAGAGATCAGGTAGCCCACCGGGAATCCCGGTCAAATTAATGTTTAGTCCGACCCTGGAGTGGGCCCATGCAGCTTCCTGGGCCCAGAACAACAGCTCCTGCTGCTCCCTGCTAGCTTCTCCACTGGAACAGCCCGAAACTACCTGAAGAATTTGGCACATGTGCAGAGAAGTAGCGCTGTTGTACCACATGTGGGTTACAATAGTAGCAATAACTCTCACCCATTGTGTTTGTATATACATTTATCTTAAATACAATTACTTACTAGGAACTCCAGATACTAGACGAAGTGGTCGCAAAACACGAAAGGCTCTCAGGGCCTTGACATTAAATCCAGTTCCTTTTCCTCCTGGGGCTGTTATACCTTGCAATTTATTGATTTGTTCCAAGACTACAGTGAAAACCCTGCAAGTGAAGAAAATACTACTTAGATAAAAGTCATACCAAACTGCTTTCCATGTAAACATGCTCTTATAGTTTATAACTAAACTAAATACCCCTTTTTTACAGTACAAAAAATAAATTAATGCATATCACTCACTCACTTAACATGCCACAGATTCCAGAAAAAAATATTTGTTTAGAAAAAGGGCGGATTAAGACTGCTATGGGCCTTGGGCTGTGTGAATACTATAGCCATTACTTGTCTGGAATTCACTTCCAACAGATCAGTCTAGAATCAAGCTTCTTGGGGAATGGACAATATGTCAATCTGCAGTTTCATGACCTTTCGATGACCTTTAACCAGTCTGCGACTGTCCGCCGTGTATTCACGGCGGCGGTCAGGGGCTGAGCCCTATCCATAGCCGGTAAGTCTTTGTTGCATATTGCTAGCACCGATCGCGGGTGTTATCACTGCTATGGCTCAAAAAGATAGCGGCGCATGGGCGCCGCCATCTTACCTGGGATCGCCGCTCCCCGTGACGTCATCAGGGAGCGGCAATCCAATAGACCCCAGGCTATTTCGTTTTAACCCCTTCATTACAATGTGCTACTAGCACATCGTAATGAATGAGGAGGAAAACCTCCATATACTGCCATACTGTAGTATGGCAGTATATGATAGGATCGATCAGGCAATCTAGGATTGGGGTGTCCGAAAAATAGTAAAAATAAATAAAAGTAAAAAAAAAAAATTATAATAAAAAAACCCTAGAACTGACATAAATATAAATAAACAGTAAAAATCATAAACACATTAGGTATTGACGCGTCCGAAAATGCCCGATCAAAATATGATAACGTTTTTTCAATTCGTTTAACCCCGCAACGGAAAATAGCGCCCAAAGTCGAAAATGGCACTTTTTTGCCATTTTGAAAAATATAAAAAAAACTATAAAAAGTGATCAAAAGGTCGTACAGTCCTAAAAATGATATCATTGAAAATATTATCAAATTTCGCAAAAAATGACACCACCCACAGCTCCGTACACCAAAGTATAAAAAAGTTATTAGCGCCAGAAGTTGGCAAAATCAAAAAAATTATTTCTGTACAGGAGGTTTTAATTTTTGTAAATGTATGAAAACATTATAAAACCTATAGAAATTTGGTAACCCCTTAATCGTACCGACCCAAAAAATAAAGTAGACATGTCATTTGGGGCGCTCAGTGAAAGACGTAATATCCAAGCCCACAAGAATAGGGCGCAAATGCGTTTTTTCACCATTTTCACTGCATTTGGAATTTTTTTCCTGCTTCCGAGTACATGGCATGGAATATTTAATACCATCACTATGAAGTGCAATTTGTCACACAGAAAACAAGCCACCACCCAGCTCTTTACATGTAAAAATAAAAAAGTTATAGATTTTTGAAGGTGAGGAGTGAAAAATGGACATGAAAAAACAGGAAAGGGCCCGATCCTTAACCGGTTAAAGGCCCTTAAAGGACCTGGCTCTTGCATACATGTGTATTGAGGGCAGAAATTCATGTATGAGGATTTTATGGGTCAATTTCCTTCTCAGTATAAAATTTGGTTGGTGTTTGGGTGGCCAAGGGCCCTGGGCTACCACCCCAAACCACCTATATTATAATCTACTACTGATGCTTGGTTGTCTAATGATAACTGGGTTCCTACTCTTCGGCTAAAAACAGAGTAACATTTCAAAGTTTCACAAGATTTCTAAAGGTGACAGGTGTCAGAGTGATAGCGGAAGTCAGAAGTGTATAAAGTAATGGATATAGTACAGTGTACTGGCCAAAATTTTAGATTTTTCTTTGCCCATTAGGATGTATTGAGGTCTATCAGTTAGATAGTCGTATATACAATTAGTGATTGCCTTGTCAGTGTTCAGATTGGACAGGTTATCCCTCATTAGAACTGGGTCGATGCTGTTGAACGCGATAGAGAAGTTGAAATAGGATATCTGCACAGTAGTACCACTATTCTCTAGGTATGAGTATATTTTGTGTAGCAGGATAAAGGCTTGTTTTCTGAGTAACAAATTGTACTTTCCATATTCCATTCCACGGGGGGGAAAAATATTTTACCATTTTCTGATCTAATATTTTCACTTCAAGTGGGTTCCATAGAACACATATCAGATTAGAAATTACAGATTTCTGGGACTTCAGTTGTCTCGCTCTCTTATTGCTTTGTTTTATATACTTAGATTAGACTTTCCTGGGCAGTTAACCTGTTTGTCTTCTTAAGAAGGAATTTTGAAAAAAATTATTTTCAGCCATCACTGTTTAACCCTCTCTAGGTTTCTAATTTTCTCCTTTCTATATAGATAGCAGTTTGAAGAATATTTGATGTATGCCTGTGGACTATAGTAGCCACAATTCCCTAGTCAATACTATAAAAATTGAGAGACAAAGAGGGGAATTGTATCTAATGGCTAAAAATAAACAATTTGAGGTGTAACGTAGTAGACGAAAAATGTTTATTTGTACAATAGAAATCTCACACTAAGCAAACATTTAAAAACACTTAAAAAGCACAAACATGATGTGCCTGAATCTGAGCATGGCCTGCTTGGGTTGTCTGCAGGGCATGCTACAGCTACCTATCCCCTAGTGTGCCTATTGGTATTGGTGACCAAAGAGTGCTGTATGATGCAAAATGGGCATATGTAGTGTATGTAGTCAGCTAGAAATATAGAAATTCTATGCTCTCAGTTCAAAAATACAGCACTGAATCAGTCAATGGTCCATGTTATATAGATAAGACGATATCACCATGTCCAATAGATAGGGAGCTGAGCCCCTATCCCTATCTATTGGACATGGTGATATGCACTCCTTCCGATATCATAGCATCATAGTTTATATGGTTGAAATAAGACATGTCCATCAACTTCAACCAAGGAAGGGAAGGGATTGGATAAGGAAGATATTTGGGGAAAACTATTCTACCATAATCGTCAATGTTATTTAGGTGTAAAAAGGCCTCTAGACACTCTACTTTCCCTGCTGTGACCAGCTCCTGAGGCAAGCTATCCCACAGATTTACAGTTCCCTGTGGTGTATAGCCAACCCCCAGTGGTGTATAGCGAGCCAGCTCCAGTGGTATATAGCCAACCACCTGTAGTGTACAGCCAGCCCCCTGTAGCATACAGCCAGCCAGCCCCCCCAGTTTGCCCAGCACATAAAACAAATAAGCACACACTTACCTTTTGGTGGTCCCTCATGATCCCATCCCCGCAGCTCCCCTCTTTCTTCTCTCTGCTGTAACAGCCAGCAGGGGCACGTCGATTACCTCTGACGACCGACGTACACTATGAAGTAACCAGTGGTGACATTGCTGCATCACAGTGTGCGCCGGCCAGCAGAGCGCATGGATGTGCCTGAGCCAGTTTGATAAATGTGACCAGGGGGAGGGGGCATTTTCCTACCCCACTTTCCCCCAGCCTCAACTTAATTGGCCTGATTGAGCTAGGTTGTTTACAAACACTCCAGGAGATGTAGCTTCAAAGGACCTCTGTAGCTGAATTGTCTCCATGCATCACCCCCCCCCCACCCCCCATTTCTCAAATAGACAGAGAGCCATAAAAACTCTTAAACCAATAGGTTGAATAGGAACAGTTAAGGAGTTATGGTCCATCTCACCAGAAGAACAAATACATTTTTGGGACTCTAGCACACTTGGGTCCAGAGATATCAATATCAATATTGCAAATGGTTCAGGTTTGGTATCAATACGATCCAGGGATTCACCCAGAGCCAAATGATACCAGAACTGTGACCCTACGACTTCCCCTTGAGAATCTATGGCTTCTCCAGGGCTCTGGTTGTAATACCAGGTAGAAAGGGACCCATGACCCCTCCTGTTGTGTGGCAGAGGTGTGACTCCACCTGATATAATCAGGCACCTCTAAGGCCGCATTGTCTTTTGTCTGGGAACCATTTTAACATCAAAAGCAGAGAAGGATCTTAAGGTGTGGACTAAAAGGTTCCATTCGGCCCCCCACACACACAAGGTAACAAACTTCTTGAGCTGCTTTTACTTGTAGTGCTACCTTGTATTTTGGACTCTGTGTAACTCTATATATCTCTACTGTTTTTTGTCTAGTGTGCCCTTAAGGCAATTAAATACAAAATCTAATCTGTATTACTATTTTATCTCGATCTACGAATCCCCAACTTTGAGTCTCACTTATATACAGACTACAGGGTTAGTTCCTCACCCTATATAATCCCGTTACAGACAGGGCTTATATTAAAGAAGAACTGGTGGCAGCTCTTTGAGCTCAGGGCTTTGATTTATTGTTGTGCCATATCCGGAAGATGTGTGGACAACTTTAAATCACTTCCTGCACCTTTCAAAACCCATGAATTATGGGAGAGTCTATAAAAGGATAACCAAGTGACCTTGTGTACCCTTCAAGGGTTCAGAACGTTGTGGTTTTCTTCACACCGGTTAATACAGCAGAGAGAAGAAAGAGGAGAAGCCGCGTGGAGCCGCACGTTTATGCAGGTGGGCGGTACATGTGTTTGTTTGGGCAGGTGGGCGGTATGGGGCGGGAGGTCATGTGTGAGGGATGTGTGTGTGTGTTCATGTGTTCGGGCGTGTGTTTGTGTGCGGGCCTGGCCGGCATTTGGGCAGGTGTTATGGCGGGTAGCAAATCATCTGGCACAGAGGGAGGGGCCTAGAGGTACACATCAGTGAATTATGACCCGGCTGTGCGTCCCCAGGCCCCTCAACCCAACCGCTCCTGCAAGTAACTGACACTTTTGCAGATATAATTTTTCCAGTTTCCTCCACTTTTTAACCCCTTTGTGACCAATAGTCATGGATGCCTGAATCATAGTATATGTATCATAGTATCATAGTATATAAGGCTGGAAGGAGACGCAAGTCCATCAAGTCCAACCTTTAAGAATTAAATAAATGTTTTATCCCCATAACCCATGATATTTTTTCTCTCCAGAAAGTCATCCAGGCCTCTCTTGAACATGTACATAGAGTCCACCATAACAACCTCCTGCGGCAGAGAGTTCCACAGTCTCACTGCTCTTACAGTAAAGAACCTTTGTCTATGGTGATGGTAAAATCACCTCTCCTCTAGGCGTAGAGGATGCCCCCTTGTCCTGGTCACAGGCCGAGGTATAAAAAGATCTTTGGAGAGATCCTTGTACTGTCCGTTCAGGTATTTGTACATTGTAATGAGGTCTCCCCTCAGTCGTCTTTTTTCTAAACTGAATAATCCCAAATTTTTTAATCTGTCAGTGTATTCTAGTTCCCCCATTCCCCTAATAATCCTGGTTGCTCTCCTCTGCACCCGTTCCAGCTCTACTATATCCTTTTTATACACTGGTGCCCAAAACTGTACACAATATTCCATGTGTGGTCTGACCAGGGATTTGTATAAGGGCAAAACTATGTCTTTATCATGAGAATCTATTCCTCTCTTGATACATCCCATTATTTTATTTGCTTTAGCAGCAGCCGCCTGGCTCTGGTCACTAAAATTAAGTTTACCATCCACCAATACCCCATACCCCATGCAAAAATGTCCAGGTTCATTTTTGCATGTCTGTTATGGCTTTTTTAAATGACAATTTACTGCGCGGTAAAAGTCTGGGGCTCGATGGGTTCACTGGTAAATTTTTCACACACTTTGTACAGTAACCATATCGTGATCATCCCTAAGCCGGAGCTATTGTGCTTCGAGCTGTCGTATAGAGGTCTTTGGGTTTTTTTGATCATTTGATCAGTCATACTGAAAGTCTCCTGTTGAAGATCTTACAATCAACCTGAAATAGAGGATTATCTAGATTATTATTATGAAAAAGTATATCTGGAATAGATATACTGGTTTTGCTTCAATCCTGATGTCATAAGGCTTCGTGAAGGTCATGCTCGATATAAAGGGAGCTGCCTTACAAGGTAGCTAAAAGAGGCATAGTTCTTATCTCATCCTAGAAAACTTTGCATATTTTCCCAGAATCCCTATCTGAGCATCTGTGGCTTTAAGACACCATACGCCTACATGGTGGCCTTAATTGGCAGTCTCTGTAAGGAGAACCCTAACTTCCCGACCTATAAAATAGACAACATTTTGCCATCATTTGACAGCAAGATCCTTTGCCAAGAAGTTTTGTTAAGAATTTCCTTACTTAATGTGGACTCAAAAATCTTTGCAAAACTTCTCGCCAATAGGCTGAATCCAGAACAACCAAGTGGGGTTCGTGGCAGGCAGGTAGGGCCGCAAAAACAACACCCTTCAAACCCTAGACATTATGTACTACACCCGTCGCACTGGACACCCATGAGTATCCTATCCTCTGGATGCCGAAAAGGCCTTCGATAGAATCTCCTGGGTTTCCCTTAGACAGACCCAAACTAACATTGGCTTGGTTCCAAATTTCATGACTAAACTTTACAATAATCCCTTTGCCAGACTTAAAATTAACAGTGGCCTCTCAGCTCCATTCTCAATCAACCACCGCACCCAGCAGGGATGCCCCGTTATCACACTTATACGTGTTGGTAAATGAGCACCTCTTGGGGGCCACACAAAACAACCCGGGCATCCGAATTGCTGGAACAGAGTACAAATGTTCAGCTTTTGCTGACAATCTTTTGGTTTATATGATGGAACCTCTTTTACTTGGACAGAGATGGATAAGTTTGGTCTAACTTCAGGGTCAGTATAACAAAATAGAAGGTCAATATAACAAAATTCGGAGACTTCAACGACTCTCTTCAGGCTGCTGCTGTGCCTCCTTTGATGTCTGGTTTCCCTTTTGCCTGGCCACCAGCTCGTATTAAATAATCAAGATTTGGGGGGCATGGTTTGGCTATGAAGGAGACTAGACCTATGTCAGTAATTCCATTCGCTGAACCCCCATAATAGCTGGATTTCATTGCTACCCAAAATCTCTCAATGATCAGCCAAATGTAGTCCGATTCTGATAACTGTGTTGATTGATACTTTTTACATAGGCCTATTGCATGCTATATCTATTTTGGATAGTCCACCTTTTATGGCTTAGTCTCATTAATCATTGAATAGTGGGGTCATAGAGGATCCATATGTTTTATATCCTCCATTGACCCCTCTGGGGTCTACGAGTATGGCAGGCCTGACCACGTACAAATAGGTTATACCCAGATCGAGTACTATAAAATATATCTTGTGTTTCACATAATTTTCCTGTACGTAGTCTCAGTTAAACTCTTGTCTACTTCTTACGTCTTACCTACTAAAAAGGATTTTTTTTCTCACCGGAAAGTTGCTTTGCAGCAAATTCCCTACCGAGAATCCCTGCTGCTGACGCTTCCTCATTAGAGATTGATTTCACTGAAAGGAAACCTACCATTTCAAATGGTAGGTGTAAGCTGTAAACACCGAGCACCAGCTCAGGGTGAGCTGGTCCCGGTGCTTAGTTTCGTTAGTGTTAAAACCGCGGTATCGCGGTTTTAACACTTTTTAAACTTTATAGCAGAAACTGCTTCGGCGCTGCGTGCGCACGATCGTGCGCGCGCCTACATAGGAAATGCCGCAGGCGTTGCGCGCGCATAGTCGCGCGCAGCGCCGAAGCAGCTTCTGCTATAAAAGTTTAAAAAGTGTTACAACCGCGATACCGCGGTTTTAACACTAACGAGACTAAGCACCGGCACCAGCTCACCCTGAGCTGGTGCTCGGTGTTTACAGCTTACACCGACCATTTGAAATGGTAGGTTTCCTTGAAGAGGAAATTGTGTTTGTCATCAAAAAACTTGAAAAGGTAATAACCCTTTGTGACAGGAAAAGGGGAAAAGTGTTAAACGGTGTGTATGTTTCCCCTAGGTTTCTGCCTACACTATCTAGGGAGCCAAAACCTGGTCTGGAAGACCTGGCTGCTGCAGTTTGGAGTGTAGGGCTTGGTCCCTACTCTGCTCAGCCACTCCAGGTGTTTGAGGTGATTGGGGCTAATCACCAGCAGCTCTGAGATGTTGCTTTAACCCCTTAAGGACGGAGGGTTTTTCGGCTAATTTCTCGCTCTCCAACTTCAAAAATCCATAACTTTTTCATTTTTACGTGTACAGACCTGTGTGAGGGCTTATTTTGTGCGTAACAAATTTTACTTTCCCGTAATGTTATTTATTTTAACATGCCGTGTACTGCAAAGCTGAAAAAAAATTCCAAATGTGGAAAAATTTTTAAAAAACCACACGTGCGTCACGTTCTTGTGGGCTCAGTTTTTACGACTTTCACTCTTTGCTCCAAATAACATGCCTACTTTATTCTTTGGTTCGGTGCGATCGCGG
Source organism: Engystomops pustulosus (assembly GCF_040894005.1). Lineage (NCBI taxonomy): Eukaryota > Metazoa > Chordata > Amphibia > Anura > Leptodactylidae > Engystomops > Engystomops pustulosus. The sequence goes on along the minus strand of NC_092412.1, from coordinate 168,341,634 downwards.
TGATACCAAATTTATATAGGTTTTATTGTGTTTTAATACATTTTCAAAAATTAAACGAATGTGTACAAAAAAGAAAAAAAAATTTTTGCCATCTTCTGACGCTAATAACTTTTTCATACTTTGGCGCACGGAAATGTGTGAGGGGTCATTTTTTGCGAAATGAGGCAACGTTTTCATTGCTTTCATTTTGAGGTCTGTGCGACATTTTGATCATTTTTTATTTCATTTTTTATGTTATGTAAAAAGGTGCAAAAGTCGTATTTCGGACATTTGGGCGCCATTTCCCGCCTCGGAGGTCACCGTCGGCCGTAACCGTTTTTATATTTTGATAGATCGGGCATTTTGGGACGCGGCGATACCTAATATGTCTGTGATTTTTACTGTTTGTTATGTTTTATATCCGTTCTAGGGAAAGGGGGGTGATTTGAACTTTTAATATTTTATTAATTTTTTTTATTTTTTAAACTTTTTTTTTTCACTATTTTTTAGACCATCTAGGGTACATTAACCCTAGATGGTCAGATCGCTCCTACCATATACTGCAATACTACAGTATTGCAATATATGGCGTTTTTGCAGGTCATACATTACAATGAGCCACTGGCTCATTGTAACGAACCTGCATAAACCATGTAGCCTCGTGTCAAAAGAAGACCCGAGGCTACCATGGTAACCGATCGCCGCCCCCCGATGACGTTCGGGGGCGTGGCGATCGAAAAAAAGATGGCGGCGCCCGCGCGCCGCCGTCTTTTAAACGCCGCCCGCGACTTTGCGGGCGGCGTTTAGAGGGTTAATAGCCGCGATCGGTGCAAGCACCGACCGCGGTTATTAGCGGTGGGGGTTTTGTGCAAAATGCAAAAACCCCCACCTCTGTATGAAGAGGACTCAGCCCGTGAGCCCTCTTCATACATCCCTTATACCTCTGCGCCGTAGAGCTACGGCGCAGAGCGTTAAGGGGTTAAAAAGTCAGAAGCTGCACAAGAGGAGCGCTCTCTCTGCTCCTGGGAAAAACCTTATGTGAGTTGCCAATTGCTGTATGCTGTGGTTGGGAAGCTGTACAGTAGGTACAGTTTCTTGGTAGTGAGGAAACTACTTTATTGTATAGTTAGTGGCCAGACGGCCTAGGATTTTATTTCTGTATTGTTTTTTGTTTTGCCATTTTCCTGCTTGAAGTTAATAAAACTGGTTGAGGCCAGTTGCACCCAACTTGTCTGGAGTGGACTGTGACTGCGTTGTGCCAAAAAGTGCCCGTCTATCCCAGAGCTAATCCCGTTACACCCTTCTAAATGGATACCAAATTATTCTCAAACCTACCAACATTGCAGCCCCAGACGTTCATACTGTTTTTGATACAAACACATCAAGTTGGGCTTTGTTCTGGGAAGGGAAGCCAATGTCACTACGATCAAGACAATTTTGTTAATCTCGAGGACCAAGGCCTTCAGTACCCCTATGTGTTTATTATCTATAGATGCTGAAAAAACTTTCGATCGTGTGCACTGGGGGTTCCTGGAGGCTACCATGCAATCGATTGATCTGGGACCTCACACGAGAGAGAGAATTATGGCTCTATATCACGACTTATCAGCTAGGGTCAAAGTAAATGATGCACTCCCATTGCCATTTTTAATCTCAAACAGGACTAGACAGGCATGCCCTTAATACCCTTTCCTGTACCTACTAAATATGAAGACTGTGGCTATTGCTCTCTGGAATAACCCTGCTGTTTAGGGTTTGAGGGTTGGGAATGCTCATCACAAGATGTCCCTATTTTCAGATCATAGTATCATAGTTTATACGGTTGAAAAAAAGACACATGTTCATCAAGTTCAACCAAGGAAGGGAAGGGATTGGATAAGGAAGAGATTTATGGGAAACAATTCTGTATAGAATAACCATCAATTTTATGTACTTAGAGTTATGGTACATAATACATAACTGGGATTAGGGCAGCAATGTGAATATTTACCTGGGTCTCAGTTTCCAATGCTGCTAAAGTAAGATGAGATATACAGAGCTTTCAGTGGGAGCATAGGAAGTGGATTAAATCTGGTTTTAACATAATCCAGAGATTCACCCAGATCCGATGAGACCAGAACCCTGATGCTATGATTTACATTGAGAAGCGAAAACACACCCAAGGTCTTATCCATGGTAGATTTCCTAGAGCCCCCCTATGGGTGTCAAAAGTTGTGTTTACAGCTCATATAAGCCCACCACATTTTCTACCTGGGGGAACTATTTTACCATCACATCAAGAACAGGAAGGATCTTCAAGTATGGACTAACATTTCCCCATCAGTACAGCACAAGGTAATTAACCCAATAAACTGCATAACTCGGATGACACTGCGATAATAGGGTGTGTAAAAGAGGGAGACTTGACTGAGTACTGGTCGACTATTGACTTGTTCTCGGAGTGGTGTGACACAAATGGATTGGAATTGAATTTATCGAAGACCAAGGAAATGGTAATTAGCTTCCGAAAAGAACAGGATACTGATTATGAGCCTACAAAGATTAGGGGTGTCGCAGTGGAACGCGTCACAAACTAAGTATCTGGGCTTCTATCTGGATGATAAGTTATTGTGGCATATAAATTCTGAGAAATTGTATAAAAAGGCGCCTGGGTGACTTTACTTTTTAAGATCTCTTAGGTCTTTTGATGTGGATGTTGATGTCCTTTTACCAGTCTGTAATTGGAAGTGTTTTATTTTATGCGGTGGTGTTCTGGGGAAACAATGCACGCACGACTGACGTAAACAAATTTAAGAAATTGGTTAAGAAGGTGAGCTCAATTGTTGGCTCTAAGAAGGAGGAATGGGAGTCAGTCTTGTGTGCACGTATGCTTTCCAAATTTAAGTCCATTGTATGTAACGAGAAAAACCCATTACATAACACACTGATTGGTACATAGTACATTTAGTGAACGGTTTCTGTACAGTATATTAAATGTAGAACGAATCGTTTTAAAAACTCTTTCATACCTAGGGTAATTGCACTAGTTAACTTGGGCAATTAATTAATATTTTTAACCATGGTGCTTTCTTTTTACTGTCTTTTAAAAAATTTTTTACTTATCTGTGGATGTATTTAATTGTTTGTAATATATGTATGCTAGTATCTTGATTGTTTGTATATGTATAATTGTGATCATGAATGGAAATGTTGTTGCTGTCGTTGTGACAAAATCAATTTCCCCAATGGGGACAAAAAGCATTCTATTCTATTCTATCTGAAGTGATACCTGGACAACAGTGGAGACGTTCCCTGACTTAGGTATTAGTGTGAACACATACAAGGATGAACAAACATAAAACAGATGGAAGGGCGTCAAATTCTAGGTCACAACATGAGCAAATTAGGTACCAAATCATAAAAATGGAAGAGTAGTTGTAGAAAAAGACCAAGAATAGAAAACAAAAACTACAGTCAGAATTACAAACTACAACTAGAACTGTGGAGAAAGGACCAGTTGACCAGTAAAGCAAGATTGTATACACAGAGCTTAAATTAGAGTACACCAGGTGTGATGGAGGAGGAACTCTGAAAGTGTTTAAGTCTTACCACTTGGAGAAACAAAGAAAAGGTTGCAGATTTGCAGCAGTCAGCAAAAGAGCACAGTTTAGATTGCCAAATGGAGAGCCCTGAAAGAATTTAGCACCTTCCTTGTACGGCTGTACAGCAGATGACCAAGACACAGACCAAGTAACAGTAGCGCTGTGTGCCGTCCCCATTTCTGAACAATTTATTACCCTTTTGATCTTTGGTGATTACAGAGCCATCTGTCAATGAAAATGATTTACATCATAGATGGAATCAATCTAATTTTCCATGGGGAATCTGAATATGCAATAAAAAATATGAAGGTTCCCATTTAAGGGGAGTTATGTATCATTGTATAGCTTTTTGAAAAATATTTGACATGTATACCGTATATACTCGTGTATAAGCCGAGTTTTTCAGCACAAAAAATGTGCTGAAAAAACGTCCCCTCGGCTTATACACGAGACTATAACAAAAAAAATTACCCACTTAAAATAAACTTAAATACTCACCCTCCGATGTCGGCGCAGCTTACCGATGTTCCCGATGTCAGCGTGTCCCGTCTTCTTTCTTCTCCGCGGCTCCTCTGCTCTCTTCTATCTTCCGGCATGGAGGCGGCCATGGTTTCTTAGTGGCCGCGCATACTATGACGTCAGCAGCGGCCGCGTCATAGTATGAGCCTGCTAGAAGAAGAGATGGCCGCGTCCATGCCGGAAGTATGAAGAGGAGCCGCGGAGAAGAAAGAAGACGGGACGCGCTGACATCGGGAACATCGGTAAGTCGCGCCGACATCGGGGAGCTGCGCTGACATCGGAGGGTGAGTATATAAGTTTATTTTTTTAAGGGGCAGGCTGGCTGTATACTACTAAGGGGCTGCTGTATACTACATGGGGGCTGGCAGGCCGTATACTACTGGGGGCTGGCAGGCCGTATACTACTGGGGGCTGGCAGGCCGTATACTACTGGGGGTGTTTGACCAATGCATTTCCCACCCTCGGCTTATACTCGAGTCAGTAGTTTTTCAGAGCTTTTGGTGGTAAAATTAGGGGTCTCAGCTTATACTCGGGTCGGCTTATACTCGAGTATATACGGTATTTTAAAAATGTTTTTTGATTCGCTGTGTAGTTTGCTAAACTGCCCTGACCTTTTTGTTACACCCAGTATGTATATATGGTGTTTAGGTACATTTTTTGAGTAGCAACTTTTTATTGAAAAAATCCCAGAGGCAGGATGAATAAAGCACTCCAAAGAGGACGCTAGTTAAATTCTAAAAAGAGATATGCGACTGCCTTAATTGCTAGCCTTTGAATGTTTTTGCCAGCCTTTTACATTGAATGTTTTTAAATTTTTATAGCAAGCTGTGCTTTATCACTCATTCACATAGGCAGTTTACTTAAATTTGAAATATTCCACTTAAACCTTTTGTATTTATTGCCACAAAAGGTCCCAAAAATATAACCCTATTTATATATTCTGCATTGAATACATTAGTGTATACAGACAAACTATTTCAAATTTATTATTTCTAATAAAACATGACAAATGTACCATAATTCCTGAGAAGAAGATGTAGCACCCATATGGGGTATTTTTATAAAACATATGAATGAGGGAATGAAAAGATCCGAGACACAAAAGATCCCAATGTAAGCAAATCAAATGCAATCAATGGGGCAGATTTACTCTGCCGTGGATTCGGGTCCGGCCAGGATTTATTAAGGTAGTTCCTCAGACGTCCACCAGGTGGCACTGCTGCGCTGAAGAGCATCGTAATGCACTGGAATACACCGAGCCGGGCTGAGTGCAAGCTCCGCGGCACTTTTTTTTTTTTTTTTTTTTTAAATGCGGCGGTTTTTCCGAATCCGACGGGTTTTCGTTCGGCCACGCTCCCCAATTTCCGTTGCGTGCATGACGGTGCCGATGCGCCACAATCCGATGGCGTGTGCCAAAATCCCGGGGCAATTCAGGGAAAATCGCGCAAATCGGAAATATTCGGGTAACACGTCGGGAAAACGCGAATCGGGCCCTTAGTAAATGACCCCAATGTGTCAAATTCTCAAGTGTCCACTCTTCTACAGAAACCCCACCCACATGCTTTTATGTCGAAATAACAACAAATATATCCAGTGACATTGTGTCCCCCACACTTTAAAGCGTATACCCATAGTTGCATGGTTTTAAAAACAGTTGAAAAGAAAGACACATGTCTATGAATTTCATCCAATCCCTTCCCTTCCTTGGTTGAAGATGGGATTTGAGGAGAAACAATTCTATATCACATAACCATCAATGTTAGATGTAAAATTGCAGCAAGGGACTTTTTGAAGCTCTCTGCTGCCCCCACAATGACCAGCACCTGAAGGAGGCTATTTCACAGATTTACAGTTGTCATAGTAAAAAAGCCCTGTGATTTCCGGCGCTCTCCATCTTCATAGAGATTAATGGAGCAGAAAGGTCACGTGCGTCCATCTGCTCCATTAGTCTGACGGAGCGGCGAGGGGTCCAATCGGTGGGGGGGGGGGGTCTCTGGGACCACCAACTGATCAGCACCCTCCCTGTCCCTGTACAATGTACCAGTGCAGAAGCCCCCAAGCTGGACCTCGAAAGGACCCAAGAATCGTGTATCAAGCTTGTACCCAGGAATCTTCAGCTGGGTGTACTTGTAGGACAACCAGACCTTGTCCCCAAGAGAGAAGGCCGGAGGTGGTCTGGGTCTCTTGTCGGTCTGGGTTTTGGTGCGGGCGGATGCCCGAAGCAGAGATTGACAATTCTGTTTCCAGACAGAACAGAGGAAGCAGTGGGCATGGAATTTGTCTGTGACGGGCAGAGACAAAATGACAGGTAGCAGCCCAGAGTTTGGTTAACTCTCTCTACCTGTCCATTTGACTGCGGATGGTACGCAGAAGAGAAGTACAATTTCATCTACAGTTGATTACATAAATATAGTCAGAAGCGGGAGACAAACTGTACATCTCGGTCCAATGTGCAACGGTCCATGCAGCCAAAAAATGTGGGTCAAGAACAGGCTGGCAAGGCAAGGAGCAGACAGCAGACCTGGCAGAGGGACAAAAATGGGACATCTTTGAGAACTGGTCGGTTACCACCCAGATCACGGTATTCACCAAGGAAGACGGAAGGTCTGTGACAAAGTCCTTTGCCACATGTGCTGGGTATCGGCAACAGCATCAGGAGACCAGTGGGTTTGAGGCGTGATGGCTTATTACGAGCACAGGAAGTGCAGGAACCCTCAAAATCCCACACGTCTTGGACCATATCTGGCCACCAATATGACGGGAAATGAGGGCAACCAGGGTGCCCAGCCACACGGGAGCAATGTCCCCAAGGTCGTACATACCGCTTGCCCGGTGGGAGCTGCCGCAGGTACAGAACCAATCGTTCGGGAGGGATGATATGCTCGGCTCTTCCTCACTAACATCAGAGGCACGAGAGAGAGCATCTGCCTTGATATTCTTCTCTGCAGTATGAAAGTATATTTCAATATATTGAAATGTGAGAAGAAGAGTGACCAACGGGCTTGCCTAGGGATAAGACGTTGGGCTGTCTGTAGATACAAGAGATTCTTATGTTCCGTATACACGCAGACAGGATGGTGAGCTCTCTCCAAACGATAGCGCCATCTTTTCGAGCAAGCTTGATGGCCAGAAGTTCTCCCTCTCCAATAGAATAATTTTTACCTGCGGGAGAAAAAGTCTTGGAAAATAAGCCACAGGTGAGTGTTCGGCCCTTAGGCCCTTTCTGGGTGGCGCCCCAGCACCTACTGAAGATGCATCCACCTTTAGATGAAAGGGCTTTTCTCTATCAGGCCTAGCGGGGACTGGAGCCGAAGCAAAGGTGAACTTCAACCTTGAGAAGGTCTCTTCAGCCGCTGAGAGCCAGAGGCGGGGATTGGTGCCCTTCTTGGTGAGCGCCACGATAGGAGACACCAGAGTAGAGAAGTGTGGGATAAACTGCCGCTAGTAATTAGCAAAACTCCCGCACATCAATCCGGGTGGCCAGGGTACAGAGACCACTTCAGGTAGATGGCAGATCACAAGCGGCAAGTGCGTCCTTAACGTGAGAGGAGAGTCCCTTTTTGAAAGCTGCGGTCAGGGCCGCATCACTTCAGGAGAACTCCGAGGCCAGGGTATCGAACTTTACAGCATATTCTCCCACAGAAGAGTTCCCTTGGCGCAGATTCAATAGCGCAGTCTCAGCCGGGAAGACCCGTGCAGTTTCTTCGAACACAGACCAGAACTAAGCCAGAAATGCCATGAGAGTAGCCGTGACAGGGCTTTCCCGGAGAGGAGGCTGTTGTTGAATGCCACCTTGGATCGCTCCATGATAAATTGAGATGGCATGAGTTCTATGTGCAGGGAGCACTGAGTTATAAAGCTCCTGCAGAGCTTGGGATCTCCATCATACTTGCCAGGCATAGACAGCCGTAGCCTAGGTTCAGCGGCAGGAAGACAGGCCGAGGTAGCAGAAGCCGCAGGAGCGGTCTCAGGAACCTGTTGATGAAACTGTGCGGCTAGCAGCTGTTGCAGCATGGTGTTGACTTGTCCCTGCTGTTCGCATTGAGTGGCAATCTGCTGGAAATGCTGGACCACGATGGTGGCAAAATTGGGCCAACTGGGATGGAGGTAAGATTCATGGCTGGATCTTACTGTCAGGATTCGGGATGCTTTGATCCTCTGGACCACGGTGGGATGTGGTACTCGCTGGGACCGGAGTATAAGTGGCACCTGCTCTTCACCAGAGCCCGCCGCAAAGTGGGTGAAGACCACGACTGTGATGACCAAGACTGTCACTGCCACACAGAGAGACTGGCAATTAGGACCCCATCGAAGGATCTCCCCAGTCTTCCACTTAAGAACTGGTGCATGGAGCTGCAACCATGGTAGACTTAACAGGATGGCGGATGTGGACCACCATAGTACATAAAAAAACAGTTTCTCCTTGTGCAGCACACCGATCTGCAAGGACAGAGGCTTGGCGCAATACTGGACCGGGCATTGGGTTATAACGCCCCTGCACAGCTTAGAATCTCCATCATACTTTCCGGTCATAGACAACTGTAGCCTAGGTTCAGCAGCAGGAAGACAAGCCGGGGTAGCAGAAGCTGCAGGAGCAGTCTCAAGAACCTGTTGCTGATGCCGATGCTGAGCGGCTAGCAGCTGTTGCAGCATGGCGTTGACTTGTCCCAGCTGTTCGTGTTGAGCGGCAATATGCCAGGATTGCTGGACCACGATGTTGGCAAGATCGGCCAACCGGGATCCATGGCCGGATCTTACTGCAAGCATTCGGGATGCATGGATCCTCTCGACTGAGGTTGACACCTCAGACAGGAGTCTAGGTGGCACCTGGTCTTCACCAGAGCCCGCCGCAAAGCGGGATGGTCTTGCTACAGCAGGGTACCAACGGTCAACAGGTGCAAATAGCTGGCGGTGGCAGCCGAGGTCGAGGTACCTTAGCAGGAGACAGGCTCATGGTCAGGTTCAGGCACGGGATCAGGGACGGCGGCAGAGATGCAAGATCAAGTCCAATCCAGGGTCAGCAACGGGAGATCCAGGCAGATGGGGATGGGAACACAGGGACACGGGACAAAGGAACGTAGGAACACAGGAAAATACTGGAACAAGAACACAGTCTCCGGAGCAGGAACACAGGAATAGTCAGGAATGTCGCAGGGAAGCTTTCTCAATGGTGTAGGCACAAAGATCCGCCAGCGCCAATTAGTGGCACGCTGGTCGTTTAACTTCACTGAAGCTGGCGCGCGCCCTAGGAGTCGGGAACAAGCACGCATGGTCGAGGAAGATGGAGCAGGAGCTGGAACAAGTAAGGTGCCGCTGGTGCCGCGTCTGCAGGGGAACAGAAGAATGGGTGACCCTGCGACCCACGATATGGGTCTCGGGACCACCAGTGACATCAAGGTCTAATAATCAGAGGAGACCAGGTTTTTTTTTTTTTTTTACTATGAGAACTGTCAATCTGTGGAATAGCCCGTCTCAGGTGTTGGTCACAGTTGGGACTGCAGAGAGCTTCAAACACGGCTTAGATGCCTTTTTACATCTAAATAACATTGACGGTTATGCTACATAGAATGGTTTCCCTTAAATCCCTTCTTCATCCAATCTCTACTCTTCCTTGGTTGACCTTGCATTATGTAACAGCATTTGAGCAAAAGAAAAAATATGTCAGCTATATATACTGAATGTAAGAGCACAAAAGTAAGAATCTTAAAACCACATAGAGAAAAAATTGGTAAAATTCTAGTATAGTTAATCACTTACCCTACAGAAACAATGGTAAAGTCAAGGATATTCCAACCATTACGAAGGTAAGCATCTGTATGTAATATGAATCCATATGCAACAATCTTCAAAAATGCTTCAATTGTGAAAATAAACAAAAATATATATTCAACCTTTTCCTGTAAGTAAAGGCACAAAACATAATTAAGATTAAAACAAGTACTTTTAGAAGATAAATACTTAAATCAAATCTTTAGTTTGCCATATTATCTAATCATTTAGAACTTTATAACCATTTTGAGAAAAAAAAATATTGTATCCAAAAAGGGATGGTGTCAGCATATGATAGAGCTAGTGAAAATAAGAAGATAAATACCGGTATACGGATTAGTAGGTGTTAAAGTATAACTTGTGATGTAATTTATCTATGCTATGTTATTTTACAATAGTGAAGGGGGGGAGCCCTATTAGTGATTTGCAGCTATCCGTGTATACATAGGCTTACAGGACAATCACTTTTTTTTATCAATGTGTACATATGTGGGATGGGATGCAGATATTTAATTCTGGGTTGTTTATAACTTATTGATGTGATTTTACTAACTTTATAAAAAATTTTGGGGAGGGGGGGGCTTTATTTTCATTTAAAAATTGTTTCATTACATTTTGTTTTCAGTTCTTTTCACAGTTGGACTTGAACAAGCAATCCTCTGATCACAAGCTTCTGCAGTTACAATACTTATGTTTTACGTTGTGTACGGCCAGAAGCTGGATCAGATGTCCAGGGACATCAGGCAGCCACAGGGGATACTCTTCAGACAGCATGCTGCCATAGGAAGGATTGGATCCTCCCGATAACTGGCATGGGGGCATCCTATTCAAAGGGGGGGCAGAGTAGGTAGAATTGAACTGGTTAAAACCCACAGTCGGGATTCTTAGAACAAGTTGATATAATGAGTTATAATTAGTTATAATGAGTTATAATAAGTTATCTGCTTATGAGTTGGTGCCATAAGTTTGACATGATAGTGATGCATGATAAGGGAAGCATCCTCCCACAGAGTACTATTACATCAAATGTCGAGGAAGGTTTATGTGGTAAAATGTCTCTCTGACATACAGATTGGACTACATTCTCATTTTAAAGGTTTTATTTATTTATGCAAGACCATATTCCATTGGCCACACCTTAAATGTTCTCATCCGCTGGCATGTTATCACATCACGGGCCATTTCAGATTCCCGTTTTCAGATCTCCTTCATGGGACCATAGCCCTTTCTGCTATCTCACCTAGCAACAGGGAGATCCATTAGATCCTGGTTTACGTCCTTGTGTAAGAGTTGCAATTCTGCCTAAACCTCACTTATACTAATGCCTGCACCTGGACCTCACTGTGGGCCTACTCTAGTGGCAGCCAGGTGGCAATTTCGCCTTCAAGTCCTCGTGTGATCTTGGTCAATCAGAATATCAGCTAGGCAGCTCTGAATGGAGCTCGTGGCTCTTCGAAATAAATATTGCCTGGCTGATTTTGTACTTTATGTACTGGTCTATGCTAGTTTGCACCCTGTTTGTGTTACTGTACCGTTTACTATTGTAGGGGATCAACTCAAATGGCAACTTCAGTAACAGTCCAGGTAGCCGTTTTATTTCTTTCCAAAACAGTTTAATGAAACAGAATAGCTTGCTTCAGCATATAACAGAAAATACAGTCCATATAAACAGGCTTGACTCACAGTCCTTTGTAGGTTGTGTCTCCATCCAGCAGCATAACCAAACAATGTCACTATTGCTGATCCTTGGCTGTGTAACACCTCCAGTCTGCATGCAGTATAGCAGAGACTTCCAGACTGCAAACACACATCCCCCAGCTCACCTGAGTTTCCTGGCTTTATCTCTCAGCCAAAACCTGGCCTGGATATGTGGGAGCAGTCACCCACCCTGCTCTTGACTACTCCAATGAAAGCCGGCCCGGATTAACTGCATTAAGCAGCTTTGCTACATTAAATATTGTCAGAAACCTAAGTTCCTGACCAAACATTAACCGGCTCACTTCACTTAGGCCAGGCACCTCGGTGACACATATCTGCCATCAATAATGGCCCCTTGTACCTTCTCACACTATGTTTCAACCTCTGTTCAATAAACTTGTTAGAATTATAAACAGTGCAAGACCAGTCCAGTTACATTATAAGGTTTTTTAGTAGATTAATCAAGCTGCCTGAAAGTCAGAATATTTTTAGTTGCCCATGGCAACCAATCACAGCTCCCCTTTAAAATATTAATAAAATGAAAGATATGTTGTTCTGCTGCTCAATCTCCATTGTAGATCTTACTAACTTGATTAGAGTCTCGATCGGGGTTAGTGTCTTCTAATGGAAATAATTGCTCTCCAGAATCCTCTTCCTCGGATTCTGGCCCAGAGTTTTTATTGGACTCCTGGACAAAATCCTCATCCAAATAGTCAGAGAGGGCCTGGAGAATCTATAGTATCAACTGATTTCCTTGATACTTTTTTAAGGAGGTGCAAACCTACTCAGGTATCACTGCCTGTATATTTTCTGGCATTACTGACAATTCTTAAGCCACAATACGCTGGATACAGGGGTCACATGTTGATTTTTCGTAGGATGAGGGAAGACTATCTCCACAAATGCTACAAGACTTATTCTTGAGTTTCTTAGTGGCCTTCCTAACGGGAGTTTCCACTCTTTAAAAGCCAAGGAACATAAAAAGGAAACCAGTAAGTGTCCATTATAATAGCCGGGACAGTCCATATTCGCCACCAAACTGACAAGCAGACCTTGTGAGCACACTTTAAGCAGATGCGGGATATGGTAGTAGGTACGGACACGAACACAGCAGATAGAAACGGCAGGCTGACATTTACATATATAAGCATAAACATGGAAAATTCCACAAACAGTACATACATGAATGTATACATACTGAAAGAGCAGCAGGAATGGTGAGAAACAATCCTGTGGCTGGCTGGGAGCATGGACAGCTCACTGACTAGTGAGCTGGGACCTCCTTACACATATACATGCATGTACACATTCATGTACACACATTTATGTATTCATATATACATCATATGCTTAGACATACAATATATATTCACCATATATACATATACTGCATATTCATACAAACAGATATACACACACACATACAGCATAAACAACTATGTATATATACACTCACACAGATATATATAAACACAAATACATATATACACACAAAAGCATCTTAAAATACATAAAGTTCTTGCATCTTTGGCGGCCACAGAGACAGACCAGCAGGCGACAGATGAGATGGACAGGCAACCCACAGACCAGGTGTGCGTGCCGCCCACAGGCAGGATGGGCACGATGAATGGGCGAGCCAGGCAGAAAACAGACGAGCCAGGCAGGACACAGATGAGCAGGGCAGAACTCAGACAAAACAGACGGACAGGTGGGGCACAGACGAGCCGTAGGGGACTCGGGCAAGACACAGACGAAACCAGTGGGGCACAGGCAAGGCAGACGGGCGGGACACGGACAGGCCAGGCAGGACTTGGGCAAGATGGGTGGGACACAGGTGAAGTGGGCGGGACACAGACAAGCCGGACGGGACACAGGTGAGAATGATGGGTGGACGTAACACAGGCAAGATGGGTTGGCCACAGATGAGATAGTTGGGCTGGCAGATGTCCCGTCCACTGATGTAGTGGCTGGCGGAGTGCGTGGGCGGGGCCCCTATTGTTGCCAAGCCTGGGCGCCACTGTAAACAGGGAGGGAAGGCCCCGGAGAACGGCAATATCACGTGGGCAGTGCGGGCCACCTAGCAGCCGCTATGGCTGCTATGGCTGTTGTTACACCACAGGGTAATATACATTATTTTGTAGGTAGCAGTCAATAGTTTCCACTTAGCTTTTTAAAATTAAGACATTTTTAATAATCCATATATGGTCTCCTTGAACTTTGAGTAGGGGTGCTGGTTGTAATACAGTTTTAATTTGAAGTAGTGGAGGGATTTCACTATCGAAGATGTCATGAAGTGCCACCCAGTCAATAGGCTCTCTCAATGATTCGTTAATCTGTGGGTACGTCAGTTACAAAGCATAATATAATATATATATATATATATATATGGCTTAAGACACACTTAGTGGACTTGGGGGAAGCCAAAAACCTAGGATTGCTTCTATGGCTCTCATTTTCTTAATTCACTGATTTCTTTTTTTAGGTAGTTTTCGGTCTTAATGAAATCATCATTGAGTGGTCTCCAGTTTCTATTACTATTATTTTTACAGCTCTGAGCTATTTTCTGCCTCGTTCAACATCTACCAGCAACCCAAGAACACATTTGCATAATGAAATACATGGCATCTGAGTGCTGTCAACCTATTTTTTTGCACCCATTGTTTTTTATGTGGTAGGCATCGTGAGGGAGTTTGACCGAACTAGAGTTCGCTACAAATTGATATTGCTGTCTAGTCTAGATTAGGAAAGCACTTGGATAAGCTATTGAGTCTTACTTGTGCAAAGAGACAGGAAGTACTTAATTGTTCTTCCATGTGACTTATTCATGTCAAAATTTCAGCGAAAAGATTCCCAACAAAATCTTTTTTTTTTTTTTTTTTTTTTACAGAAGTCAGGAAAAGGCTAGCCTTCATACTCATGTCATATTCACTTCCTTTGTAACTCAGAGTTGAATAAAATCACATGTAAATTATGGGGGAATTTTATCAGAAGTGTCTAAGAGCAGAATTGCTCTAGTAACCCATGGAAACCAATCAGAACTCAACTTTCATTTTATAAATAGCTGTGTTAAAATGAAAGCTGGTGAACTGACTGGTTGCCATGGGCAGCTAGATCAGTTCTATGTGTGTACCTAGAACTAGAATGAAATAGCTTACATTCAAATTATACCACAAGTATTTAAAAATTACATTATTCATTACAAAAAGCATAAAATGTTATTACCAAGACAGCATTTGTTCCATTCGTATCGTCTTCTGGCATTGGCAAATAGATTGCTAGTGCCACACAATTTGCAAAAATGGTTAGAAGAATTATGATCTCAAATGGTCTGGTGTGAAAGAAGTCAAAGGAAATAACTTAATGAATAGATCAACAAACAAAAGAATCACCAACAATTAAAATGTCCCCATATTGATTTATAGGTATGATTTTAAGGTATGAATACTGAATTTGTGGACCTTATAATAGATGGAGCAAGAGTAATTTTATGTGTATTATAGTTCCAACAACATAAATTTTACTTCCGGATCAGCAAATTTCCTGAATCACTTCCTGTAGGGTGAACTCACGTTAGCGTGTGTATTGTGCTTCCGTTGTGAATCCCTTGCATTTGTCTTTGTTTCCATTTTGCTTCAGATTCACGCGCCCCTCCCCCATGTCTGCCAAAGAAAACTGAAGGTTTAATATTGGTTTAAACACATAATACCTGATTACCAGCCTCATTATTGGAAAAAATGTAAAAAATAAAAAGTTTGGCAAATATTTGAAAAAATGTTAATTCCCTCCTCTTCATGATGCCATGATTAAGAGCACGTAGTGCTCGAAACGTGTAGGCTTTGTCTCTGCCTTATTCCCTGTTATGTTAATATGAAGAAAGATTACATTGTTTCAAAGAAGTGCCGCAGCTTATTCGTTACTTTGGATTGATTGAAATTCCGACACAGCTAGTACCCTGCAGTACATCAGTATTACAGAGTATTATCATGAACAAGCAATCAGATGTTCGTGTCCCATGGTGGAAGAAATAAAAATGTAAAAAAAAATAAAATAAAATAAAATTTATAAAAATGCCCATAAGCCCCAAAGCATATAAAAAGACATATAATGCACAGAAAAGTCTAAATCAAAACCCCACATATATAGTATCCCCACCTCCATAGCAACTTGTAGAATAAAAGTAAATAATTATTGAACCCCGTAAAAAAATAAAAATAAAAATAAAAAAAGCCAAAAAGTATGATTTATACTTATTTAATCCTACAAAAAAAAATGCAATAAAAAGTGATTTAGAAAAATATATGTACTCCAGAATGATCTTGTTGCAAATTACAACATGTCCTGCAAAAAACAAGCCATTAACCAGCTCTGTAGCCAAAAAAGTAAAAAATGTTATGCCATTTGGGAGACAGCAATGCATAAACGATAGCTTGGTATCCCCGTAATTGTATCGACCCATAGAATAAAGAGTAGAATTGATGCTTTTCTACTCTTGCCCTCAAAAAAAAAGTTTAGAAATTTTCAACAATAGGGGATACCAACCCCAGAATTGTAACACTGGAAAAAGCATCTCATCCCGCGAAATAAATGCCCCAATAACAAAAAAAGCTACAATTTTATAGCTTACAAAAGGGGCCAATGAGGAAACTAAAATCCTGGCAGCTGCAGGGCCCTCCTTCCCTTATAAGTCTCGCTGTGCATCCATAAAACAAGTAACGGCTACATGTGGGGGGTCTCTGTACTCGGGAGAAATTGTATAACAAATTTTAAAATGAGTTATCTTTTTATCTTTTGTAAAAGTGTCAATTTTAGGGCTAAATAAACTTATAACCAACTAAATTTGACCATTCTTAATTTTGATTTAATTACTATGAAGATCTCAAGGGGTTGACAATCTTCATAAAAGTTGTTTCTGATAGATTGAGGAGTGCAGATTTAATATATAGGGGGTTATTAATGCCAAATATTTAACATTTTATTCAAAACAGTAATTATCCCCAAAATAGTCAATTCTGAAAATACAGAAAACCAATATTCAATTTGTTGGCAGTGTGAAAAAAATATTAAAAATTGTAAAGTAGACATATAGGAAATGTTATTCAGCAACTTATTTAGGTGGTAAATCTATCTGCCCGAATTTCGAAAATAGCAAATAAAAAAAAAAAAAAAAAATCATAATTTTTTTCTTTTTTGTAATTAAATTCAAAACTTATCAACCAAAATGTACCACTTAAATGAAGTTCAACATGTGAGGAAAAAAAAACCCCACAATCTCATAATTGCTTTGATAAGTAACAGTGTTCAAAAGTTATAACCATATACAGTAAAGCGATACATGTCAGAATACAAAAAAATGGGGCTGAGCCATAAGCTATTATCTGCCTATATCCTTAAGGGGTTAATGAATTCACTAGTTTATTTTTATTATTTGTTTTTTATTTGTTTACTTTTTTAAACCTTTTTTATTTTCCCCACACTATTGGACATGAAGCATTTCATTGCTTGTTGCTTATAATACTCTGCAATACTTTATTGTCCTCAAGGAGGAAATACAGTTGTTGCGCACTACTACATACAAAAACAATACAATAAATAAAACAAACATTGATACATATACAATTCAATCTAATAAAAACCATAAATATATAACTATGTAAAAAATGATCTGACAATCTGCAGATGATTCATTCATAATATATATTAGATTGTAAAACAAGTACCGTAATTATTAACTATTGCAGAGAAGTCTGATAAAGAATGGCAGAAAACTGTTCAATCTTTCCGTTTTGCACATCCAGTGATTATATCTACCGCTAAATGCACTTTGCTGACCAGCCAATGGGGCTCATTTACCAAGGGTCTGCGGACCGCACTATCATTGGATATGCTGACGATTTCCGATTTGCGCCACATTTAACTGGGGATTTTGCCCGCGTGATCGCATTTTAGTGCATCAGCACTGGCTTTCATGCGACACAAATCGGGGGGGGGGGGGGTCGTCGGACAATCCGACTGATTCGAACTAAGCACGGGAATTAACATTTAAATTGTGTTGAAGTTAGCCGGGAAGAAGAAGTGAAGAAGTGAACTCTGGTGGACCTGATCGGGGAAGCGACAGATGCAGGATATCTGTCGCACACTCGTAGTGAGTCACGGCAGCTGTGCATTCTCATCGGGGAACGCACCTCAGGGATCACGCAGGGACGGGTTAGTAAATCTTCCCCATTGTATCATGATTCAGGTTCCTTGATTCCGTGATAATTTTATTAAACCTTCCAAGCACTCTTTTATTAACTACCGACTCCCAGGACTCCAGTGTAATTCCTACCACAGACACAGCTTTCCAGATCTGACTACTAAGGCTACACCTGTCACGAGTTGAAATTCCTGTGCCCCATGCTGCAGCTGCAAAAAATAACATTTCAACCCTGTTCGATAAAAGCTTTACAACAAGCGGCTGCAGATATTAAAGTGATCACAAATAATACAACTTACTGAGGATTGGCACTTTCACATTAACCCCTTAATGACCGCCCTGTCGGGTTTTTACGGCGGTCATTGAGGTTACTTCTTCTGCCGCGATGCCTTTCTATGGGAGTGCGTCAGAAGAAGATTTCGGGACATCGGGTCAGTATTGTGCCGGTGTCAGCTGTGATATCACAGCCCAGACCCGGCACTAACACCCGGGATCGGAAAAACTCTGATCCCGGGTGTTTAACCCACTACACGCCACGGTCAAGCAGGACCGCAGAGTGTAAGTGTCCCCACGATGGATCAGACGACCTTCCCACCCCCCCCGATGTGCTTACACTTACCCAGTAGTTTCACACACAGGATATTTGGTCTTATTGTGTTGAGAGCACTACTCAGATCGAAAAAAGTAATGCAAACACATGGATTTGGTGTCTCCAATGATGATTTTTGTTTGATGCAATAGATGAATCAATGCATCTTCTACCCCCACACCTTTCCTGTACGTCAACTTGAGAGGATCCATAGAGTACCTGCCCAGAAAGGTTTCCACAAGCTTCAGGTTTTCCAAAAGCTTGGAGTCGCTGTTCGAAGAACCCTGGCAGAGATTTTGTCAGGACCACACAATTTGTTAACCACTATACCAGATAACAATTTACATACATCATCTTCTGTTACCCTCATGCCTCTATCCTAGTGAATGGCACCTCATTCCACACTCATCCGAACTTCAAACTGTATCAAATCTATTAAAAAACTGATTGAATTCACCCTCAACGGTCCTTGATTTCACATTCATACCCATAATCTTCTTTAAACCTGCCCACACATCTTTACTGTTCTGTGACCGCAACCCCTCCTCAAATCTTGCTTTGTAATTGCTCTTACACTCCCTGATCATCTTCTTTAACTCTTTCTGCGCTGCTCTTAGTTCATCAGGATCACCTAAAAAAGCCCTTCTTTTCTTCCTCACAACATCCTTTAGTGCTGATGTGATTAAAGGCTTATTGTTTAGAAAAACCTTGATACTTTTAGTAGGGACCATCAAGTCAACACAAAAGTTAATGTAATCGGTCACCACATGAACTATCCCGTCTAGATTTTCATCTACTCCATGACAGATTGTTTGCCAATCTGTGCAAGCAAAACAGCCTCTTAGTCTGTCTTCTGCTGCTTTTGACCAAACATAAACCTCCTTCCTATTCAGCCTGTATTTAGAGATGACTGGATATCTTGGTTGGAGCATAACATAACATACCGCCCATCCACAGTTAACCCCTTCAGTGTCTCACATACCCTCCTCCTCTGTTTGACCCTGTTTGGGCGAACACTTTTGGCCATCAGACAGTGGGTACGAGATAGGGCATCAGCATTCCCATGCAGCTTTCCTGCTCGATGCTCTACCGTGAACTTGAAATTTTGTAACGTTAGGAACCACCTTGTGACCCTGGCGTTCCTCTCTTTAGCCTGACTCATCCAGGTGAGGGGAGAGTGATCGGTTACTAGCGTAAACTGTCACCCTATCAAGTAATATCTCAGGGATTCCAGAGCCCATTTGATCGCCAAGCACTTCCTCTCAATTATACTATAGTTCTTCTCAGGGGGTGTGAGCTTGCGGCTCAGGAATGTCACGGGATGTTCCTCACCCTCCACTACTTGGGACAGGACAGCCCCTAAGCCCACATCAGAAGCGTCAGTCTGCACAATAAAGGTTTTGGTGAAGTTAGGGGTGATCAGTACTGGTCCCTCACACAAAACCGTCTTAAGTCGCTGAAACGCCCCCTCAGCCTCTTCACTCCACTTTACCATTACCAACCCGCTACCCTTGGTCAGGTCAGTCAGGGGTGACGCTATTGTCGCAAAATCGGGAATAGATTGGCGATAATAGCCCACTATGCCTAGGAAAGCCCTCACTTGCTTCTTGCTCACAGGTCGTGGCCACTGCTGTATCGCCTCCACTTTATTTACTTGGGGTTTGATGACACCTCGCCCAATACGGTACCCCAAGTAACGGGCCTCTTCCAGACCAAGTGCACATTTTTGGGGGTTTCGCTGTCAACCCTGCTGCCCTCAGGGAGTCTACTACTGCTTGTACCTTGGCTAGATGACTCTCCCAATCGTTACTATAGACTATGATGTCATCCAGGTAGGCCGAGGCATATCTCCGGTGAGGTTTTAGCACAAGATCCATTAATCTCTGGAATGTGGCGGGATGTAGCCCAAAGGGAAGTACCACATACTGAAATAACCCATCAGGAGTAACAAAAGCTGTCTTCTCTTTAGCCCTGTCAGTAAGGGGTACCTGCCAATACCCTTTCGTCAGGTCAAGGGTGGAGAAGAACCTAGCCTGTCCAAGTCGTTCTATCAACTCGTCAACTCTGGGCATAGGGTAGGAATCAAATTTGGATACCTCGTTCAACTTCCTAAAGTCATTGCAGAACCGTAGGGAACCATCAGGCTTGGGAATCAACACAATAGGACTCGACCATTCACTTTTAGACTCCTCGATAACCCCCAGGTCTAACATCTGCCTGACTTCTTCGGATATGGCTTGCCGGCGCGCTTCAGGGATCCGGTAGGGTTTTTGGTGTACCCGGATGTGGGGTTCGGTTATGATGTCATGCTTGATGACTGAAGTACGACCCGGTAACTTAGAGAACACATCAACATTTCGGAGCACAAACTCCTTCGCTTCCTGAATCTGGGCCCTGGAGAGGGACTCCGAGATCCGTACTTCAGGCACCTTGGCATCGGGTACACCTACCTCCGGTGTCACCTTCTTGGGGACAGACACTTTTTCTACTCCCATGGCTATCTGGGACTCTCTTTCCCTCCATGGCTTTAGGAGGTTCACGTGATATATCTGTTCGGGTTTCCTCCTCCCCGGCTGATATACCTTGTAGTTAACCTCCCCCACTTTCTCCAGGACCTAATATGGACCTTGCCATTTCGCTAAGAACTTACTCTCAAAGGTGGGCACCAGAAATAACACTCTGTCGCCTGGGTTAAAGGTCCTGAGTCTGGCTGATCTATTGTAGACCCTAGACTGGGCCTCTTGTGCCCTTGTCATGTGCTCCTTTACAAGGGGCATTACTGCCACTATGCGGTCCTGCACAAGGGAGACGTGTTCAATCACACTACGGTGGGGGGTCCTTTCCTGTTCCCAGGTCTCCTTAGCTACGTCCAGGAGTCCACGCGGGGAACGGCCATATAATAGCTCAAAGGGTGAGAAACCTGTGGAAGACTGGGGTACCTCACGTATGGCAAACATCAAATAAGGCAACAAACAATCCCAGTCCTTCCCATCTTTGCTGACCACCCTCTTTAGCATCCCCTTCAAGGTCTTGTCTGGGGGTGATATACAGAGGTGTGGAGCTGTTTAACCTGCAGTAATTTACACATCTCCTTCATTACTCTAGACATGAATGGAGTACCCTGGTCAGTCAAAATTTCCTTGGGGAGGCCTGTGCGGGAGAATACCTGGAACAGCTCCCTAGCAATGTTTTTGGAGGAGGTGTTCCTTAATGGAATCGCCTCTGGATACTGCGTAGCGTAGTCCAGGATAACCAGGATGTACTGGTGCCCCCTTGTGGATTTGACTATGGGGCCAACCAAATCCGTTGCAATCCGTTCAAATGGCACCTCTATGATTGGTAACGGGACCAAAGGACTCCTGAAGTGGGACACCGGGGCAGTAAGTTGACACTCAGGGCAGGAGCTACAATACCAGTTTACCTCCTCCCACCCGGGCCAGAAAAATCTCTGCAGGATCCTCTCTCGGGTCTTCTCAGCACCTAAGTGCCCTCCCAGCACATGTTTGTGTGCCAAATCTAGCACCAGCCTACGGTGAGATTGGGGTACTACAAGTTGCTCAACATCCTCACCCCATATCTGGTCAACCCTGTACAACAGTTCCCCAACAATGACCATTCGGGGGTATATCTTGTCAGCCCCTGGTATTTGGAGTACCCCATTTATCACTTTAACATTCTCCCGTGCTTTAAATAAGGTAGGGTCCTGTAGCTGTGCAGCCCCTAAATTTTCACGGGAAATCTCAAGGTCCGGCATGTCGGGCACCTCCTCGTGACCCTCGAGCTCACCAACTAGGACCTCTAGGGGAGAGAATTCATCACCTGGGGTCACCCCTACTGCTGGTGTGGGTACATTGGCCTCAAAGGGTTCAGGGGCTAAGGCCGGACCTATGTGATGTCAATTTTCTGTAATCGCACCTGAGGTGGTTCTTCTTCTCCAGAAGTCCCAAAACACCGGTAAGTCTCTGCCGATAATAGCCTCATGAAACAGGGTCCCCACCACCCCCACTTCATGGGTGATAGTACCACAAGGTGTATGTAGGTTGATGACAGCAGTGGGATAATCGCGAGTGTCCCCATGTATACACAACTCTCCCACTTTCCGCCCACTGTATAGTCCAGGATCAACCAAAGTTCCCCGCACCAGGGTGACCAGACTCCCTAAGTCTAGCAAGACTTCCATCGTGTGATCCCCGATTGTGACCATACACACTTGGGGTTCTGAATCCTTGACCGACTTATAGCATCGCCAGCACGGGATACGGCTATGACCTCTGTCACGAGCCTCATTGGGTTTCTGTGCATTCGAGCCCCCCAATGAACCCCCTCCCAACCTGACCTGTCAGGTTGGGAGGGGGTTGTCCTAACCCCGCCTTTAGCTGGGGGTACTCATGGGTCTCCGTTTCACTCAGGTCGTAGTAGGCCTTCTGTGGTTCACCTTTTTCTGCAGTAGCAGTCTTACCAGATGGTTTGTTGACCCTGTCACTGGCACTGCTTCATGCGGGAGAGATAAGTAGAAGATCCTCCGTAGCCCAATATCTCTCTACTAGGGACACAAGTTCCTCAGCATTGGTTGGACCGGCCTGTCCAACCCATCGCTGGAGCCAAGAGGGCAGAGAACAGATGAACTTGTCAAGAACAACTCTCTCGACCATCTGTGCTGGGGTGCAGTCCACTGGTTGTAGCCACTTCCGGACAAGATGGATCAGGTCATGCAATTGGGAGCGTGGGGGTAGTTTTTCTGAGTATGCCCACTGGTGGACCCGGCTGGAACGAACTTGTATGGTGACCCCAAGACGAGCCAGAATCTCCGCCTTTAGCTGGGGGTACTCACGGGCCTCCGTTTCACTCAGGTCGTAGTAGGCCTTCTGTGGTTCACCTGTCAGGAACGGTGCCAGGACCACTGCTCAGCTGATAACTCCTCTTGCTCAGCTATTCGCTCGAACATGGTGAGATACGCCTCCACGTCGTCGGTCGCCGTCATCTTTTGTAAGGCCTTCTGCACTGCAGCCCGTGCGGAATGCCGGACAACCAGGTACCCTTGCAAACTAGTATGGGACCCCTCAGTAGTCGTCGCTTGCGGTGCTGCCATCATGCCAGAAAACTTTTCCATCATCAGCTGGAACATGGCTCTTCCTGTTGTGGCTGGAGCATGGCTTGTTGCTGGCGGAACCGCTCCTCCTGTTGCTGAAACATGGCTTGCTGCTGGCGGGACCTCTTCTCCTGCTGCTGGAGCATGGCTTGCTGCAGCTGTCGATTAGCCTGGGACTCTTCCTGCTGCTGCCGCCGATTAGCTCTGGCCTCTTCTTGCAGGTATTTAATAAAGTCCTCCATCCTGCAATTTGCCTGCTGCTTTCACCCAGGCCATGCAATGTTGCAGGATGTGGCGAGCCTTTCAGGTGTGTGTCTTTTGAACTGCCCGCATCCTCCACCATATGTGGGAGATTTGGCCCAGTAGAGACCGTGGTAGCGGGGTTTTGTGATGCAGTTCAAGACAGTGACACCCAGGTACAGTCCAAAACAGGTCTAGCCTGCGTTTATTGCAGCAGGAACAAAAATAAACAGCCTTCACATTCAGGCATCAAAAACAAATAATAACCTACCCGTCAGGGTACTAACTATACAGTGATTCTCTAGCTCACCACTAAGAAAAAGACTTTGCTGCTCCAGGCACAGAGGTCAGGGCTGTGTGCGCTCTCCAGCCTCCTTTCAGAGAGACCACAATCTCCGCTCTGCTCAACAGCTTTATGCAGACTGATTAGGCTGCTCCCACCACCTGTGTCCAAGGTGCTGGACAACACAAACTCAGCACTAAGGCCTTGCATAATAGGAAAACCTAGGGGAAACATACCGCCCATCCACAGTTAACCCCTTCAGTGTCTCACACTGCCTTAAGCAGAATCTTGGAACTGTCAGCCACCCGGGACAGCATAGAACCGTCTGGCAATGACCTACTGCGACCTACTCTTTGTTTCTTTTCTTTTAGGTGAAAGATGCCTTGAATTCTGCATTATACTCCAACAGCCCAAGTTACAGTTCACCATCTGAGGATGGAGAAGAGCAACACTAGTTTTGTTATTATTGTTTATTATAAATGTTTAATGCAATATGTATGACCTTTAGTGTATTTTAACCTATGCAAAAACTTTACCAGGTTAGGGTTCCCTGAGGTTTCTTCTAGCAGTAGCCTCTGGAACCCACCCACCCTTTAACTGTGTAATCTTGATTTATCTTTATATATTGTTTTAGGCACACAAATTTATCCCGGGCTTTATCCCCCTGGTCTGAACTCAACAGACTTAATACACATAAGAACTAACTCTCCAAGACGGGCTTTGGTCACATCTTTCCAATTTCACCAACTCACATCAAAGATGTCAAAGCAGTTTCTTGGAAAAACCAAACGGTTAAATTCCCCAAAAAAGTTCAAATCTTCTGCAAAAACAAAGGGTTGATATTGCCAATCTGCAGGAAACATTTTAGATTAGGAAACATTCCATCTCTATCGAACCACTTATTTTTTAAACTGGTTGACCTGACCGCAAAAAAAGATCTCATTACAAAAATTGAACCTCAAAGCAGCGAAGGCATACTTGTATAGCAAACACAGAATGTACTTACACAGTAATTGAGGTTCTAAGATGATGGCTTTGCTAGCAAAAAAGGGTAAAGAAAAGGCTTTCATAAACAAGATAGCCACTGGGAAGGAATATACTGATACTGAATAAATAGTCTATCGTTTTGCAGAATTATTTTTCCCTCTATAAGCTTAGAAAGATTGAATGCTCAGATGACCACACACAAAGAAGGGCCAAAATTCCTTCTTTACTCCGTCCAGCGCCCTACACTCAAAGCCCCCAAAAGTGGTACTATCTGAATTAACCTGCCTTATTAACCCCTTAAGGATGCAGCCATTTTATTGCTTAAGGCTCAGCCCCATTTTTTGTATTGTGACTTGAGTCGCTTTATATGGTTATAACTTTTGAACACTGTTACTTATCAAAACAATTCTGATGTTGTTTTTTCCTCATATGTTGCATGTCATTTTAGTGGTAAATTTTGGCTGATAAGTTTTGCATTTATTTACAGAAAAAAAAAAAAATGATGAATTTTTTTGAAATATTTGTCATTTTCGAAATCATTGCGTTCCCAGGCAGATAGATGTAGCACCTAAATAAGTTGTTGAATAACATTTGCCATTTATCTACTTTACATTTTCTTAATTTTTGAAATGTCTGGATAATTTATTTTGATTTTCTGTATTTTCACTATTTTGGGGATAAATACTGTTTTGAATGAAATTTTACATATTTAACATAAAAATCCCCTACACAAGCAACCCATTTTCAAATCTGCAACCCTCAAAATTATCAGAAACAGCTTTTAGGAAGATTGTTAACCCCTTGAGATCTTCATAGTAACTGAATCAAAATGGATGTGAAATCTAGAATGGTCAAATTTTGCCGGTTATACATTCAATAAGCCCATAAAATTACCCATTTCCAAAAGATTAAAAGAGAAAACTCACTTTACAATTTATTACTCAATATCTCCAAAGTACTAAGACCCCCCCCACCCCCACCCCACATGTGGTCGTTACTGCCTCTGGCAGCTATCAGGATTTTAATTTCCTCATTGGCTCCTTTTGCATGCTATAAAATTTGAGCTTTTTCGTTATTGGGGTCATGTGATGGTATTTTTTATTTTTTTTTGCGGGATGAGATGCTTTTTTCAGTGTTACCATTTTGGGGTTCGTATCCCCCATTGTTGAAAATTTATAAACTTTTGTTTGAGGGCAGGAGTAGAAAAGCATCAATTCTCTACTGGATTTTTTTTTTTTTTTTTGGTATTCACCGTATAGCCTAATAATAATGTTATCTTTATTCTATGGGTCGATACGATTACCATACTTGAATATTTTTCTTACGTTTTACTAAATTGCCAAATAAAACCCTAATGTGGGGAAACAGCTATGATTTGTTCATTTCCGTCTTCCAAGTGGCATAAGAATTTTACTTTTTTGGCTGTGGAGCTGGTAGATGGCTTGTTTTTTGTGGGACATGTTGTACTTTGCAACAGTATCATTCTGGAGTAGATATGTTTTTTTAATCACTTTTTATTGCATTTTTTTGGTGGGATTCAATAGGTAAAAATTATAATTTTTGGCGAGTTTTTTTTTAACGGCATTCATTATAAGGGTTCAATAATGATTTACTTTTATTCTATGGGTTGTTATTGATGTGGTGATACTATATATTATTTTTTATTGTATAACTTTTTTTTTTTTTTTTTAATCTTTTTTACTGTTTTGACCATGGGACATGAACAAGCAACCATCTGATTTCTTGTTCATGATAATACTCTGCAATACTGATGTATGTGATCCATGTATGTGCACATGCATATGCTGACACTTTGCCTTTAAGATGACGTCTGAAACCCCAGGGCTGCCATAGCAACGATCAGCGCCCCCTTAAGACGGCGCGTGGGAGGGTGGGATCATGGATGAAAGACCCCCCCCCCAAAGGCGGGTTAAATGCCTCAGTCGTGCCAACCCCAGAATTTAATGCAATCAGAGTTACAGCCGGCACCCTGTGTATCCCGAAGCCGGTTTAGCTCAGATCTTGATCTGATATATCGGATGCTGAGCGCTAAGTCACTGCACTCAGCGTCCAATATCGGATGCAGAGCACTAATGGGTTAAAGGGGTATTCTTATTTCAGCAAATTAATGTTATTGTTTGAATTATAAAAAGCTATACAACTTTCCAAAATACAGTTTTCCAGATATCTGCTTGCTGTCATTCTATAGAAAGTTTCTATGTTTACTTTAAGTGGACAGAAATCTGTCCATGGTCATGCAGGTGCATGGCTCGTTATATCAGAGAGTAATCAGAGCCATGTGTTATAACAAGCATGTGTGACAGTGGTCAGATTTCTGTCCACTGCAAGTAAACATAGAAGCTTTCTATATAATGACAGCAAGCAATGATCTTGAAAATCACAAGGAATTTATACAAAAAGTATATTGGAAAGTTGTGTAACTTTTTATAATACAAACAATAACAGTAATATGCTGAAATGGGAATACATCTTTAACTTCTGTCTTTGATAAGATTAAACACTGTAAGTCTCATAAATCAGGGATGGGAAAGTCAAACCAGGTCTCTGGTAGCAGAAGATTATGTGATCCCTGCTAAGTTTATTCAAGCCTGGGGAAAAAAAGAACTGAACATTATCTTCTCCGAATCAAGGGTTAAGCAGATACTACATGACTGCTGAGGTCCCACTATAGGTGCATCATCCTTCATGAGACCTGTTACAAATTGTTTACAAATTGTTTTTTTTTTTTTATTCTTTTTTTTTTCTCTGTTTCTCTTTCCTCTTTTCTTCTCTCTGGCTGGGGGTGGGGTGGGGGTGGTATGGGAGATAAGGTATTCAGGTTGTGCATAATTTTTGTATAAATTTCCATTTTCTTTGGCAATGAATAGACCAGAGCTAAATATGGTGTTATGTAAGAATTAAGATGATGATGTATGTTCTATTCTATGTGTTTGATAATACATTGTGATATTATGTAAAGAATTAATAACCTTTTTTGTACAATTAAAAATTAGCATTCAATAAATAAGAAGAAGGGTTAAGCAGATACTACATGACTGCTGAGGTCCCACTATAGGTGCATCATCCTTCATGAGACCTGTTACAAATTGTTTAGTAGATGGTACAGAACTCCTCTGATGCTCCATCTCTGCGATTGTCAATATTTCTGAAAATTGTTGGAGGCGATTTTATGATCGAGGCTCATATATACACTTATGGGACTGTGAAAAAATTAGCAAATTCTGGTCAGCAGTGGAATCCATTATTGGTGGTGTGCCCTAATTCAGCTTGACTAGACGAAAAAATTCTGTTGCCTAACCTCTTGCGTCTCAATGACAGACGACTTAACAAACCTTTATGATTACAAGGATCATGGCTGCAGAATTCCTGATTTCATTATATCAGTGATCCCTGTAGGCTGGCTGGCAGACATAAGTACCTTTTGTAAAAGAAACCAGTACAAAATTCCAAAATCTTGGTCCCCTTGGCTAGAAACCTTGAGTCCCCCATTCCTTCCCCCCCGCTCTTTGGATTCCTCATCTCCTTACTTACTCGTTGTACCTGTAGATCCATCCTGCAGAGCTCTTTAAAATACAGTTATAGATTGCTTAGTTTAAAACAAAATGCATACAGACATTTTAGCTGTATCATAGATAGACCTGCACTTCATCATAATTCAATATTTTGATAAAGGATACTTCCATTCTACAATGTTTATGCAGCTTTTTCTGAATGGATTTTGGAGACCTAAACAAAACAGAGAGCGAGGAGGACGTGGGGAAGGTGGTACCAAAGGTCTCTTCTTTTTCTTCTGTGTAACCTCTTCAGCAGCTGGTCCCTTACTTTCCATTCTTTTTCGGTACTTGAGGCTCTAATATTGATTTTTTTTTGTAAGACCGCAAGATCCTAGAATGGACACAAAGATCATTATAAATAAAGTGCAAAAGTACACTTTATGACTGTTTTTCAAATTATTAAATCTGACACAACAAATTATTTTTAGATAATTAGATTTTTTTAATGTTGGCATTTTACTTTACTACCTCTTTGTAACATATTAATTAGCAAAACTTAAATAATCACATGGAATCCCAACTAATTTTGTATACATTTTGTTAGGGACCTTTATGATTTTTACTGTGCAGTCTAAAGGACACATCCACTTCATTGTTTGAGTCAGTACCACTTGGTGATGAAATTCCAGTGGTTTTGTGCTTAATTGTCTTACCTATTCTGTGCCTATAGGCACCAATAAAAAGGAAAACCACCTCATCTTATGAAAATAAAAGGTTTCCAATGCTTGCTACTAAAAGCATAACAACATACATATATTTAGTGAAAACTACTCATGTAGGACTCTTACTACTTTTTTAGGGCAATTCTGGCTTAACGCATTTAGCACCTGTGTCTACTAAATAACTGGTATTGGCCGTGCCCCCTTCACACCACTCCATGCACACTTGGAGGAGGAGAGTGAGGAGGGATGGTCACTTAAAAGAATGAACCTTTTTTGTGAGGTGCAATTTCAGGTATTGAAAAAAACTTGACAACCACCTTTAGTTATCAAAAGAAGAGCCAAAAAATATTTACCAGTCTTGTCTCAGGACTCTATGCTTTGCCATGACAGTAGAGACTAAATATGCAATAATGCTCCCCCACAGAGGACTTGGAACCAAGTAAATGGGGAAGATATCTTCTCCTTCAGATGTCCCTGGACCATTTCCACACAAATAGTCCAATTGGAACAGTTGAATATAATGTTATTCATTTACTATAAATGCGTTTCCTCCCCATTTCTGTATTATGATCAACCAGTTAGAAATATTGATATGCACACATTCAATATATTTTCAACCCTTGTGGTAGGCAGCGTTGTGGCGTTTTGTGCATACTAGTCCCTATAGCAGTGGTGGCGAACCTATGGCACGGGTGCCAGATGTGGCAATCAGGGCCCTCTCTGTGGGCACCCAGGCCACTGCCCCAATTTCACCAAACAGGACCAAATCCACCAAATCTTCCTGCAGTCCCAAGCAACTTAAAAGATGCTGCTCTCAGCTCTTTTAAAGTGACACTTCATTGGCTGTTTGGAACTGCAGTAAAAAGTGAGAAGGTGTTGACAGAACTGCATCATCTTGGAGGTCCTCCTGCTGGACCCACCATTCTTCCTGGAGAGAAGCTACAATGATAGTCTGAATGTGTCCACCTTCTTTCAACTGTATTGGTGGCCTCAGGGGGCCGATACAGTTGAATGATGTTGAAGAACAAGTAGCAACAAGTTACTACTTGAAATGCCATGCTGGCACTTCATGGTAAATAAGTAGATTCTGGTTGTAGTTTGGGCACTCGGTCTGCAAAAGGTTCGCCATCACTGCCCTATAGCATTGGGACTTAGAGGAAAGCTACCATTTGTTTTTATGCATTGTGAACCAAACATACCTTGAGAATGCTGTAGCTACACTGATGCAGAAATATATCTTGCTTAACCCCTGAATTGAGTGGTTTTGCTGAAAAAAAACAAATTATAAAATTATGAAAATAAGGCCCTGTTGCTCCTGTGGCTGGCTCCGCCTACTTCTCTTAATCCACTTATGCACTGCTTCAGAGAATGATGTAATCACTGTGTTCTCCCTGACAGGCAGAAGTAATCCATCGCTGCACCATCCCTCAGCTGCTGTTTAGGAGTCATCGAACTCAGGTTGATTAGTCCTGTCTGATTTTGATCACTTTTTTAGAACTTTTTTTGAAGGGATTTTATGAAAAATTTACATTTTTGGAAAGTTTATTTTTTTACAGCATTCACCAAGCGGTCTAATAAAGTTTCTGATTTATTATACAGATTGTTATGGAAGTGACGATACTAAATATGTGCGTTTTTTTTTTTTTTAAGATTTTGTGGCCTTTGTACTTCATTAGATATGTATAAGGAACGTTAGTGTTTGGGGACTTTTACTTTATTAATTATATAAAAAAAACCTGTATGAAATGTCTTTATCCTTTTTTTCAGATTTTCTTACAGGTTAGTTTGAACAAGCGATCCTCTGATCATTTGTTCAAGAGCTTATTCATTTAACACAGTGTAATACAGATAGAGGCAGAGGACATTGCACAATTACATAACACTTGGCAGACAACGGGGCTGCCATCAGAGGATTCCCCCCCCCACCGATCCATGCGTGCATGGGGGGGGGGGGGTCTGAACCACTTCACAATAACACCCTTGATTGGAGGAATCTCTGTAATATACAGATGACTCCCGCAGCTTCTTGTACCGGCTCTGTTCTGAATTAATCAAAGGACAGAATACATTTGAACTCATATTGGATGATTGACTTACATATGCAGACTAATTTTGTTCTGAGCAAGAGTACATATATCAATAGTACAACATATTCTTCTCAGAGGAACACTTATTTATAGATCCACCGTGATTTTGGTAATCTTTTGTCAACCATCCTTCTAAAATAAACTTTTAGAATAATGCCAATTGTGCTGCAACATCACTGTGTAGGAACACTTCCACCCTCTCACTGTGCTAAATCTTCATCTGCAGCCATGAGATTACAGGAGGAAGAGGGAGTTTCAGCACACTGTGGGAGGGGGAAGCATAACAGTGTAACAGCTCGTGAAACTGCAGCACAAGAGAAGCTCTAGCAACACCCCCAGAGCCTTCTGACTCATTAGCATAATTTTAGAAGGAGTTGACGATGGATCACAAATGTAGCATTACCACAATCACTGTGTCGGCATCTATGAGTTGGTTCCTTTGGTTTATCATGGTTTAATTTTCACTGAAGATTTTCTTTAAAGAAAAGAAGGTATAACAGATGAAAATAACTTATGACATTAACCCCTTAATGACACGTGTCGGATGCGGTTGCATTGAGAGTGCTCACCGGTAACAACCGTGATCAGTGCTAGCCAATCACGGGTGTTGTCCCGTAGATCACCACCAGCATTGCTTGCAATCATAGCTCTCCCTTAAGGTCTTCCACCCGAGGCTGTCTTGTTTTAACCCATTCATTACAAAGTGCGATTTCCACATTGGTCAAAGGCTGTACCATCCTCAAAATGGGAGCATTGTAAATTTTGTCTCATCTAGCAAAAATAGCCACCACACACAGCTATGTAGCTGCATAGAATATAGAACACCGCTCTTTCCATCTTCTGGCTTTACTAACTTTTTCATACTTCGTGTATGTACAGAAGATGGAAAAGTAAAGAAGTTTTTTACAGGTTTTAATTTTTGTAAATGTATAACATTATAAAACATATATACAACATTATAAAACCTAAATTAGGTATCCCTGTGGTTGTATCGACCCCAAAAAAAATTAAAATAAACGAAGACGTGTCATTTGGGATGCACAGTAAAAGTCTTAAAATCCAAGCCCACAAGAAAATGACACAAATTAATTTTGGCACCAATTTCACAGCATTTGTAATTCTTTCCCTGCTTCCAAGAACACGGCATAGAATATAGAACACCGCTCTTTACATGGAAAAATAAAAAAAGTCATACATTTTTGAAGATGGGGAGTGAAAAATGAAAACTCAAAAACTAAAAAGGCCCTGGTCGTTATGTGCAGTTATAAAGGCACACCAAACTATTAGTTGTGCAACATCCCCCACCAGGGCCTAGCCTACTGGTTCCTCCCTGTGGCAATCCCTGAGGTGTCTGTAGGATAAATCCCTGGATGATGGATGGGGGAGCCTGTGGTGGTAAGCAGCCTTATCCAGGGATCAGACTGAGGCAATGTTGTGCAAATCGGCTTACAGACAGACTGACTGAAACAGACTTCAGGCTTCCAACCAGCAGGGGTTTATATACTCTCCAATCACCTTCCAGCTTGTATTACAGAAACACCATTGGACAATTACATATTTCACAATTAACTATTGCCTTGCCAGGCAGTAACTACACAATATACCAGTTCTAGAAACTTCCTAGGAGGTTCATGA
Source organism: Engystomops pustulosus (assembly GCF_040894005.1). Lineage (NCBI taxonomy): Eukaryota > Metazoa > Chordata > Amphibia > Anura > Leptodactylidae > Engystomops > Engystomops pustulosus. The sequence continues at coordinate 168,308,748 of NC_092412.1, read as the reverse complement.
CTCCCCCCAATAGCTCCTGACCTGGAGAGGGCGCTATTCCCAACTACTAGCCTGCCTATGCATTGGCAGCGGTGTTGCAGTTGGTTGACCTTCCTTTTGCATTGATAACTGCCTCTAAGTGTTTTCTGCAGCCCTTTAGAAGTTTTTGGCACTTCTCAGCTGGTATTTTCTCCCACTCTTCCTATGCAATTTGTTTAAACTCTTGAATGTTTTAAAACCTTTGGTGTGAGCCAAAATCTGCTGCTGAGAAAAAAAACCTGCAATGGGATTATGGTCAACTCATTTTCTTAAGACATTTTGCTGCAAAATCTTGATAATTCTCCGATTTCATGATTCCAGTGACACTTTGACAGTGTCACTGGAATCATGAAATCGGAGAATTATCAAGATTTTGCAGCAAAATGTCTTAAGAAAATGAGTTGACCATAATCCCATTGCAGGTTTTTTTTCTCAGCAGCAGATTTTGGCCTACAGTACTGGATGCAACAAAGAAACCCTACAGCATAATGGTCCTTGTTAAAGATCTTTATCTAGGGCTCAAACAGCCCTTATCAGTTATAAGGGGACTTCCAGATGAACTAAGCCAAAATGGATGACAGCAGACACCAAGACACACACTCCAGTCTCTTAGAAAATGCAGAGTCACAATGTTTATTAGCGCGCATCCGTATAAAAAACAAAATGATCTGCATAGGGCCGTGAGAAGGTGATAAAATACTGTAATGCTATAGACCAGTGATGGCTAACCTATGGCACTGGTGCCAGAGGTGGCACTCAGAGCCCTTTCTGTGGGCACTCAGGCCATCACCACAGATGACTCCAGGTATCTTCCTGCAGTCCCAGACAGCCCAGGACTTGCTGTGCACAGAGCTATTTTAATGTGACAGCTCTACCTGGGACTATTTTCTGCTATATTGGTGCCTCAGGTGCTGGTATCAATGAAAACTGTGACAGAGAAGGGAGTATAAATCACAAATTAAATTTTTGTGTTGGCACTTTGCGAAAAATAAGTAGGTCTTTGTTGTAATATGGGCACTCTGTCTCTAAAAGGTTCGCCATCACTGCTATAGACCAACTTGAATATCTCTCCATAAATTCACTTGCCCAAAACATGCAGATGAACTTTACATATTATTTCTCACAAAGAACACGGTCTCCAGGGAGACAAGAGTCAAGGACAGAACTGCCACTCAGCAGACTAAACAAAATGATCTTTAAATCATGAGATGAATAGACATTGTTACAATATGGCTTCTGAGTGGACAACATGATTCCCCCCCCCCCCCCTCCCGGAATAGACAACATGGAGTGCCAGTCTACAAAACGGCATCTGTAGAGAAATATATCTCTCACAGTCTTCCAGAAAACTTAAGTGTTGATGGGTGTTTTTTCCTTATAAGCGTCATTGTGCCCTCTGGAAACAAATAATCTGTTGCTTTGCCATAAAGCTCTATTTTTATTTCATCTGTCCACAGAATTTATTGGTTTATCAAGTTCAGTGGTTCTTTTTTATGTATTTTCTTCAACAATGATTTCTTCCTTGGCCTTTGCCCATAATGCTCTGCTTGATTTAGTGTGTTGTCTATGGTAGTTGCTGAAACCATGACTCCAGAAGATTCTAGGGTGGCCTTTTTGGATGTTTGATTTTGGATGTTTGATTTTTTTGCCCCAATTCACACCAACCTTCAAAGTTCTCTTGTCAAATTCCCTCCCTCCCTTACATGCAGAGAGGTTCTTGATGCTTCCATGAAAAACATTGTGCACCGTTGACACAAGATGGTCTTTGGAAATGGCATTATCACCTTTAGAAATCTTGTATTTTCTAATAGGAGTTCTGATGTCCTCAGACAGCTCCTTTGTCTTCAGACACTGTCTAACATACAGCTTTTTAGAACACTAATGTCATCATTCAGTGGCTTATTCATGTCACAAGACGAAGACAATTGTTTACAGGCGATTATAAATAATAAACATGTGTTTCCAAATGTATTGACTGTAAAATGTGCCTTCCTATTGTTTTTTTTTTTTTATTTTTACCACTTGCTTTTTTGTATGTTATATGAGTACTCTATACAAAAAAAGCTCTTTCCCTTGATTCCTTTTTTTTTGTTTCAGGAGATGAAGTGAGCTTACAGAACCACAAGCATCATGCATGATTCTTTTGCTTATTATTACAGCAACATGGTTCTAGGTACTATGGAACTGAAGGCATGTGCCTGCAACCTCTCTGCTTGACTCATCTCAGGCAAAATTCTCCTCTGGCCATTCTCATATGACTTTAGATAATAATGGTGGGCAAGCTTTTACATTAAAAAAGGAATTTTTGAAAGTAATTTCATACCCTACTTGAGGAGAATCGCTCTGGCAGACGCTAGTTGGAATTGTAGGATGCAGACACAGGTTGGTTTTAAATTCAAATCAAGTCTTATTTTCACACAATTCAGCCTTAACCCCTTAATAACCACCCCATCAGGTTTTACAGCCTTTCTACGGTGCCACATCAGAAGGGACTGTATATTAGTCACTTGGGGGCTGGATATATTCATCACTGGGGCGCTGTAGATGTCTATGGGGACACAAACTGTGTGGCCAGATCACAGTCCCCTTTAGGTTTGTGAGTTAAGACCTTAAGGGGGACCCTACCAGTACATGGATGCTGAATGTGTACCTTGTATAGGCTACTTTCTATGGGGGCCTCCCACTAGGGCCGGCGCTATGGGTAGGCAAAGTGGGCAATTGCCCAGGGCCCCCTGGAAGGGGAGAATCTCTTCTTTCAAATGAATCTTGAATTTTGTTTCTAGGTGCCAGGGATCCAGAGATATTCAGGTTTAAAGTGAGAATATTATATATACAAAATCACTCCCAACGGTAGTTTAACAGTTAATATCTCTGTTTTCCTGACACTTAGAAACACAAATTTAGATTCATATAAAAGAGGAGACTCTCTTTATTCATAGGAAAAAAGAAGTGAGGTTCTATGTGTCACGACGAGGACGCTGCCGCCTCGTCACGTGACTTGGGGTGCAACTGTATGGGTTAATTTAGCCTACTCAAACTTGCGCTCACCTTTCACTCAGGACACAAATTGAGCATAAATCACACCTCATACAGCTCCAGCACCAGACCCGCTGCCACCACTTATTGCATTTATACCGGGACCAATAAGTATCCCACTCTACATCCACTCTTGCTCTCAAGCAGTCACCTTGTCACACCACTAGACATGCACACTCAGCACTTTAGCAGTAACACAGCTAACCACACTTTGCAAGGCTATGAGTTCGCAGAGCATACAGGGACCAAAATTAAAGTGAAAAGCTTTAATCACGAAAAGTTGGTCAGTGCAAAAAAACAAAAGAATTACAAAATAAAATGACACACAACACGGCAAAACAGTTATAAAATAAAAAGGGAGAAACATAACAGAAACTTACAACTTAAAGTAAATCCTGATTCCCTGGAGGTGGAAGAAATAAGGAACACACTCAGCTTGTCAGGCAGCCCCCAAAATGTGAACCCCAATTCTTGGATTTCATATTGTTTTATAACTTCTCAGTTTGGTTCAGATTTCAGAACCTCCCATTCATTATTATTCCAGAGGGTCATTCACGATTGGGCAAAGTGTTAATGAGGGGGGGGGGGGGTTCCAGGAATATTTAAACAGTTCTTTGTTTCCAAATTCCTAGATGCAGGGGGTGGGGGTAGGTGCAGAGGAGAGGTGACCAAATGGCTTTTGAGGTCACCACAGAACATTCTGCAGGTCAGAGTTTATCAGGTTGTAAGGATCTCTAGGATGTTGTAAAAGAGGCCTGGACGCTTCAATGGATGCCACATATTTCAACCAAGTTTGTAATTGCCCAATAGTTCAACAAATCTTACACATTCAAGAATAATAATTCCTTGACACTATGTGTCACAGGGCCAGAGATACAGCCCCCTGAAGTGTGCGCCCCCTCCAGATTCTCAGCCATCAGACTGCAGGGAGAATTTGCTGCACACAGAAGCTGCTGCACCTCACAGATAATGGAAATATTCACTTTATATGTTACTACATTTTGAGAAGGGATAATATCAACTAATATTCATGTTTTTAACCCTTCTCTATGCAGAACTATCTAAGAACACACTTTCTCTCTTATTGCCTTTTATTTCGTGATATCTGGCGACATCTAAAAGTGACTTTTATTATCTCATTGCTTGGTTTATGGATATACAGGCAGTCCCCGGGTTACATACAAGATAGGTTCTGTAGGTTTGTTCTTAAGTAGAGTTTGTATTTAAGTCAGAACCGTATACTTTATTATTGTAACCCCAGTCAAAATTTTTTTGGTCTCTGTGACAATTGGATTTTAAAAATGTTGGATTGTCATCAGAACCAGGATTAACAATAAAGATTCATTGCAGACACCATTGATAACTGTTAAAGCTGTTTATTGTAGCCTAGAAAACCAAAAAGAAGGGGGAGCCCAGTTTGATACAACAGTATATCACTACAACTCTCAACCAATATCTGAACTACAACCCAAGAGAGCCGAAAAAAAGCCATCAAAAAATAAATAAATTTCATAATATATTTTATTAGAATAATAATACACAAAATGCAAAATACCACGTAATAGGGAAAGAAATAGGGGGAAACAAATAGCCCCTGATGGAAATTGTGGCAACCATGGAAAACATAAGCGCATAACCGTATACTTTATTATTGTAACCCCAGTCAAAAATTTTTTGGTCTCTGTGACAATTGGATTTTAAAAATGTTGGATTGTCATCAGAACCAGGATTAACAAAGATTCATTGCAGACGTCTGTTAAAGCTGTTTATTGTAGCCTAGGACTAAAGTACAGGAAATTACAAAAATCCAGAGGTTCGTTTGTAACTAGGGGTCGTATGTAAGTCAGGTGTTCTTAAGTAGGGGACCGCCTGTATAGTTATTAATTGGGTTACCATTGTGTAAGGAGAATACAATGATAGATCTGTGTGACGCTCAGTGCAATTATATGCAATAATAGTTTGGTGTCCCCTGTGGATGTAACGTTCCCTTTGCTGCATATTTTGGGGAATATACACATGTGGGGTCTGTATGATCTCCTCACATCTTACTGGTTTAGGAAAGTATATTTCTTTATATAAGGATCTGGATTTGTACATATTTTAGAGCCTGGTTCTCGGCTTTCTATTCTATGGCCGTGGTCACACGTACCGCTACGCGTCCGTTCCTACCGCGACGCTAGCGCACAGGGGGCGGTCCTCGGCCTGAACGCACATGCGTTTCCAGGGAAACGCATGCGAACGGCTTATCAATCGCATGCTTTTCCCTGGAAACGCATGTGCGTTCGGGCCGAGGACCTCCCCCTGTGCGCTAGTGTCGCGTTATGACGGATGCCTAGCGGTACGTGTGACCGTGGCCTATAGGTTTTATGGTGCATTTACTTTTTATTCTGTTTTATTATTATATTTTGCAGGTTGTGACTGGCTTAAAAATTGTAGCTGAAAAGCAGATATCTAGTTCTTACAGTGTTAGTGATATTATGTGGATTTATTTATGTGAACAGATCAATATGGGACATTTGTGACCTCTTCACATGTCCATCTATTACATTTAGGAGATGCGAAGATAAATATTTTCTGTTTGGAGAACATTTTTGCCATCAAAGTCAAATTTTAAGTATTTTTTAATAAAATGGTTCAGTTTGAATCAAAATTGCATGAAGACGCCGTTGTCTATAAACTCTTTAATGCAATTTTGAAAATGGGATAAGTGTCTGCTTTCAGAAAATATGTGGTTTGTTGGGTTTACTTTAATTCTTTTTGCTGTAATTTTGGTTACATTTTTAAACGTCAAAATTCTAAAAATTGCTCTGGTTTATAAGGCAACAAAATATCCAGAAGTGCCTGGCAGTGAAAGGGTTAATAGCCCTTGGTTGAATTCCCGGGTGAAGATGCTTATCATCTCTCTCCTGTCTAGGTATCCATCTCCTATAATCTGAACATTTATATTTGTCGCTTATTCTCTATCTATTTACTAATAATAATAATTATAATTAATAATTCTTTATTTACATAGCGCACACAGATTACACAGTGCTGCACAGAGCTGCCAGATCAGTCCCTGTCCCCAATGGGGCTCACAATCTATTCAACCAACCAGTAATATTTTGGAATGTGGAAGGAAACCGGAGGACCCAGAGGAAAACCATGCAAACACAGAGGGAACATACAAACTCTTTGCAGATGTTGACCAGTGCTGCAAGGTTGTAGTGCTAACCACTAAGCCACCGTGCTGCCCATCAATTTCCCTATCATCTATCTCCTATAATCTGAACATTTATATATCTCGCTTTTTCTCTATTTATCATTCAATCTTCTATTTCTGTTCTAGTGTATTTATCTCTCATATCTAGCTCCTGTATATATATCATCTACTTTATAGTTCTGCATCTAGAAATCTCTATCATCTTTCATATTTATCTTCCATCATAATAATTAATAATTATTTATATATATAGCGCACACAGATTACACAGAGCTTGCCAGATCAGTCCCTGTCCCCATGGGGCTCACAATCTATTCAACCAACCCGTAATTTTTTGGAGTGTGGGAGGAAATCTTTGCCGATGATAACCAGCGCTGCAAGGCTGTACTGCTAATCACGGAACCACTGTGCTGCCTATCATCTCCCTATCATCTGTTTATCGCCTTCCATATTACAGTTTGTTTTACCATACTAAAGAGGCTTCCATTTACTGACTTGTCATAAAATTGTTTTATTTTGGGGCCCCACTTTTAGTTTTGCCCAGGGCCCCAATTTATCTAGAACCGGCCCTGCTGCTATACAATTCTCCTATATTACAGTTTATTTTACCATGCTAAAGGGAGCCTCTTGCTGACTGTGACTGGTCATAAAATAGTTTTATTTTGGGGCCCCACTTTTAGTTTTGCCCAGGGCCCCACTTTGTCTAGAACCGGCCTGACCTGCTCAAATTCTAATTGACGCTGAGATGCCTAAATAATAGCAAGACTCATAAATTCAATGTATGAAAAACCACTTTTAAGAAGTTTGTTAACCCTTTAGGTGTTTTATAGGGGTTAAAACAAAATGGTGCAGTCTGCAAATTGTAATATTTTTTGACAATACATTCATTTTGGGTGGAAAATTAAACATTTACCATGGATTAAATAAAAAAAGGCTCCCCAAAGTTTGATACCCAATTTCTCCCGAGTAAACCGATGCCCCACATGTGGTGGTATCCTGCTGTATGGGTGCACGGCCGGGCATAGAAGGGAAGGAGGCGCCATCCAGATCAGATTTGCTATGTCACATTGTACAGGCTATAATTTTTTTCTTTTTTTAATGTGGACCTATAGGGGCTTATTTCTTTTGCCACATGAGATGCACTTTTCTGGTAAGTAATTTTGGGGCATCTATAGCTAAATGGTGAGATTTTATTAACTCTTTGTTGGTGGAGGAAATGAAAATCATCAATTTTTAGGAAAATTTTTGTGAGGTTTTTTTTGGCCGTTAACCATACCATAAAAATAGTATATTATTTTTATTTTATGGGTCGCCGCGATTACGAAAAGACCTCATTTATATAGATTTTTTAATTTTTTCCCATTTTTACTGAATAAAAAGTAATTTGGCAAAAATGTTGTTAATTTTAGCATCACTGTCTTTCATATACATAACTTTTTTATTTTTCGCCTCACAAATCTGTTTAAGGGCTTATTTTTTTGCAAGAAGGATTGTTCTTTTTAGTTGTCTTATTTTAGAGTGCATAACATTTTTTAAATCGCTTTTTAGAACATTTTTATAGGGTATTAATTAAAAATTATTTTTTTGGAGCTTTTTGTGTTTTTTTTACGGATTTTATGGATCACTTTGCGGATCTAATAACGATTCTGTTTTATTATGCAGATTGTTACGGACGCAGGGATACCAAATATGTGGGGGTTATGTGTATTTTATTCACTGAATAAAAACTAATTTGGAGAAAATCTTGTTCATTTTAGCATCACCATCTTTTCATATGCATCTTTTTTATTTTTCTACACTACACTACAGAATAGACTGGTGAGAGCAGATTTTGGAAGTGGTAAAAAATCCACTAGACAAACCCTATTGACCTCAAAGAAAAATGGTACCTTTCCTTGTTTAAGCTGCCAGCAGTGTAGCAATGTTAATAAAAGTGATACATTCTTTCACCCCCACTCAGGACGAGCATATAAGATAAAGGGTTACTTTACCTGTCATTCCAAAGACGTAATATATACCATCAAATGCCCCTGCGGTCTCCTGTACATTGGCGAGACACGCCAGAGTGTAGGCGATCGCATAGGACAGCATAAGTCTACCATTAGGAGGCAAAACCTCCTGTTGCCGATACCTGCACATTTTAAAAAATTTTATCATTCTTTACCTCAATTAAAATATCAGGTAATCGATAAAATCAATCCACCTAGAAGAGGGGGAGACATCACTAAATTACTTTTACGGAAAGAGGCATATTGGATACATGAGTTAAAAACCTTGGAACCATATGGTCTGAATAGAGATTATGAAATTTGTCACTTTTAGTCTGACCTCTCATTGTTTTTTTTACAGACACAGAATATTTGAGTTCTACAGATATGGGGGAGAAGACATGGTATAGAGAATTCTTATTCATTTTTTTGCTTAATACTAACATCTAACTAATATGCCACTGTACCATATATGAGATACTATTAACCTCCTGTTATTCATATAGCAACTACTAACCCTTTTGAGAAGTGATATATATTGTTTCTTCTTCTATATTTTCTGTTACATATCTGGTTGCAAGTTATATGCTGTACTAAATATAACTAACCTGCGAATACTAATGCTATAATACCATTAGATTTAAGATAAGATTTACTTTGTTACCTTCATACCTGTATATTTCTTACTGTACATTATTCGATGCACTCGCGGAGATACGGCTGACAAGCGCATCACGGAGGATGGATCACATGACAAGATCATGTGACTGATGACGCAAAGGAATGATCGGTCACGTGACCCGGAAGTTACGTGTCAGATGATGTGGCAGACGGATTACGCGCCATACACTCATTGGTTACCTACTTCTTTAAAAATTTTGAACTATTCGGCAGTATATCAGCTGACGAAGGCTCGGGAGGAGCCGAAAAACGTGTTTGCAGTATGTTCTGTATTACATGCTGTATTGCTTATTATACAGATTGTTACAGACGCGGCAATACCAAATACGCAGGGGTTTTTCTGTGTTTTTTATACTTAAGTGTTTTTATGGGAAAGTGACATTTTAGGGTCTTATATTTTAAGTATTTATTTTTTATTCATTCTAATGTGTAGTGTTTAGTGTTTTTACATGTTTTTACTTATACTTACTTGAACCAGCCATGCTCTGATCAATACACTGCTCAACAATACTATTTTATTGTAGATCAGTGTAAACTGTTTGAGCATGCAGACACATGCTCAGACAGTTTACAGTCAGACCCGGAAGGGGTCTGACTGCCAGGGAGAGCGGGCAGCTCCAGGGCACATGGCAGTCCTCGGAGCTGCCCAGAAGTGGATCGGATCCCCCAGTAAGCGGCACCACGGCGTGTAAGGGATTAACACCCACGATCGGAGTCTGCTCCGATCGCGGGTGTTAGCACACGGTGTCAGCTGTAATAGACAGCTGACAGCCGCTGCTTTGCTGCCGGCTCCGTTTGTGAGCCGATGCCAGAAGCAGAACGTTAAAGCACGTCCCCGTGCGCTTAGCATCTAGCTGCGGGGACGTACTATAATGTTCTGGTGTGCCTAGGGGTTAAATAAATGATTTTATATACAAAAAGGTTGATATAAATAGTATATTAATATAAAGTGCATTTTAGATATTGAAATTGTTGACAAGAGTAGAGCATTTAATCTCGTGACGCGCAATGGGGGGGGGGGGATTTCTAGCTCTCAAAGTAGCGACCCTGTTAAAAATTTTAATTTCATCCCTTGGTAATTATAAGTGTAAGAAGTATGTGAACTGTATTTATGATACTGGGCTAGATCAGAAAATCTGCAATGTCAATAATATATGGAGAAATATTAATGCCGGGATAACATACAGTACAATAAAGGTAAAAGCAAGTAATATATAACAAGATTATTAGATTATGAACCCTTTTTTTACTGGGCCCTTTTTCATTTTTTACTCCTTTGGTTACTTGGGTTGATATAATCAAGGAGATAGCTAATTTGTATAGGTTTGTAATGTTTTACTACCAACATTATTAAAATCTTTTTTATAAAAAAAAATCTTAGTTTTGGCATTTTCTCTTTGAGGGTGCAGTCACACGTTGCAGTTAAAACTGCATCGCAATTAGTTTTGAGGTGGTTTTAGGTGCAGTATTGTCAATTTCACAGGTGAAAGACATGAACCGAATGGGTGAATGTGATTTTGAAGGAGAAAGCTGTTCCACAAATGTCATTCACCTGTTAATTTGATGTCTTAAAAATAAGTAATACCACCTAAAACTAATTGCGATGCAGTTTTAACTGCAACGTGTGACCGCACCCTGAATAGGAAATGCACACTTCACAAGCGCTGACGAGGTGAGAACATGAACAGCCTGAAAAGCCATGTCACAGAGCACTCAGGCCCTCATGAGCACAATTTAACAAGTTGACTTTAGAAGGACGGAGGCCACAGATAGCAAATATAATAAGATTATTACAATCATGGTGCCTGGATCTATGGATAAGTGTCCCTGGTTTATCAGGCTTGATTTTTATGGTAGATTTTGGAACATCAATTTATGAATTGTGATAACTGACTGGTGAGGACTTGACCATCACAGAAGAAAAAAAAAAGGAAATATATATATTATATATGTACACTCACCGGCCACTTTATTAGGTACACCTGTCCAACTGCTCGTTAACACTTAATTTCTAATCAGCCAATCAACCACTAAGATAGATAAATCACCTGGGCCAGATGGCATACACCCCCGGATTCTGCATGAATTATGTACGGTAATAGACAGACCGTTATTTTTAATATTTGAAGATTCACTGAGGACTGGTTATGTTCCACAGGACTGGCGCATAGCAAATGTGGTACCAATATACAAAAAAGGATCAAATAGCGATCCTGGAAACTACAGACCCGTGAGTCTAACTGCTGTGGTGGGGAAAATATTTGAGGGGTTTATAAGAGATGCTATCCTGGAGTATCTCACTGTGCACAACCTTATAACCCAGCGTCAGCATGGGTTTATGAGAGATCGGTCCTGTCAGACTAATCTGATTGGTTTCTACGAGGAGGTAAGTTCAAGACTGGATCTGGGGGACGCTGTGGATGTTGTATATCTGGACTTCTCAAAGGCATTTGACACCGTGCCACATAAAAGGTTGGTATATAAAATGAGACTGCTGGGAATAGGAGAAAATCTGTGTATTTGGGTAAATAATTGGCTTAGTGATAGAAAACAGAGGCACATTCTCAGATTGGGTTGATGTTACCAGTGGAGTGCCACAGGGGTCAGTATTGGGGCCACTTCTTTTTAATATTTTTATTAATGACCTTGTAGTGGGTTTACACAGTCAAGTTTCAATATTTGCAGATGATACTAAGCTGTGTAAAGTAATAAATACTGAGGTCGATGGTTTAGCATTACAGAGGGATTTGTGGAAGCTTGAGGGATGGGCAGAGAAATGGTTGATGAGGTTTAATGTAGATAAATGTAAAGTTATGCACTTGGGCCATGGAAACAAAAAGTAGAATTATGTTCTAAACGGTCAATTACTTAGTAAAACTGAAGCTGAAAAGGACGTGGGGGTATTGGTGGATGGTAAACTTAATTTTAGTGACCAGAGCCAGGCGGCTGCTGCTAAAGCAAATAAAATAATGGGATGTATCAAGAGAGGAATAGATTCTCATGAAAAAGACATAGTTTTGCCCTTATACAAATCCCTGGTCAGACCACACATGGAATATTGTGTACAGTTTTGGGCACCAGTGTATAAAAAGGATATAGTAGAGCTGGAACGGGTGCAGAGGAGAGCAACCAGGATTATTAGGGGAATGGGGGAACTAGAATACACTGACAGATTAAAAAATTTGGGATTATTCAGTTTAGAAAAAAGACGACTGAGGGGAGACCTCATTACAATGTACAAATACCTGAACGGACAGTACAAGGATCTCTCCAAAGATCTTTTTATACCTCGGCCTGTGACCAGGACAAGGGGGCATCCTCTACGCCTAGAGGAGAGGCGATTTTACCACCACCATAGACAAAGGTTCTTTACTGTAAGCGCAGTGAGACTGTGGAACTCTCTGCCGCAGGAGGTTGTTATGGTGGACTCTATGTACATGTTCAAGAGAGGCCTGGATGACTTTCTGGAGAGAAAAAATATCATGGGTTATGGGGATAAAACATTTATTTAATTCTTAAAGGTTGGACTTGATGGACTTGCGTCGCCTTCCAGCCTTATATACTATGATACTATGATACATGGCGGCAACTCAGTGCATTTAAGCATGTAGACATGGTCAAGACAATCTCCTGCAGTTTAAACCGAGCATCAGTATGGGGAAGAAAGGTGATTTGAGTGCCTTTGAACGTGGCATGGTTGTTGGTGCCAGAAGGGCTGGTCTGAGTATTTCAGAAACTGCTGATCTACTGGGATTTTCACGCACAACCATCTCTAGGGTTTACAGAGAATGGTCCGAAAAAAAAAAAACATCCAGTGAGCGGCAGTTCTGTGGGCGGAAATGCCTTGTTGATGCCAGAGGTCAGAGGAGAATGGGCAGACTGGTTCGAGCTGATAGAAAGGCAACAGTGACTCAAATCGCCACCTGTTACAACCAAGGTAGGCAGAAGAGCATCTCTGAACGCACAGTAAGTCGAACTTTGAGGCAGATAGCCTACAGCAGCAGAAGACCACACCGGGTGCCACTCCTTTCAGCTAAGAACAGGAAACTGAGTCTACAATTTGCACAAGCTCATCGAAATTGGATAGTAAAAGATTGGAAAAAACGTTGCCTGGTCTGATGGTCTCGATTTCTGCTGCGACATTCGGATGGTAGGGTCAGAATTTGGCGTTAACAACATGAAAGCATGGATCCATCCTGCCTTGTATCAACGGTTCAGGCTGGTGGTGGTGGTGTCATGGTGTGGGGAATATTTTCTTGGCACTCTTTGGGCCCCTTGGTACCAATTGAGCATCGTTGCAACGCCACAGCCTACCTGAGTATTGTTGCTGACCATGTCCATCCCTTTATGACCACAATGAACCCAACATCTGATGGCTACTTTCAGCAGGATAATGCGCCATGTCATAAAGCTGGAATCATCTTAGACTGGTTTCTTGAACATGACAATGAGTTCATTGTACTCAAATGGCCTCCACGGTCACCAGATCTCAATCCAATAGAGCATCTTTGGGATGTGGTGGAACGGGAGATTCGCATCATAGATGTGCAGCCGACAAATCTGCGCAACTGTGTGATGCCATCATGTCAATATGGACCAAAATCTCTGAGGAATGCTTCCAGCACCTTGTTGAATCTATGGAACGAAGAATTGAGGCAGTTCTGAAGGCAAAAGGGGGTCCAACCCGTTACTAGCATGGTGAACCTAATAAAGTGGCCGGTGAGTGTGTATATATATATATATATATATATATATATATACACATACATATATATTGTATATCAGGAATAGTTAACTTATTTTGGTTGTCAAACTGTCTGCAATATAAACCAATTGTGGGGTAAGACCCTCATATTCATTATTAGTGTGGGTCCGAGTGGTCAGACCTTTAACAATCAGTCAAAAAGTTGTTCACATGTTGATTATACCATACATTGTAAATATATGTCTGGAGGATTTTTAACGTGTCCTTAAAAGGTATGGCACAGGATATCCCACTGTATCCTGGGCATAGAATGTATATAGGCAACAGCCAGTTATTGGCTTCCCTCTGTTATGGACAGTGTTATGGACATCACTGAGGTCCTTTCTTAATGACACATTTGCTAAGCAGAAGTCGGGGAGAAGGGGGAAGCAGTAAGGCATCTAGCTGAATAGTAATAATATTATGAATCTAGCCTTACTACAACTCTTTAAAGGTCTTCTGTGGTACTTTAATGTGCAGCAATGGCTTCTGCAGAGCATGCGTGTTGCTTAGCAAGAGGTGGCAGGATAGAAAGACATACATTGCTACAGCTTTCCATCTTGATTTTTACACAGTATACAACATATACCAAGCTGGCAGAGGCAAAAACTATGCCTGGCAATAAAGGTCTATGGGGTTTAGCGGGTGAGCGGATCGCATTTCCGTCAGACTTCCCGACATTTTAAGCATTTGCGCCGCTGTGACAGGAATTTAGCAGGGGATTGTGTCGCACGCGATCGGATTTTGTCCCGGCAGCGGCTATTACACGAAATTGGGGGGTGGGCCATCGGACGATCCGACTGAGCACGGGATTTAAGTGCATTGTGTCACAACCAATGCACTTACATATACCAGGAAGAAGAAGGTGAACTCTGGTGGACCTGAGCGAGGAAGCAACAGATGCAGGATATCAGGCGCACGATCTTAGCGAATCGTGGCAGTTGTGCATTCCGGTCGGACAATGCACTTTCGGGGATCGCGCAGGATGGGTAAGTAAATGTGCCCCAAGCTTCCCTTACTTATACACTAAATATATACATAAGAGGTGGTATGAATCTAGCCCTACTTGTACACCAGCTCCACTTGCACAGTCTTCCTGCTGGTCCATTAGTGTGCAGCATGGTGTATTATATAACAGTCTTGGGTAACCTGTGATATAATTTATTTTGGTAGTTTATTTGACAGAACATAACCAGCAGCTTTTGTACTGCAAACCAAAAGACAAAAACCTGAACATCTAGGATACCCAGATACAGTTCACATTCTTTAAAATCAAAATCCCTTCACAGATAAATGAATCATTATATAACTTACTAGTAAATACAGAAAACTTAGCAAAACTTTCCAACTAGTAAATAAAGATTATTACTGGAAGTATCACAAAACAGTTTCTTTTACAGTGCCAAGGGTTCTAGGGACAGACTTCCTTTCAGCTCAACAAACACTAAGGACGGGCCTCTAAACTTGTACTGTAGTGGAACTGGAAAAGGGCAGGAGAATCGGAAAGTGTTCGGCATGGTACCACCGCTGGAAGGGGTTAACATGGAGGAATATATACATACCATGTCGTATATACATTATTTTTAAGTATTTAAGTATTTTAAGATTTTAAGTAGTGTGTTACCTCTCCCCTCTTTAATTGTACAACACCGATAAACGAGATATATATATATATATATATATATACACGATGTTCATTCGTTAAGACAGGACGGTATATCGGATCGTTACCTTGTTCACTGCAAAACGTTCGCTTCCTGCCTGTCTTCCACGCAGATTCTCTTCAGTTCCGTGACAGGATTTAGCACATTTGTAAGATGTTAAGGAGTTTGAAAAACTTTGGAAAAGAGGATACTGAGAAATGGCAACAGGTGGACATCTTCCCCGCCCGCCTGCTGTGGAGTGACGCCTGCAAACACAACCCACAAATATATTTAGACCCGAAAACATCTTGGGACAGCTGCAGAGCTCAAATTCAAACTGCGTGGGGGAGGAGAGAAAGCATTTCTACGTTTTATAACTAACTCTTAGCTACCCCTTGCATGAAGAGATAATTAATGTGCATATATTGATGATAAATCCATAGATATATATAGAGTGGTATTTCACATCAATAAAGTCATTTGAAAAAGTATGCTATATTTCTTTCAACCCAAAGGCTTTCAATTAGAGAATTGCCTGGCGACTTGGTTGTGATTTATTGCTGAAGAATTCTCTCCCAGATGCCTTTAGGTCTGTGCATCAAACCTCCACAGTATAGTTTCCACTGAATTACAACTATGTCCCACAGTGTGTTACTGAGCAATTGATAAACCTCGGGACACAACTTACCACACTGGGGTAGTTACTCCTTATGGGGTACTTGTATATCATATATAAACCTCACACAGATATCACATATCTATCTCGTACCACTGCTGACAACATTGTGCCCCTATATAAAGCCTTCACACTACAACTGGTCACACTGTGCCCCCATATATATAATATTTAACCCTCACCCTATTTATATATATATATATATATATATATATATATATATATATATTCACCTGACCATTCACGCCATAAGTGACCATGTTGTGCTCCCTGCATAATTTAAAAACTTAAAAATACAGTACAGTAATAAATATAACAGACTTTGGCTGCGGTCACACGTTGCATCTTATTTGTATTTAACGCATGTGTTTTTAAACAGCTGAAGAGGACATTTGTCTAATTACATTGTTGTCAAAACTGTGTTTACAAAACACGATGTTAACACATACATTTGTTAATGTTTTGTTAACACATGTGCAACACCCCTGCCAAAGTATAGTCAAGGGAGTAGTTGCGAATAAGGCTCCATCTATGAGCCTGATCAAGTCACCCAATGCAGGGAAGTCTAAGGTAATTATCAGCTGTAGATTCTGCCTGAACAGGCAATAATTAAGTGGATATAAGCAAGGCCGGATTATAGGGGGGTATATAGTTATTGTAGGGGTGTATATAGTTAATATAGGGGGTGCATATAGTTATTATGGGGGTATATAGTTAGAATAGGGGAACTGTATATAGTTATTATAGGGGGTGCATATGGTTATTATGGGGGTATATAGTTATTGTAGGGATGTATATAGTTAATATATGGGGTGCATATAGTTATTATGGGGGTATATAGTTAGAATAGGGGAAATGTATATAGTTATTATAGGGGGTGCATATGGTTATTAGAGGGGTATATAATTATTGTAGGGGTGTATATAGTTAATATAGGGGTGCATATAGTTATGGGGGTAGTTAGAATAGGGGAACTGTACATAGTTATTATAGGGGGTGCATATGGTTATTATGGGGGTATACAGTTATTGTAGGGTTGTATGTAGTTAATATAGGGGGTGCATATAGTTATTATGGGGGTATATAGTTATAATAGGGGAACTGTATATAGTTATTATAGGGGGGGATATGGTTATAATGGGGGGTATATAGTTATATTAGGGGTGTATATAGTTAGTTATTATAGAAGTTGCTGTGTATATAATTATAATAGTGGAACTGTATATAGTTATTATTAGGGGTGCATATAATTACTATGGGTGGTATGTAGTTCTAATAGGGGATTGTATATAGTTACTTATTATAGGGGGTGTTTCTAGTATTTATAGGGGTCTGTATATAGTTGTTATAGGGGGACTGTATGAACTTAATACTGGGGATGCATATAGTGATTGCTGGGAGCTGTATATAGTGATTACTGGGGGAGCCTTATATACTGATTGCTGGGGGGGCTATATACAGTAGTTACTGGGGGCTGTATATATTTATTGCAGGGGGAGCTGTATATAGTGATTGCTGGGGGAGCTGTATACAGTGATTGTTGGGGGAGCTGTATACAGTGATTGCTGGGGTAGCTGTATATAGTGATTGCTGGGGGAAAGCTGTATACAGTGGTTGCTGGGGGAGCTGTATATAGTGATTGCTGGGGAGCTGTATATAGTGATTGCTGGGGGAGCTGTATATAGTCATTACTGGGGGAGCTGTATACAGTGACTGCTGGGGGAGCTGTATACAGTGATTGCTGGGGGGAGCTGTATATGGTTATTGCTGGGGGGGAGCTATATATAGTGATTGCTGGGGGAGCAGTATATAGTGGTTGCTGGGGGAGCAGTATATAGTGGTTGCTGAGGGAACAGTATATAGTGGTTGCTGAGGGAGCAGTATATAGTGGTTGCTGGGGGAGCTGTATACAGTGGTTGCTGGGGAAGCTTTTTACAGTGACTAATGGGGGAGGGGTATTTTGTGATTGCGGGGGGAGCAGTAAAAAGTGGTTGCTGAGGGAGCAGTATATAGTGGTTGCTGGGGGAGCTGTATACAGTGGTTGCTTGGGGAGCTGTATATAGTGATTACTGGGAGAGGGGTATTTAGTGATTGTATACAGCTCCTCCAGCAATCACTGAATACCCCTCTCCCAGTAATCACTATGTACAGCTCCCCCAGCAACCACTGTATATAGCTCCCCCAGCAACCACTGTCTACAGCTCCCCCAGCAACCACTATATACTGCTCCCTCAGCAACCACTATATACTGCTCCCCCAGCAATCACTATATACAGCTCCCCCAGCAATCACTGTATACAGCTCCCACAGCAATCACTATATATTGCCCCCCAGAAATCACTATAAACAGCTCCCCCAGAAATCACTAAATACAGCTCCCCCAGCAATCACTGTATACAGCTCCTCCCAGCAATCAATGTATACAGTTAACCCAGCAATCACTATATACAGCTCCCCCCAGCAATCACTGTATACAGCTCCTCCAGCAGTGATTGCTGGGTAGCTGTATACAGTGATTGCTGGGGGAGCTATATACAGTGATTGCTGGGGGAGCTGTATATAGTGATTGCTGGGGGGAGCTGTATATAGTGATTGCTGGGTTAACTGTATACAGTGATTGCTGGGAGGAGCTGTATACAGTGATTGCTGGGGGAGCTGTATATAGTGATTTCTGGGGGAACTGTATATAGTGATTGCTGGGGGGCTGTATATAGTGATTGCTGTGGGAGCTGTATACAGTGATTGCTGGGGGAGCTGTATATAGTGATTACTGGGGGAGGGGAATTTTGTGATTGCTGGGGGAGCTGCATACAGTGATTGCTGGGGAGCTGTATACAGTGATTGCTTGGGGAGCTGTATACAGTGATTGCTGGGGGAGCTGTATACAGTAATTACTGGGGGAGCTGTATATAGTGATTCCTGAGTGTGGATCTGATGGAGGCCATTACTCAAGGAGAGGTCCTAGAGCAGACTGGGGGTGTCAAGATGAGTAAGGCTCAGAGCATGAGCCACAAAGATGCCTCTACTCAGACTGGGGAGATGCAGTGTGTCTATGAGCCAAAGACAGCGTGTACACTAGAACCAGTGCTGAGAGAGGAGATTGGGGTCCACAGTGAAGTTGGGTTCCCAGTGATGAGTGTTGCCAGTGCAGTTTTGGGGAGCGATCAGGAAGTGGAGCAGGGGCATAGGGACTATAAGGAGAGCGTTCAGTCGTGGGCCAACCTAAGCCCTGTAGTATAAATGGTAAAGAGAGGAACCCTAATAGCTGTACAGCTGGAAAACCAAAACATAATGTAATTGGGTACAGTAGTCCTACACTTAACTACATTGGTATTTCATCCAGCAGGGAGAGGGTTAAACGTTTCACACTTGGTAGAGGGGACACAGAACTCAGTGTTTCTGCAGCACAAAGCCATAAAGTCAGCAGGGGGTCCCAGCACAGCAGTGTACAAGTGACCAGGGGAGATAGCACTTGGCCTTATACACAGGACAAAGGACCAGATGGTTGATGTGCCCAGGCAATCACATCTTATGGCAATGATTTTTATGGTACTGAACTTCTGCTATGTGTTATTGGTAATTGGCTTGGGAAAATTTAAAATGGCGTGGGTCATTTCAAATTTGCCCAATCTTGAAAGGGGTGTCAAGGAAATATTATTCTTGAATGTGTAAGATTTGTTGAACTATTGGGCAATTACAAACTTGGTTGAAATATGTGGCATCCATTGAAGCGTCCAGGCCTCTTTTACAACATTCTGGAGATCCTTACAACCTGATAAACTCTGACCTGCAGAATGTTCTGTGGTGACCTCAAAAGCCATTTGGTCACCTCTCCTCTGCACCTACCCCCACCCCTGCATCTAGGAATTTGGAAACAAAGAGCTGTTTAAATATTCCTGGACTCTCCCCCCTCATTAACACTTTGCCCAATTGTGAATGACCCTCTGGACTAATAATGAATGGGAGGTTCTGAAACCTGAACCAAACTGAAAAGATATAAAACAATATGAAATCCAAGAATTGGTGTTCACATTTTGGGGGCTGCTTGACAAGCTGAGTGTGTTCCTTATTTCTCCCACCTCCAGGGATCAGGATTTACTTTAAGTTTGTAAGTTTCTGTTATTTTTCTCCCTTTTTATTTTATAACTGTTTTGCCGTGTTGTGTGTCCTTTTATTATGTAATTCTTTTGTTTTTAATATCTTTTTATGCACTGATCAACTTTTTGTAATTAAAGCTTTTCTATTTAATTTTGGTCCCTGTATGCTCTGCGAACTCATAGCCTTGTGAAGTGTGGTTAGCTGTGTGACTGCTGGAGTGCCGAGTGTGCATGTCTAGTGGTGTGACAAAGTGACTGCTTGAGAGCAAGAATTGATGTAGAGTGGGATACTTATTGGTCCCAGTATAAATGCAATAAGTGGTGGCAGCGGGTCTGGGGCTGGAGCTGTATGAGGTGGGATTTATGCTCAATTTGTGTCCTGAGTGAAAGGAGAGCGCAAGTTTGAGTAGGCTAAATTAACTCGTACAGTTGCACCCCACGTCACGTGACGAGGCGGCAGCGTCCTCGCCGTGACAATACGTGCATGAAGAAAATGAATTTTGTCAGTTAAACGACAAGCCCTTGAAGCTACGGGACGACCTGCAAGGGTAGAACTTCCAAATCCCTGAGATTCCTCCTGGATTGTGGGGGCTCGCCCCGTGGTTCATGTGACCATAAATGGAGTAACCCTACTGGCCTTAATTGTTATCGGCAATCAAGTGACCACCATCGGCAGTGCTACCTTTGAGAAATGCCAAAGAAGAGCATCCCTGTAGCAGCCTCCAAAGGCTTATTTGCTACTAATGGGAAAACTGTACGCATCCGTGGGTACTGGGAACCTACACTAACCATCGGGGATAACGAGTTAACCAGACAGGGCGTTGTGGTGACACAAGTGCCTGAAGGCGGTAACTTCTCCCTGGTGCTGGGTACCAATTTCCTCAGCCATTGCTATCCTAAAGTGCTGAAGGCTCTCTAGAACTCCCTACCAACGATGCCCAGTGATTCTCGAAAGGTGATTTAAGAGACCATGCAAGTCCTGGCAGCACAACAGAAGTTTGCTGGCCCCAATGGAGAAATTTGCAGAGTCCGGATCAAAGATCCTGAACCTGTCCACCTTCAACCTGGGACTGAAACGTTAGTATGGGGCCGAGCCTGCATGGGCGTTCAAGGTCAAGACTACAAGGCTATGGTAGAACCTCTACCAGCTGATGAGGACCTACCCATTCTGGCAGCCAGGAGCCTAGTCACAGTATCTGGAGGACAAGTACCCATCAGACTGCTAAATGTGGGAGACTCCTCAGTGGATCTGAGAAGATACCAAACCATAGCCACTCTCTTCAGCATCCCCCCTGAAAATCTAGTGGAAACCTCCCTGTCTGCCTCCCAACCGTTGGAGGTGCATCAAAGTGCTAAAGGTGAGCCTGGCGAGCAATCCTGGTGACTTGAGCTCAATGTTGGAGACAACAATATCATGCCTGCAGAACAAATACAAGGTATCCTGGAAGCTGTCATGATGCATCACCAGGCCTTCAGCAAACAACCGCTGGACTTCTGGCAAAAAACCCTGATCCATCCCTACTGGCTCTCATCCTCTTATCAAGAAGAGGTATTGGACGATTCCTCCAGCCCATTACCAAGAGGTGAAGAAGCTTTTGCAAGAGCTGAAGACAGCCAATGTCATCTGGGTAAGTCACAGCACGTGGGCTGGCCCGCTGGTCTTTGTGAAGAAGAAAGATGGAACCCTTCGCTTCTGTGTTGACTATAGGAAGATCAACAATATCACCCACAAGGACACCTATCTGCTGCCTTGAATCGAGATGCTTGGGACATTGGAACTTCGAGACAGTCTTACTATACTTGGGCGATATCATCATCTACTCCAAGAGCTATGAAGATCACCTCCAACATCTAGCTGAAGTCTTCCAAATCCTGACCCAGCATGGGTTGAAGGTCATGCCGTCCAAGTGCCATTGTTACAGCCTAGTGTAAAGTACCTGGGACAAGTGGTGAGTGCTGATGGAATCAAGCCAGACCCAGAAAAGGTCGCAGCTGTCAAAAGCTTCCTGGGATTTGCCAGCTACTACAGTCAGTTTATCCCGAAGTTTGCCCAGCTGGCGGATCCCCTGCAAGAACTAAGGGGACTTCCTAAAGACGGCCAACGGTCCCGAGCGTCCATCGAATGGACAGCAGAATGAGAGGCTGTGTTCCAGATGCTGAAGCAAAGGCTGACTGAACCTCCAGTGTTGGAACTGAAAGGGTCATAGCCTACGTCAGCCATTCCCTCCAAGAATCAGAACAGAACGACCAGAATTACGGCTTTCATGTTGGAGTTCGTGGCAATGTCTGGGCTGTGACCGAAAAGTTCAAAGACTATCCGTCTGCTTCCTGCTTCAGCGTGTTCACAGACAACAACCACTTGGCGCATCTGAACACCGCCCGGCTTGGAGCACTGGAGCAGCAGTGGACCTCCAGACTAGCCAACTTTAACTTCACCATCAAGTACCAGGCCAGCAAGACCAACAACAATGCCGATGCTCTGTCCATCTCCATGACCAATGGGAGGGACCCTCCATGGATGCTCAGTGGGAAGACCCTAAAATGCCATCGTTCTATGTCCGTTTTGTACGTCAATATGCCCAGAGAATTTAATCCTTGCCATCTAATGCAGTGCCTGCTACGCAACAAGAAGAGTCCGCACCCACAGAGAAGGACCTCTGATATCTGCGCCACAGGAGAATTGATGGACTCTCTCTCTCGTGGGCAAGTGCCTGAAAGAATCCGTCGGCGAAGGGCTGTTGGGGAATTGTGCCAACTATGGCACCAGACGAAGACTGAGTATGCATCAGGCCTGCTAAAAAGGAGAACTCTGAATCCCATCACCTATGACCGACTGTACCAGATCATGATCCCCAGGAGGGATGTCAAGATGGTTCTGGATATGTATCATGACCAGTCCGGACACTTTGGCGCTCAGAAGACTGAAGCTCTGGAAGCTCTTCTACTGAACATGAAATCCAACATCGAGGCCTGGTCTCGAGAGTGCACACCCTTTGTCATCACTCTAGGAGAGCGACATCAAAGGGCCTCTCTACATCCCATTGTGAGCCAATATCCTCTGGAGATCCTAGCCCTAGACCATGTGAAGTTGTAGCCCAGCAGGTACGGTCATACCTGCGCAATGACCATAATTGACCACTACACCAAGTTCGTAGTCACAGTGCCAGTCAGAGATGGCAGCAGCCCTGTGGAATAGCTTCATCCTCCCTTACGGCTGTCTGGACAGCAAAATCCTAACAGATCAGGGGACAGCTTTCGAATCCCAGGTGTTTCATGGCCTGTGTACCCTCTTTGGCTGTAAAAAGCTGAGGACCACAGCCTAACACCCGCAGGGTAATGGACTGTGAGAAGATGAAAATCATCAACATGCTGGGGACTCCTGCAAAAAGTGCTGACTGGCCGAAGCTTCTACCAGAGCTGTACAACAACACTACCCATTGCTCCACGAGATGCACTCCCTACTATCTCATGTTTGAGAGACATGGCATTGGACATAGAAGCCCCTGACTCCCAATCTGCTCCCCCAGACTGATTGGGTCCAGGAACATCAGAGACACTTGGGTGAGGCCAGGGAGATTGTGGATCTTTGGGTAGAGGAGGCCAGAGACAAGCAAAAGAGAGACTTTGACCGCCATGCCTGTGCAGAGCCTCTTGCCCCCATGGAACAAGTGTGGCTACGGAACAACCATCCCACCAGTAAATTAGATAGGCGTTGGGAGCATGAGCCCCTATATCAAGTCCTCTGTCCCCAACTCCCAGTACAGGAGACCCTCTGTGTGTGTCAACCCCCAGTTTTCTTGAACTTGTGACTACCTCAAGTTTGTGTGATTGTTTCCACCTCAGTTAGAGCTACTCCGGATAGGTCACCATCTCCGCAGCATCTCCGATACTGCTGCCCTTGAAGGATGACCCGATTCCAGAGCCTGTTGCCCCCATCACATCTGAGGAAGCTGCGAATCCAGCTCCAGTGCCTGACTCAGAAGATGACGAAGACCAGCTACCTCACCAAAGGAGTGTGTCCCTCATCCGAAGAGGAGACCTTTTGTTGTTGCTACACTTTTTCCTGCTCCCAGCCCTGAGTCTCACGGGCTGAGCTCTCTCCATACACAGTGGGTGTCAGCTGCCTAACACAGCCGACACTTGCTTGTCACTGCCGCTCCCGGGGCTGGCACTGATCACTGCAGTTAACTTCTTAACCTGTTAACCACAGACAAGGAACAACCAACTCATAGGAGCCATAAATAAAGAAGTTGGTTGTTCCTTCTCTGTGATTTCTAGAATATTGCATCTTTAAAATATCACAAACTCATTCTAGTCCCCCAAGAAGGCTGGTTGCCCTCAGAAAACTAATGCAGGAAAGGAGAGGATAATGTGGAGAATCTCTAAATGTAATTGTTTCAACACTGTAGCTGAAATTGTTTGCTAGCTCACCACTGAATGGGTAAGTATCTGTCTCATCACATTATGCCATAACATTTAAGTGCATTTGGACTGAAATTTCATTCTGCAGTGACCAAACCTTTCATGAGTAGAAAGAATCAGAGGCTAAACTCTCCTTTGCTGAGGAGCATATACAGTTAATTTTAGAGATGAAAGCAAGTTTAATTTTAATTTGGATCTGATGGGATATGTTATGTTTGTCGCCAAACTGGGGAAATACTGAAACCAAAATGTGTATAAAAAATCAGTGAAAGGTGGTGAAGGAAGTTTCATGGTTTGGGGAATGTTTTCTGGTACAGCTGTTGGACAGCTACATGGCACAGTACACATGTGTATCAGTACCTTTTTCAACACGTGGTTCCTTCCTTGTATTCTTCACTCAATCAGCTAGCAATTTTCATGTATGACAATACACCATCAAACCCGATCTAAACCTAATAGAAAAACTCTAAAAAATTTTGGTAACAAAGTTTGGCCAGGACACTCACAGAACTGTGGAAGAGACTGGAACAAGACCAAAATCACAACAGGGCAGTTTTGAGACTTGTGATGTCCTGTGCAAAAAGCAAAGGCCTTTACACTTCCAACTGAATAGCCATTGCTGTTTTCTAGTTATGTAATTATGTAATTATGTTTAGCCAGGCTAAAACCTTAAAGGGCTGTATTAGCCTGTAAATAATGTATCCTTGGGTGTTGTATATAATTAATGTGTATACACTATAAGTACAAAAGGTTGTATATAATTTATCCATGGTGGCTGCCTCTATATACTAAAACTATGAGGGGCTGTATATAATCAATTATTGGGACTGTGTATATACTAAAACTACAAGAGGCTTTATATAATTTTTCCATGGGGGCTGAATCATTAGAGTATTTGAAAGTTTAATAATGGTTAATTTATATAGTTTATGAAATTAAGGCTAAAAGCTAAGAAAAACAATACGCAAAGCTGGGTTTGATGATTGATAAAGAACATAGGCTCAGAAAACCAAAGGGTTTAAAACCATAAATGTGATGTGATGTGTCTGTATACATTATTTTCATATTGAGGAATACTTGGTTAAAGCTGCATCTACTAAGATGACTCAGGAACCGAAATATAAGAACCTGATAATTTTTCAGGACCTCTCGGCAGCTACCTGGCTTTAAGAAGGGACCTAAAAGAGCATACAGATATTTTGAGAGAAAAAAATCCTCTGTTTGGGGCTATTCGTTCAAAATTTATTTTTGAAAAATATAACGAAGCAATGGGACATACTAAAAAGAATGAAGTAAAGGCATTACTTTAGAAAAGCAAAAGAATGAAATTAAAACTACTTTAGAAAAAATCCACAGGCGAAACACGTGTCAGGGTTTCTCTGTGCATGCCCATCTAGTGCAATCCCCGAAAATGTCGGAAAATCCGACTAAAGTGCGTCCGCGGGCCCATAGTAAATAAGCCTCATTATATTGCAATGAACATATATAACACATATTTAGCTGTGCATTGGATTCCCTGAGCATCCCTAGATGGGGAAATTAACTATTTTTATATATAGTTTATAGTGAACTGACCATATATTCAGGGGCGTCACAACAGCTGTAGTAGCCGTGGCACACAGGGGCCCGGGTTGGACAAGGAAACCAAATTAATGCCCTCCTTCCACTGAATGTGCTGAACAGGCACACCCTTCCCTAACCACAGCTGACGGCACAGTTCACTGCCCCGCCCACCAAGCGATGGTGCAGCCGACCTCCCAACGGCGCAGCCATGCACCCCAAGCCCCCAGATGTCACAGTCCCCTGCCGACGGCACAGCAATGCATCCCAACCCCTCATATGTCACAACCGCCCAGATGTGTAACCCCACACCCCTACCGCCTGCTCACCAACACATCTGATCTAGCTTCCACCCACTCACAGACAGAGCTGCCCGGTGGTGCTGCCGCCCGGTCACCCACCAGCGCTGCCACCAGGCTACCTGGCTGTCAGCAGACTTGTCCACCTGGCCGCCAGCAGGCACAGATACCCGACCACCTAACAGTACCCACCTGGACAGCATACAGGAAAGCAAGTACCAATATGTATTTATTAATTTTTTTCTTTAAATACGCATATATACATATATATCCATATACATATATATATGTAATATATATACAGGCGGTCCCCTACTTAAGGACACCCGACTTACAGACGATCCCCTAGTTATAGACGGACCCCTCTGCCCACTGTGACCTCTGGTTAAGCTCTCTGAATGCTTTACTATAGTCCCAGACTGCTATTATAAGCTGTAAGGTGTCTGTAATGAAGCTTTATTGATAATCCTTGATCCCATTAAAAATTTGAAACTCCGATTTTTACTGGGGAAAAAAAAAATTGCCTGGAGCTACAATTATAAAATATACAGTTTCGACTTGCATACAAATTCAAATTAAGAACAAACCTATGGACTCCATCCTACACTTTCTAGGAAGCCAAAATATGGTTTGGAAGACCTGGCTGCTGCAGTTTGGAGAGTTGGGCTTGGTCCCTACTCCACTCAGCCACTCCAAGTGATTGGGGCTAATCACCAGCAGGTGTTGGTTTAAAAAGTCAGATGCTGCACAAGAGGAGTCTCTCTCTCTCTGCTCCTGGGAAAACCTTATATGTGAGTTGCCAATTGCTGTATGCTGTGGTTGGGAAGCTGTACAGTAGGTACAGTTTCTTGGTAGTGAGGAAACTGCTGTATTGTATAGTCAGTGGGCATCCTAGGATTTTATTTCTGTATTGTTTTGCCATTTTAAAGAAGCTAATAAAGCTGGTTGCGGCCAGTTGCACCCAACTTGTCTGTGGACTGTGACTGTGATGTGCGAAAAAGTATTTGCCTATCCCAGGAGATGGCGATCCCATCCCAGAGCTAATTCCATTACAATGCGCATATATATATATATATATATATATATATATATATATATATATATATATATATATATATATTTATACGCACACACATATATATGCACATATATATCTTCTGTATGTGTGTTTTTGTATATGCTGTATGAGTGTATATGGGGGTATATACTGTATGTTTTGTGTGTATTTGCTGTATGTTTACGCAGTATGTATGTATATGCAGTATATGTGCTGATTTGTAAAGCACCATATAAATAAATATTATTATATGCCGTATGTGTGTATATGCCCCGTGTATACGCAATATGTGTGTTTATACTGAATGTATGTGTATATGCGGTTAGTGTATACTGTATGTATATACTGCATGTATATGATATTTATGTATATAATGTACTATACAGTTTGTGTGGAAATTTGATGTGTATATGAATGTGTACATGCTGTATGTGTGTATATACTGTATGAGTTTCTATTTACTGTATGTATTAGTGTATAAATTTATATAAGTACATAAATGTGTGTGTAGCGCCCCATCCCCTTGGGCCAAGGGTACTGACAGGGGGACCAGGGGCCGCCACTGTGTTCACTGGTACCGGTGTGGAAATTGAATAGTCTAGTACTGTCTTGCTGCAGTGTGTTATGTACATGTAGGTTGGCACAGGTATACAAGATAGGTTCTGCAGGCTTGTTCTTAAGTTGAGTTTGTATGTAAGTCGGAACTGTACACTTTATTATTGTAAACCCAGTCAAAATTTTTTTGATCTCTGTGCCAATTGGATTTTAAAAATGTTGGGTTGTCATGAGAATCAGGATTGACAATAAAGCTTCACTGTAGACACCTGTAATAACTGTTACAACTGTTTATTGTAGCCTGGGGCTAAAGTACAGCAAATTACCAAAATCCAAAGGTCAGTTTGTAACTAGGCGTCGTATGTAAGTCAGGTGTTCTTAAGTAGGGGACCGCCTGTATCAGCTTCCCTACTCCTTGGTCCTAGGTGTGGATGATAGACAAAAACCACCTAACTAACTTTGTCTCGGGGCACACAGACTATATTTCATCGCTGTGCCAGCTGTTTTTGAAATACTGTAGTGGCCGGTAGAGCAGACATTCTGGAAAACGGTAAACTTTCATACCTCTATGGCAGGAGGAGCAGGCCACGGGCTCCCAGAATTAGAACAAATCACTCAGTGGATAACATAGTCCTTCACACTCTGCTGAGGGCACAGCCCTTAAAAGTTGCAAACATATTATAGTCCAATAGACATAGTCAATACAGGCGTCCCCTACTTAAGGACACCCGACTTACGGACAACCCATAGTTACAGACAGACCCCTCTGACCTCTGGTGAAGCTTTCTGAATGCTTTACTATAGTCCCAGATTGCAATGATCAGATGTAAGATGTCTGTAATGAAGCTTTATTGATAATCATTGGTCCCAGTACAGCAAAAAATGTTTAAACTCCAATTGTTTATACTGAATGTATGTGTATATGCGGTTAGTGTATACTGTATGTATATACTGCATGTATATGATATTTATGTATATAATGTACTATACAGTTTGTGTGGAAATTTGATGTGTATATGAATGTGTACATGCTGTATGTGTGTATATACTGTATGAGTTTCTATTTACTGTATGTATTAGTGTATAAATTTATATAAGTACATAAATGTGTGTGTAGCGCCCCATCCCCTTGGGCCAAGGGTACTGACAGGGGGACCAGGGGCCGCCACTGTGTTCACTGGTACCGGTGTGGAAATTGAATAGTCTAGTACTGTCTTGCTGCAGTGTGTTATGTACATGTAGGTTGGCACAGGTATACAAGATAGGTTCTGCAGGCTTGTTCTTAAGTTGAGTTTGTATGTAAGTCGGAACTGTACACTTTATTATTGTAAACCCAGTCAAAATTTTTTTGATCTCTGTGCCAATTGGATTTTAAAAATGTTGGGTTGTCATGAGAATCAGGATTGACAATAAAGCTTCACTGTAGACACCTGTAATAACTGTTACAACTGTTTATTGTAGCCTGGGGCTAAAGTACAGCAAATTACCAAAATCCAAAGGTCAGTTTGTAACTAGGCGTCGTATGTAAGTCAGGTGTTCTTAAGTAGGGGACCGCCTGTATCAGCTTCCCTACTCCTTGGTCCTAGGTGTGGATGATAGACAAAAACCACCTAACTAACTTTGTCTCGGGGCACACAGACTATATTTCATCGCTGTGCCAGCTGTTTTTGAAATACTGTAGTGGCCGGTAGAGCAGACATTCTGGAAAACGGTAAACTTTCATACCTCTATGGCAGGAGGAGCAGGCCACGGGCTCCCAGAATTAGAACAAATCACTCAGTGGATAACATAGTCCTTCACACTCTGCTGAGGGCACAGCCCTTAAAAGTTGCAAACATATTATAGTCCAATAGACATAGTCAATACAGGCGTCCCCTACTTAAGGACACCCGACTTACGGACAACCCATAGTTACAGACAGACCCCTCTGACCTCTGGTGAAGCTTTCTGAATGCTTTACTATAGTCCCAGATTGCAATGATCAGATGTAAGATGTCTGTAATGAAGCTTTATTGATAATCATTGGTCCCAGTACAGCAAAAAATGTTTAAACTCCAATTGTCACTGGGGCCAAAATTTTTTTTGTCTGGATCTACAATTATAAAATATACAGTTTCGACTTACATACAAATTCAACTTAAGAACAAACCTCCGGACCCTATCTTGTACGTAACCCGGGGACTGCCTGTAACCAAATAACATTAATAAATAAATAATAATTACTAGGTATAATTATATCATGACTAGGTCTGTGTATAGCAAACTGGGGTTTGATCCTGTGTGCTACGCTGGGATCTGCGCAACACTCGAATGCTGGAATGCTTCATTGACTTACCACTAGCCTGGCAGGCTCACTGCTAGTGGAACCAATGAAAAAGCAATTCCCTACGGCACTAGATTTCTTCCGTTTTGAATCTTTATTTTCTTGCAGACAAAATATAGTAGAATGAAAGCAGGAGACGTATGTAGGCACACTGTCTAAAATGGCAGGACAAGCCTACACGTTTCAAGTGCCTGGTGCACTCTTAGTAATGGCATAAGAATCTTATGCTAAGATCATATGCTAAGTACCTGATGACGTAAATTGCGTACATAGCAAATTATAGCTTATTAGCAAATTAACCCACAAAGTGCTGGTATGCTTAAAATGCAACATAATGATTAAAACGAAAAACGAAGATCCAATATGTGTACATAGCAGAAATGTCAAACTCCAAGAGACATATGCCACATGTATCATACGTTAATTGAGAATAACAGAAAACATGGTAAACAGAAACCTATTTCACAAGTGCATGCACAAACAAGCTACCTTCTTCTTGTATGATATTATTCATCTATAGATATACAACACATATTGTCTTTCTATTTAGATGTATACTTTGAAGAGGAAACCCATTAACCTAAGGTATTCCAAGATACTATGAACAGGAAACCCATTATCCTAAAAATTTAGTTACTGTGTGCATGCGCAGACGATTCCAGCGTACCACACAACTCAGCAAGCCCACCAACAAGGGCATCGAATATCACACCTGTTTGAGGTACCTCCTGGCTATCGCATCCGTGAGTATCCCAACATCATACTATTAAGGCCATCCCTGTAGGTGAATTAACTAGGGCCAAAAGAAACTGCAGTAACACTGAAGACTACAAAAAGAAAGCTGACAATATTATATCTTGTTTAAAGAAAAGAAAATATTCTAACTGGTCATTGCAAAGAGCCAAATGCATAGTAGTCAAAAAAACAGAGAAGGTCTCTTATATGGGCACTATTCTAGGAACACAAAAAAAGTAGCCACGGGGGGGCCTGGCTGAGCTCCGAGATGGCCGCATGTGAGTGAGCTCCGTTCACAGACCTGCTAGCGACTCTCTCCAAGCGACACCTGAAGCTCCAAATACCTACCGGAGATCTCCGGAACCAGTACCCAGCATGATAACCCGTAAGAAGTGGTCCTAAACGGCTCACAGACTTCTTTTCCTCTCCCCAGCAAGGGCCGGGAAAATCTCAAGATGTCGGATCGCGGTCTCCCCATGCAGACTCACCAAAATCCAGCAGCTTGTCCTCACCATCTCCAGCTGGAGGGCAAAAAGGAGCAACGATAGGCTTGAGCACAAATGTGAGTCATGAATCCTCCCCACAAAATACAACCGGCTCATAACTCCAATGAGGATGAAGAATACCTTATTGAGGACTTACCTTCATCTGACCAACCGGTGTCAGAAATGTTTATAAAAAACATGATTCTAGCACTCAAGGGCTCTTGGCAGAAAGAACTGTTGAAACTAATATCAGCAATACATGTTTCTATAGATGATCTGGGCTGCCGAGTCGATCATGTGGAGAATAAGATGTCTGAATTGACAGACTCCCATAATGAGTTTATCGATGCCCATTACAGGCTATAAGAGCAAGTGAAGGTAAAAATGGCTTATATAGAGGATAGAGTAGGGGGAAAAATGTAAAATTTCGTGGCATTCCGGAATCTGTTCCCCTGGCGGAGCTAAGATCATACCTATCTCAACTAATATACACTGTTTTGCCTACCACACCATTAGCTGAACAGCTAATTGACAGAGCCCGCAGGCTCCCGAGGCCGAAAAATATCTCTGTGAATTTACCACGGGTCTCTGGAAATAGATCGCTATTCAGACAGTTTTAAGCTGCGTTTTCTTGCATCCTGTAGCCAAACAGTGTACAGCTACTATAGAAGAGATTAAGCAGCAGATAGGGTAGTATGTTCAAATATATGGAATTTATTTTATGAAACATACTCACAAAATAGAATAAAATCATGCGCATATAAAATCCACCATGTGGACGCCAGACTCGCTAGTTCGCCCGACCCAGGGTTTCGCTACCACGGCTTCTTCCGGGGCGTTGCTGGCTAGTAACCTCTCAATCTTTTTATACCTTACACATAGCACAACTACTATCTTCCATTCTATTACAAAATAGATACATCGGACCATTTAGCAACTATTTCGTATACATACAATATTAATATATATGAAGCTAACAAGAATGTTCTACCAGGAGGAAAATACAATATCTGTTGTTACACAGCTTTATCCAATCTAGTATATCTCAAGACTTCACACCCTCTTCCCCATATTGTAGACCCCCCCCCCCATGTTTAACGTTTAACCTCTACCTTCTCACACATAACAAGCAGTGCGTGAGCAGGAGTAACTTGGTCCCTGTTCACACTACTACAAAAACAAGAATTTAGTTCATTATTGGCCAATCAATTCGAAAGATTAACATCTTTAGAGGTGAATTTATCTTCAATGAAGGGTATATGTTTCCATCCCTTATATTGAGAAGAAAAAAAAAGGATATTTTTGCATAACTCACTTTATATGTCAGTACCCACAATTGATCAAATGTTAACAAAAATCATACCTATTATATTTATATGGAAGTAGAGGGATATTCTTACATATCCATATGTACACTGGAGTAGTGTTATTACGTATCTATATGTTCCATAAAGGAATGGATATTCTTACATATCCATATGTACACTGGAGTAGTGTTATTACGTATCTATATGTTCCATAAAGGAATATGAATATCCTCCACGTCCAAAATAACTTATCCTATTTACGTGTACTCTAAAGAAAAAAAAAAAAAAAAAGAGCATATTTATGTAGTGTTCATCTGATGGTTAGTAATCCATAATGGTTGGTACCCACTATTTTTCTAGATCTCCTTCAAAAAACATTTCAACTCAAAATCTATATTTAAACCACCCGGTGTTAAAGTCCCTAAATTATATATCCAGTGTCCCTCCCTTCGACTTAATTTTACGTTTATTTGTTCTCCCCGCCAATGTGTTTTTACCTTTTCTACTGCCATAAATCGCAGACCACTAGGGTCTGAATTGTGTACCCTTTTAAAGTGTGCAGAAACGCTATGACTCGTGACCCCTTTTTTGATATTTCGTCAATGTTCGGCAATTCTTGTTTTGATCTTTCGGCCTGTTCTCCCTATATACCCCAAATTGCAGGGACACATTAAGATATAAATTACATTCATTGTGTCACAATTCATATCCATATTTTATTTAATTTTGTGCCCATTTACCTCCGTGCAGATTCTATTTTTAATTTTTACTTGTTTCGTTTCTTTGCATGCCTTACATATTTTACAATGTGCAAATTTATTAACTCTATCACGACCACATCTAGGATTGTCATCCTTAATATAGCTATTGGTGAGTATATCCCTCAGGTACGGTGCCCTACGGAACACCACTCTTGGTTTGTCTATTAATTTATCCCCTATTATCGGGTCCCCCTTAAGTACATCCCAGTGCTTTGACGCTTCCTTAGAGTATGTAGTGACGAACATAGGATTAATTTTATTGTTATACTCCTCTATTCTCTTTTTTTCTTTATTCAAAAACAAATCCTTGGGGTATCCCCTTTCCTTAAATCTCTCCTTGATAATCGCTACTTGTTTTTCTCTATCCTGCATATTTGTACAATTTTTCTCAATCCTCCTAATTTGACCCCTAGGGATATTATCGATCCACGGTCTGTGGTGACAACTGTCAAATTGAATAAAACTATTCACATCTACTGGTTTAAAGTAGTTCCTGCTTTTTATTCTACATCCCTCTCGAAATAGTTCTATGTCTAAAAAGTGAATAGTGTTTTCATCTCTTTCATGGGTGAAATTTAAATTATATTCATTGTTGTTTATATCAGTGATCCCCAACCTTTTTCTGCCCAGGGACCAGCTGTAAACATACATTTTCTTCAGGGACCAGTTCGGTGGGGGGTTGCGGTCTGGTGTCATAGCTAAAAATGTATATTTGAATGCTCCACCATAATTCCCTGTGTGCTTAGCTTACATTGTTCCATTTCATGAAGAAGCACCCCAACTTGTATTGTCCTTTTTCCTGTAGCATGCTCCCCTCCCATGTCCCCTTTACTGCATTATGTCTTCCCTCCATGTCTCCTTTCCTTTGCTTCCCTCACCATATGCTTCCAATGTCCCCTTTCCCAGCCGAACTCTGTCAAAAACAAAAATACTTACCTTCCTCATTCCCCTGCAACAGTCTTCTCTTCCTTCCCTTCACTAATAGCATGATGTTATGACATCATGACGCTTGTCGTCAATAGAGCAGTGCATTATTTGGTTTTTTCCTTGTTTTACAGATGTCAAGCGCGGCCCAGTACCAGGTGTTCCAAGGCCCGGTCTTGGGCCGCGGACCGGTGGTTGGGGAACACTGGTTTATATAATTCATGAATTCATTCAATTCATTATCAGTACCCTTCCATACTATTATGCAGTCATCAATATATTGTTTAAATAAAACAATATTGTTCGAGAAGGTATTTCTTTCACCAAAGATGAAATCCCCCTCCCATTTTTCCATGTACAGGTTGGCGAACGACTGGGCAAATTTGGCCCCCATGGCCGTTCCGCCAACCTGTACATAGAAATGATCATCATACCAGAAATAGTTATGTTCTAGACAAAACTGTATTCCCTTCACCACAAAGTTCTTTTTTAACCAGTTGCATTGGTTCCCAATTCCTGTGGTATGGAAGTATACAGGGCTGACACATCACAGGAGCACAGAATAAAATTGTCCTCCCTGCCCACATCTAGATTATTTAATATATCCATAAGATGTTGTGAGTCCCTCAGGTATGATTTCATTAGCTTGACGCTTGGCTGCAAATAAATATCTACATACTCCCCCAGGCGACAGGTGACAGAGAGAATCCCGAGACGATAGGTCACCACAGACCGTGGATCGATAATATCCCTAGGGGTCAAATTAGGAGGATTGAGAAAAATTGTACAAATATGCAGGATAGAGAAAAACAAGTAGCGATTATCAAGGAGAGATTTAAGGAAAGGGGATACCCCGAGGATTTGTTTTTGAATAAAGAAAAAAAGAGAATAGAGGAGTATAACAATAAAATCAATCCTATGTTCGTCACTACATACTCTAAGGAAGCGTTAAAGGTCAGATCCATCATACAAAAGCACTGGGATGTACTTAAGGGGGACCTGATAATAGGGGATAAATTAATAGACAAACCAAGAGTGGTGTTCCGTAGGGCACCGTGCCTGAGGGATATACTCACCAATAGCTATATTAAGGATGACAATCCTAGATGTGGTCGTGATAGAGTTAATAAGTTTGCACATTGTAAAATATGTAAGGCATGCAAAGAAACGAAACAAGTAAAAATTAAAAATAGAATCTGCACGGAGGTAAATGGGCACAAAATTAAATAAAATATGGATATGAATTGTGACACAATGAATGTAATTTATATCTTAATGTGTCCCTGCAATTTGGGGTATGTAGGGAGAACAGGCCAAAAGATCAAAACAAGAATTGCCGAACATTGCCGAAATATCAAAAAAGGGGTCACTAGTCATAGCGTTTCTGCACACTTTAAAAGGGTACACAATTCAGACCCTAGTGGTCTGCGATTTATGGCAGTAGAAAAGGTAAAAACACATTGGCGGGGAGAACAAATAAACGTAAAATTAAGTCGAAGGGAGGGACACTGGATATATCATTTAGGGACTTTAAAACCGGGTGGTTTAAATAGAGTTTTTTTTAGAGTACACGTAAATAGGATAAGTTAAAATGGACGTGGAAGATATTCATATTCCTTTATAGATATCCTTTATTCCTTTATTCCTAGATACGTAATAACACTACTCCAGTGTACATATGGATATGTAAGAATATCCATTCCTTTTGGAACATATAGATACGTAATAACACTACTCCAGTGTACATATGGATATGTAAGAATATCCCTCTACTTCGATATAAATATAATAGGTATGATTTTTGTTAACATTTGATCAATTGTGGGTACTGACATATTTATTATTTCTATATAAAGTGAGTTATGCAAAAATATCCTTTTTTTTTTTTTTCTCAATATAAGGGATGGAAACATATACCCTTCATTGAAGATAAATTCACCTCTTAAGATGTTAATCTTTCGAATTGATTGGCCAATAATGAACTAAATTCTTGTTTTTGTAGTAGTGTGAAGAGGGACCAAGTTACTCCTGCTCACGCACTGCTTGTTATGTGTGAGAAGGTAGGGGTTAAACGTTAAACATGGGGGGGGTGTCTACAATATGGGGAAGAGGGTGTGAAGTCTTGAGATATACTAGATTGGATAAAACAGATATTGTATTTTCCTCCTGGTAGAACATTCTTGTTAGCTTCATATATATTAATATTGTATGTATACGAAATAGTTGCTAAATGGTCCGATGTATCTATTTTGTAATAGAATGGAAGATAGTACAGTGCTATGTGTAAGGTATAAAAAGATTGAGAGGTTACTAGCCAGCAAGAAGCCGTGGTAGCGAAACCCTGGGTCGGGCGAACTAGCGAGTCTGGCGTCCACATGGTGGATTTTATATGCGCATGATTTTATTCTATTTTGTGAGTATGTTTTAATAAAATAAATTCCATATATTTGAACATACTACCCTATCTGCTGCTTAATCTCTTCTATAGTAGCTGTACACTATTTGGCTACAGGATGCAAGAAAACGCAGCTTAAAACTGTCTGAATAGCGATCTATTCCCATCCAAATACCGTTTGTGTGGAAGTCTACTGAAGAATTTGGAACATAGTTGGGAAAGGAGTGAAATCATTGATTTATCAAAGGATATATAAAAGGACACACAAGGAACTCCGGTCAGACTGTTTTATTTTTACTAATTGCTAGATGTGGGATCCATCTGTGACTGTTTGGCAGCTCCTATAGGGGATAGTGTGCATCACAAAAACACTTTTTCTTTTTTACCATCAGAAATGTTGGAAGCCACTATAGTGACGTTACCGAAACCAGGGAAGGATCCTACAACACCAGCCAATTTCAGACCTATTTCGTTGCTAAATTGCGACACTAAGCTATACACTAAAATCCTAGCTAATAGACTCTTTAAAATTCTACCAAATTTAATACATCGAGACCAGGCAGGGTTTACTAAGGGACGTCAGACGTAGGATGGTATAAGAAGAATTATAGATATAGTTTCAGCTATGGACTCCTGTCGGATGCCTTCTTTGCTACTGACCTTGGATGCGGAGAAGGCACTCGACAGGATCTTCTGGGGTTTTGCTTTTACTACCCTTAAAAAGTTTGGTCTTGAGGATCCTATATTTAATGCCATAAAAGCTCTTTACTCCACTCGCAAATGGGTTTCGCCGGCAAGGCCTCTTCCGGGGCGTTGCTCCGGGGCGTTGCTGCGCCCCGGAAGAAGCCTTGCCGGCAAAACCCTGGGTCGGGCGGATAGAAAGCTAGCGTCCCGTTATGTGAATTTGTGATATGCGCATTTTTAATGGATTTTTGTGAGTATGATGAATTGGAATAAATTTTAACCTTATTGGAACGTACCACACCATCTGCCTGCATATTTTCTTCCAGTTACAATACAATTAAAAGAGGAGAATGAGAGTGCGATGGTGCTAGTCTGAATGGTGACATACTTTCAGCAGGAGAAACAGAAGATTGGTGCTGTTCATCGAAGTTTAAAGATAAAATAAGAGGGAGAAGAAGAATCCTTGGAGCTCCGGTCATAGTGAAAATATTTTTCTCTATTTTTGTGGACTTTTTCAAGGACTGTGTGGACTGGTCTTATACCGTGAGTAAGCTCCTTAGGGGGCAAACTGTGCACCACGAACAACTGTGTTTTTGAGTAATAGAGGAGTTTGGAAAGGTTTAATTTTATAAAATTAATCCAAGTAAATCCCTCCTTCTGGAGATCAACATTCCTCAATCAATACGCAATCAGATAAGAGAGGAATACCCCTTTCAGTGGGTGAAGGAAGCGATTCCCTACTTAGGAGTCAAAATTTGCTATCCACTAAATAACATTGCCAAACTAAATTTAACCCCTATGCTAAGTGATATCCAAAAAGAATTGGAAATGTTAAACAAAATTGAACCATCTTGGGTGGGAAGGATGACTTTATATAAAATGTTAATTCTCCCAAAAATCCTATATGTCCTCAGAGCATTAATTGTTCCCATCCCCAAATCCCTAATATTACAATTTCAAAAACAAATGCTGAGATTCATCCAGAGTCTCACAGACAATTTTATACACCCCCAAGTTAGAAGGGGGATTGGGAGTCCTCAACATTTGGCTGTACCATAAATCCATGTCATCCGACAACTAAAGACATGGGGAGGAAAATATCCACATTCCAGTTGGCCAGATATTGAATCCGACCTAGCAGGTGGTCACTCACTAAAAACGTTGCTCCTAGCTTATTCATTAAGGACAAATTTGCCCTTATTCATGTGTTCCGCACCTACAATTAAATCTTCTATTCAAGCTTGGAAAGAACTTCTATAAGCATATTTCTAACCTTTCCAGAAAAATACCTATACCATGAGAGACCATTAGGATCATTAACCCATCACTATCTGTCAAACACTGGCTCCATAAAGGCTTACACACATTCAGTGACCTTTATGAAGAGGGGTCTCCAATTTCCTTCCAATCCTTAAAAGATAAATATAATTTAGAATCAGCAGACTTTCTATTGTATGCTCAAATTAGAGCGATCTTGGTTAAAATGCCCTCTCCCAACTTACTTCAATCAGAACCTTTAGGGAATTTATTGGAGGGCAAATCCAGTAAAGTTTTAAACTAAACAAATTTACAAAGCTTTTAGGAAAATGGAGAATAAAGGAGAATTAACTCATTATACAAAATGGAGTGCGGATCTGGTGAAGCAGGTTTCCCCAGGAGGAATGGAATTCGGTTATTTATTGGGCTTCTAAGGCTCCGCTAACTTGATGGAGGTACATAATAAAATACTGACAAGATGGTATCTCACCCCCAGTAAATTAGCAAAAATTTGGTACTTCGGGGAAATGTTGGAGAGAATGTGGAGGAAAGGGGACTTTGTCCCATATATTCTGGGGATGTCCAAAACTAGACACCTTTTGGACCAAAGTATTTGAAATATGTTCTAAGGTATCAGCTAATCAGATGAGGAGGGATGAAGCTCTGGATTTGGTGGGAGTGGGAATAAAAAGGGTACCTTCCAATAGTCGCAAGCTGGTTAACCACATATTGATATCTTCTAAACTCTTAATAGCGAGAAATTGGAAGGGTTTAAGACCCCCTAGCATCCAAGATCTGACCAAAATACTGGCTGAGCATTGTAGCTTTTAGAGGCTGATCACTTTTAAGAATGGGACTCCCCAAATGTTTAGGAAAATGTTGGACATGTGGATTGCATTGTTCCCACAATTATCCCCAGAAAGCCCAGGATTATCAGTATAATACAAATGTATATCCCTACAAATCTCCTAACTTTGGTAGTATAGATATTTAAATGGTATATCTTCCACTCGTGAGAGGGGTGGACAAAGTGTCAAAAATGGTCTACTCTGTTGTTTTCTGTTTTTCTTGTTACGTTCTGATTGTTAAGTCTTACTAGTAGATACACTTCATAATAGATGTGAGCATAATAATTGGTTCTGATCTGGTGTATATTTCTACGATACACAGACCCCAAGCAGACAAAAATGATTGGAAGTATTAGTAATTTCTGATTAATAGTGAGATACATATCTATTTTGTAAAAGCATGAACATGTACGTATCTCAATAGTAGCATACTTGATATCAATGTTATTATGCTTGTATTATGTGAAAATTTTTCTATAAAAACTTTAAAAAAAAAGGAGCTACGAATGCCCCTTATCTAACATTAAAATACAGTAACCAGTTCATGCAAATTAAATGCATTGTAGAGAAAAATCTACTGATATTAATGAAGGATGATCGATTGGCCAACATTTTGCAACATGGTTGCAAAATAGTTTCCAGAAAATTGACACAATTGACAATCTAATTTCCCCCAGTATGTTCACAAAAAAATTAACTAACGATAACAGCAAAAAAACATGGCTCACTACCAAGGATTTTAAAAATGTGGCACCCACCCATGTATAACATGTGGTTTTGTTAAAAATACCAAAATATTTTCAAATTCTGAAAATTAATCTATATGCATTATCAAGAAACATCTTTTTGTAATTGAGAAAAGGAGGAACAAAGTACAAAATGCAATATGTTTAAGAAAAGATGAATAAACTTTATTAATTACATATTAAAATATGTCCATAAAAAGGGAAAATGGCTACAGGAGAGACAGAAGTTTACAAATGCCAGGAACCACAGTATGCAGACCATCAATAATTAGCAATAAAGGGCGTTTTAGTGCCCATCATACACAGTGTTAAAACATCATATAAGCCCAACCAGTGCACAGTGATATTATGTTCAATCATTTTATTGGATTTTGTTCATATTTTTTTAACAAAACAACATTTAAGAATGCATTATAAATAACAAGTACAACGTATATAGTACATATACAGAATCATGTAGGAATACAGATGACTTTCCTATGACCCGCGGTATATGTGCGATATTATGTAGACACACTTCTATTAAGTACCCCTAGTGCGGTCTATCCGCGTATCTGATATATTGTATGCCAATATTCCGGACCAGATGGAGAGACCTAATGGGTTATATATATGGGATTTATTCTGTCGGGTCTATCGTATGAGCAAAATGAACAATGTGACTTTTAGTTACTAAGGGATTTTCTTCTGTCTCAGCGGCCTGTCATTAACAATATGTAGGCCTAACCATTCAAGTGGGGCTATGATAATAGGGGTTAGTTTGAGGGGTAACGTACTAACTAACCCACTAACATGAATAGACAACCAGGTAAACTACAAGAAAGGAGGACAGATACATTAAGGATGGGGGGGGGGGAGTGTATTGGGCCACAATGATATGAGGGGGAAGCGATAGAGGGAAGACAGGGCAGCTCTCTAAATGTCGGAACCCAGGATTTCCCTGAATGTCTGGGAGCCCTGAAATATAATCCAGGGTTGCCACAGTTTTATGAATTTCTCTGAGGTGCCCAACGTGTCTGCCATGAGTTCTTCCATACGATATATATTTAGCATCTCTTGTGCCCAAACGGAGATGGTAGGAGGCACATTGGAGCACCATTTACGTGGGATTACGGAACGGGCAGCGATCAAAGAGAATCTTAGAAGGTTACGTTTTTGACTCCCGATAGACCCTGGAAGCACAGACAGTAAGGCTACCTCCGATGTTTTGGGAGACTCGCGGACAGAAATTTCAGATGTCACTTCAAGGACCTGGTTCCAAAATGGGGAGATGTCTTTGCATGTCCACCATATGTGTAACATGCTACCTCCATCTGCTCCACACCTCCAGCATTCATCCCGGACTGAGGAATAGATTGAGTGCAGGAGGGCCGGTACCCTGTACCATCTTGAAAGAATTTTATAATTTTGTTCCTGTGATGCACAGGCCACCGATAGTTTGTGTGTGAACATAAAAGCCTTATCCCAATTTTTAGATAACAAAGAGGTACCTAGTTCCCTATCCCATCCGGATTGGA
This sequence comes from Engystomops pustulosus, assembly GCF_040894005.1. Taxonomy (NCBI): domain Eukaryota; kingdom Metazoa; phylum Chordata; class Amphibia; order Anura; family Leptodactylidae; genus Engystomops; species Engystomops pustulosus. Next base: position 168,266,788 of record NC_092412.1, on the reverse strand, counting down.
AGGGCAGAGGTGATTTATCCAATTCTTGTATCAGGAGGCTAAATATTCGGGAGATGCAGTGTTCCGGAGGGGACTCCAGGCGGAATAGTGCCTCGAAAGGGGTGAGAGGGGAGTTAAAGGACGCCGCTGATCCAGGTGCTCGGAGAAACTCCAATTGACTCCAATTGAGACATTTCCAACCACGAGAGGTTGGAAGATCTCGCCAGTTCAAGTAGTTCTTGGTGAGACGGGATCGGTGCCTCGCCCAACATCTCACACATGCGGAGATCCTCATGTATCGAGTGACCCAAGAACCTAGTTTTGGCAAATGCTGGCTGAAAATTTGGGTTATAGAAGACAGGGACAGAATCCTGCATTTAATGAGAGACCTCCATAGCTTCAGGGTTTGGGCCAGAAACAGCGTTTGAGATTCAATTTCGATATTTTGAGAGGAGATTCATGGTAGTACTTTTATAGGGATCGGGGCGCTATACTGTTCAAGTCGGACCCATTGTTTGGTATGTAGGTGGTACTGCCAGTCGAGGGTGTGCACTAGGATGGCTGCTTGGTGGTATAGCTTGAGATCTGGGAGCCCCACCCCTCCCACCGATTTAGGTCTGGTTAAGAATCGCCAGCCAATACGTGGCCTAGCTGTGCCCCATACAAATCGCATGAGTGCTGATCGGATTGATTTGAAGAACGATGAGGGGGGGATGATCGGGACTCCCTGAAAGATATATAGGAATCGGGGCAGTATATCCATTTTTATCACATTAATGCGACCAAACCAGGACAACTGTTTCCTATTATACCCAGTAAGTTCCTTCATTGTGCGTTCTAGTAGTGGCAGATAGTTGATGGCATATAATCTCGATAGATCTGTTGGGACTTGGACACCCAAATACTTGATTGATGCATGGCGCCAGTTGAAGGGGAAACTAGTTCTAATCTGCTGGATATCATCCGGCGTCAGGGATATGTTCAATATCTCTGACTTACTAAAGTTGATTTTGAAATGACTCAATTGACTATATCTCTCAAATTCCTTGCAGAGGGATGGGAGAGAAATCCTGGGTTAAGATATATAGAGCATAAGGTCATCGGCAAAAAGGGACAGTTTGTATTGACGTTGGCCTACCTGTATACCCTTGATATTTGGGTTATTTCTGATAGCTGTGGCCAGATGTTCCATGACTATCACGTAGAGTAGGGGAGAGAGGTTCCATTTCTGATGTGTTTAGGCTGTGAGAAGAACACGTTTGCTTTGACTTTGGCTGTGGGGCTGTTATATAAGGCTAGGATCTTCCCCATAAATTTTGGGCCCAGCCCAAGTTGTTTAAGTGCGGCGGTCATGAAACCCCAATGCACTCGAAAGCCTTCTCTGCGTCCATTGAGAGGAGGCAGGAGGGAATAGGTCATTTCTGCGCATGTTTCATCAGAAGGAACGTCTTGTTCAGGTTGTCCCTTGCTTCTCTACCCCTCACAAACCCCACTTGGTCAGTGCTTATTATTTTTGGGAGGTATTGGGCCATGCGATCCGCCAAGATTTTGGAGTATAGCTTCAGATCTACATTTAAAAGGGAAATAGGCCGATAGCTCATGGGTGATAGAGGATCCATGTCTGGCTTTAAAAGAACGCTGATATTTGCCTCTAAGGATTGAGGATGAAATGCTGAAGAGTGGGGAATTGAATTAAAAACCTGTCAGAAATGGAGCCAGAGACTCTCTGAATAATTTATAAAATGACGGCGAGTAGCTTTCGGGGCCTGGGCTCTTCCCTGCGGGCGAGTTCCTAATAGCCTCAGATATTTCTGACTCACTGAGATCCGCCTCTAACGCCTCAACCTCGTCTTCCTCCAGTTGAGGCAAAGTTGTGTCTCTCATATAGGCGTCTATCTGCTTTGACAGCAAGCTAGGGTCTAAATCAGTGAGTGGGCCTTTAATGTCGTACAGTTGGGTATAGTATTTACCAAATTCCGCACTAATTTCGGCCGGATTGTACGTTTCTTTCCCTTCTGAGGTCCTAATTTTGGGAATGTGTGCTGCTCCTACCCGTGGGTGAATGAATCTGGCCAGCTGGCGGCCACACTTGTTAGCATGTTCATAGATCCGACTTTTGAATTGCATGCGCTGGGAGAGTGATTTACGGTCTAATAGAGCTCTGATCTCATCTCTCACTCTAACTAGATTCGTCAGAACCTCCGGAGACCGAGTTGTTTTATGTCTTTGCTCAAGAGAGTGCAGTTCCTGTAACAGTGAAGTGAGTTTAGCTGCATTTTCTTTTTTTAGTCCAACCCCATGTTCTGTGAAACGACTGCGTAATTCACATTTAAGAGCTTCCCACTTCATAGGCATGACCTCAGGTCGGAGATCAGGTGATCCTATATGGGATTCAAGAGTTTGTTTGATCTCCTGTAAGCAAGTAATCATTAAGACGCCAAGCCCATGGTCGTTTGGCGATATTAGGGATAGAGACTGTGACATATATTGGTGCATGATCGGAAATTACAATGTTCCCTATTGATGCTATTGGCTCCCACGTTAACGCTTTGTGTTGGATGAGAAAGAAATCTATACGACTATAAGAGTCGTGTGCTGCAGAGTAATATGTGTAGTCTCTGTCTCTAGGGTGAAGGATTTGCCACACATCAATCAACTGGAAGTTGTGTAAGTCCTTTCTATGGGAGCCCAGCTGCTGCAGGGAAACCTGGCTTTTTCCGGAGGAGGTGTCTAATGATACGTCTAGAGGGAAATTGAAGTCCCCTCCCAACACTAGCATCCCTTCAGTAAACCCCGCTAGTTCCTGCAGAATTTTCCTCCAGGCTGTAATTGGAGAGCAATTGGGCAAGTACAGATTTGCCAGGGTAAAAACCTGATTGAATACTTGCAATTTGACAAAGGCATATCTGCCTGCCTCATCTATCACCTCGCCCTGGACCGTATGTGGAAGAGAGCAATGAACCGCAATGGAGACGCCTTTGGAACGCGATTTAGGATTTGAACTATGGAACCAGGTGGTGAAGTGCCTATCTTTAATCCTCGGGTAGTGGCCGGTTTTGAAATGAGTCTCTTGTAAAAATAAAATTTTTACCCCCTGTCTGTGCATTCCATAGAGTATTTGTGACCTTTTCTGGGGGAAATTTAGACCACGAGCATTCAGGGACCCAAGTTTTAGAGTAGCCATGGTGCGTGTGAGGACTGCTCGTTACCTGGGGGTCTGTCTTCAAGAGTGCAAGGACGAAAGTAATGGAGAGTAGGGGGGAAGTGGGTGGGATATAAGGTAAAGACAAGGGAAGAATACACTAGGTTAAGGGAGACGGTGGAGAAGACACAACAAATATAACCACTTATACAGTAGAGTAAACAAAATGTGAAAGCTAAAAGCTCAAGAATAGCTTAAATCGAAATCCAAAAGCGGGGGTGCCCTAGACTGGGCCTAACCCTCTGCACAAGTGGGGCAGTGGAAACTACGAGCACAGTCTAGCTGTGCGCGCTACCCCAGGTGGAGAGAGATCTAACTATCAGACGAGCCCACTTCTAAGGGCCCTGTGCCTTGATCTATCCAACTGGCTATTCGTCAACTTGTGTAACCCAGCTTATTAGTAAGTTAGAACAACTTGTACATTCAACTGTTAATATTCTGATAAGTAAAGCAGTCCACACATGGTAAAGGATACTTCTGCTGGAGAACAAGAAATCAGATTCCGTATGGAGCTCCTTTCATGCTTTTAAGGGTTGTTCAAGCGCCTCCGCTGACGCCGAGGTCCCCCAGGGCCATTTCCCACTCTTCCTCCTGGAACTCATTGGCGGAGTGGGGGCTGTGCCCGGGGTACCGGATTAGGCAGGGTCGGCCATTCCGGGATTTCCGGGGCCGGGATGTTGAGGGACCTTGCCACCAAAGGTACGTCATCTGGGTGGCGTATAATGAACTTGGATCCCCTATGGCGGATCTGGAGCTTGAATGGGAATCCCCAGGAGTACGTATCATGCTGTCTCAGGATCTCTAGTAGCAGCCGCAGGGCCTTCCTTTTGAGGAGGTTCAGTCTGGATAAGTCCGGTAAGAGCTGAACAGTTGTTCCTTGAAACGAGATCCGGTTTAGAGATCGTGCTTTATTCATCAGAGCATCCTTCAACTGGTATCGGTGGACCTGGCAAATTACATCTCGGGGTGGATCAGTTGAAGAAGGGCGAGGTTGTAGAGCTCGGTGGGCTCTGTCAAGTTCTAAAGGTGTATCTTCTGGCACCTCAAGAACTGAGTTAAAGAGAGAACGTAGTGCCCCATGTAATTGGACGGATTCCACCAATTCTGGGAGACCTCGTACTCGAATGTTATTTCTTCTGCCCCTGTTTTCTGCGTCATCCAGTTGGTCAGTCAGGTGTTGTAGTTGGTACGTGTGCGTTGCCAGTAGCGCTGCATGGGAATCTGCCCTCTATTGCAACATTATCTGAGCAGCCTAGGTCGCTTCTGTTCTGGCTTGTATTTGCTGTACTTCCTCTCTCAGGGTGGCCACCTCTGCACTTTAAGATTGTTCAAGGCGAGACACGTAACACTCCATGTCTTCCCTGGTGGGGATTGCTTTTAGGTGTGCTTTAAAGTTGCGCAGTTCGGCCAGGCCCTCTATGACCTGTGTCAGAATTGTAGTTTGATCAGTGTCGAAAGATGGAATCATAAAAACTGCAGAGGACGGTGAAGAACCCATTGGGCTAGATACTAATAATTGTGGGGTAGCGATCCCCTCCGGAGATTGTGTGGCCACAAACATCTGTGGTGTGATATTAGGCGAATGTAAAAATGGCGCCTGTGCTCCGGAAGACCATGTTACCGACACATGTGCCGGGAGCTGTGACATCTGCAGTGATGAAGCTGGTATGCCTGACAGCTGCATGTCTGGTGAGGTCGGCTCGTGCAACTCTCCCACTTCCTCTCCAATGTCAGGGAGTTCCTTTCCCTGTGGCTCAGGTGGTGTCGCAGGCTGGGTGTTACTGCACAGTCCCGAGTGGCCAGAGTCATCTTCCATGCCACCTGCTGCTATCTGACGGGCCCCCCGGACCATTTCTGTAGTGGTGGGTTTTCCATTAGGGCAGAAAAATGGACCTGAGCTTGAACCTGGAGGCTATGTCTGGGGGGCATCTTGTGGGTAAAGGGTCCCTCCGTCTGTCCTCCCTCAGATATTGGTGTAGGAAGCTCCTTCATGGGGGGTGAGGAGGCCCTGCCTGCAGAGACCTCTGTCCCTTGTCTAGGGGGTCCCCCTATTCCTCCCTCTGCCGTACCTTTAGTGCCCCGACTCCCCGGGCTGGATTTGGGAGAGGCGGCTGCTTCTGTTGTCACCGGCCCGCCACGTTCCTGTTCTCTGCCGGTATGTGCCACGTGGACGGCAGGAGGCTCTCTTGCTGGCCACGTGCTCCCGGTCGGCAGCGTTGCAGCTTCCCGCTTCCCCCGTTCTGTTCCTCCCTCACTCGGTTTCGGATTTGAAGGGAGAGCCCTTGGATCTGCTGGTGCTGCTACTGGTCCGGGGAAAGGAGGATGCCGGGGTTCCCTGTGTGGCGCTGCGTGCCGCATTCGTCACCGCCATATTGGCGCCGGAGGCCCTCGTGGGAGCTGTAGTGCTGGGAGTCAGGTACCAGCTGATTCCTCGTGCCGAGACTCTCGGTGGTGGTGCCGGAGGATTCTGTGGGTCCTTCCTTTTTCTTGGACCCATGTATTGTGTCGCTGGGTGACACTTGGGGCATAGGAAAACCCGATGGCGAGCAGGAGCTAGAGGTAAACGTGTCCACTAGCCTCCATAGCCAGGCCACTCCCTGCACAGTGATATTGGCCCAGTTGCTGCAGTCATGGCAGGTATTGAAGTATGTATTGAGAGCACAACATGTGTTGCTTTGAACCAGGTGCCTGCAATCATAGTTACCTGGCGTGTGAAATCCCCAACCCGCGTTTCAACCCGCCGGTCTTTCTCAAGGGGTAACGCAACATGAATCTAACCAGACATTTAAATCGGACCTGACCAATGAGAGGACAGCGGCCATCAGCATAATGAATTCACCTGTGTGAGACTTCTGTCTCTCCTGCAGCAATTTTATGGACAAATTTTAATATGTAATTAATAAAGTTTATTCATCTTTTCTTAAACATATTGCATTTTGTACTTTGTTCCTCCTTTTCTCGCTTGGTAAACATAATTGTATATTTGTGAGGACTACTTTTGAGTTTCCTAGGCATATTTTGCTGGACATTGATACAGGTTGCTGTTAACCTTTGATACTCTGGTGTGGATATTTATTGTTGTGTCAGTAAATCATATTTTAACTACTGTGGCATTTTCACATATCCGATTAACATGGATTTTGAGACCAGGGAACTCTCATGAAAAAATAAACTTGACCAGGCTCTGCAAGATGAGTAGGGCGAGGTGGGCAGTGGCACAGGAGCTGATATCATGTCATATAAAATTAAACTTAAAACCTTATAACATCACAGATTGAAGTTGTGGTGGAACCAAGCATTCCTTGAACAATAACGGCTTCATACCAAGAGGTTTGAGGGTACAAGTTTTTCCATCTTTCGGCATAGAAGATGAAGGTGTACGCACGCAATGGAAGTCGTTGTGTAGTACTACCTCCAAAAAATTCTTGGAATTGCTGATTATGCTAGGTACACAGAGCATTGAAGCAGTAGACTCAGAGATTCAGCAGGACCATTTTAAATCTATGATGTCTACAGATGAATTTAACAAATTCTCAGAGGAGATGGAATCCTTTTTCACAAAACGTGAAAAGGACATCTATGATCTTAAAATTCGTAAGCTACACAGAGATCAAAAAGATCGATCTACGAATCAAGTGTATAAATGGCAAAGAAATGTATCTATGGCCCGATTTGAGCGTTCACCGCCAGTCTCTTCTATTTCATCATGAGCATCATGAGTGACAGCCCAGGCAGATCCCAGGCTGATAATTCCAGACAGAAACACAAGAGAGACTTTGGCCCAGCATGACAATCAAGAATTAAATTGGACAGATCAAATGAACAACACAACTGACTGAAAGTAATTAATTTATCTACTCATGCATTGTCAGCTGTGGATATTCTGGTCTTGTCAAAAGGCTTAACTTTTGCCCCTTCTACTCCTTTTAAAGGATTTGCATTTATTTGCCTCGTAACCTTCTTTATAGACAGATTTTTTTCAACACTTCGGACAACCCCAATCTACTAGCACTTTAAATGATACAGCAGTTCAAATATTAGAGGATCTTTTGATGGAACAGAATAGTCCGACTGCCACACAGGTAACAATTTTTTCTCTTGGGGAATCTTCCGCATTAGACGAACCTAGCATTAATAACATTCCGTTCAGTATTAGAGCTAAATCAATAATATTTCCTCCATTTGCAACCTGTCCAGCAATAGAAGTGTTTGTTAACGAAGTATCACAAGAATTTGAGAATATTTCTCATTCTGTGACAAAGGATAATTTATCCCAACAAGAAAGAGCTAGTTTGAAGAAATTAAAATCACTGGATAATATTCAAATAAAACCAGCTGACAAGGGGGGTAATGTTGTGCTATGGCCTACAGACATGTATCTGAAAGAGGCTCATAGACAATTACGTGATACAAACTTTTGACATTTAAACCCCTATCTTCTTTCAGCTCTCAACTGTTAAACATCCTGGAAAGAGCAGTTGAAGAAAACACATTTCTAAATCAGTAGCAGAAGTACCTTACACAAAGGACCCCACTATTTCCACGCTGTATCTTCTTCCGAAAGTTAACAAGAATGCCCTAGTTTCTCCTGGAAGACCAATAATCTCAGGGAGAGGTAATTTAACTGACAAAATCTGCAAATATATTGATTCTCTGCTTTAGCCCATGGTACAGAACTTACCATCTTATTTAAGAGACTCTACCGATCTCCTCCAAAGCCTTGATGGTATCCAACTGGATTCTGATGATATCCTGGTAACTTGTGACATCGAGTCACTGTATACCTCGATTAGGCACCAAGATGGATTAGAGGCCATAACAAGCAAAAAAGTGTCAGTGCTCTACTCCAAAGTGTCAGTGCTCTACTTGTTTTTCCTATTCACATTTGGTCATAAGGAGCAAGCAAGAAAGTGTCAGTGCTCTACTCCACAATTAGCTCCTATTCACATTCGGTCATGAGGAATCTCACCACCCCTTTTCTTCAGGTTAGGAATAGAGTCTCCTGGGTTCAGCGTCCTTATCCCCGTCTCCACTTACTGGACCAAAGCGTGGACCCCGTCTCACTCTCGTGCCCGAGGTTCACTATCGTCCCTGTATCGGAGATTGCGGACAAATAGTGTAAAACGCCAGGATAAAGGGTACAAACAATTTATTGTATATACTCACAAAAAGCATTTAAAAAGTGCGCATATCAAATCCTTAAAATCTAGAGACTCCAAACAGCTTGCCCAACCCAGGTTTTGCCTCTTCAGGCTTCTTCCGGGGCTTGGTGTTTGACTTGTGTTCGGGTGTTTAAATACAAAAAATTCTTCTTACATATTTAAAACAAAAACAATTCTTCAGCAATCCAAAACAATATATCCCTAACATCCTCTTCCCCATACTACTCATACTGCTATCTTCTCTTATAGTTTTGCAGCAAAAGTTAGATACAAGAAAACTTACAACTCCAAGCCTGTCTCATTGTTCAGACACAGGTTTTTTTAATCAGCCAGACTTTTCTGCATTCTAGTTCTAAAACCAGTCAGTGGATCACTTCAGTAGACACCCCACCCATCCCTCTTTTTTTTCTTTCTCTCACTCGCACCCATTCTAAAGAAATAGATCGCTACAGTATATATCTTACATAAAAATAATAGAGTCTACAGCATATAACTTCCAAGAATATCATCATCTATATTTCAATCAGTAACAAATTCCAACAGGAAATATGTAATCTTTATCCCATATTACACGGATTTCCCAGATTAGTCCTATTTGTGTATAACCCTTAAGGTTCAAAAATTGGAATCTCCGCTGGGAAAACAATTACAATGCATTCCAAATATTAAAAGTAGTGTAGATACGTCTTATCCTTAAGTTAACCCTTACTCAGACGTATAAACCTAGTACAGGAAACTCTTCAGCTCAAAGTCTATGTTCAGACCATGAGGCTGAAGGGTACCAAACTGATAAATCCAGAAGCTTTCCCTGACATTTAGTTTTTTGTTCAAGTCCTCTCCCCTCCAGTGGGTTTTAACAGCTTCCAAACCAAAAAAGCGCAGCCCCTTTGGGTTTTGGTTATGTTTAATCCTAAAATGTAGTGATAAGCTGTGGGTCTTAAGTCCCTTTTTAATATTTCTGACATGTTCCCCTATCCTAATTTTAAGCTTCCTACCAGTTCTCCCAACATACTTTAGCCTACAAGGGCAGATGATAAGGTAGATAACCGCATAGGTATCACAACTAATGTCATCTTTTATTTTATATGGGGGACAGTACTGTACCCCTATCTGTCCAATCCCTATATTTACAGCCTTGACATCTTTTACAGTTGAAGAAACCCTGTGTCTGTGTCCCCTTGCTTTTCTCATCTCTCACATAACTAGAGGTAACCAGATCTTTAATATAATTAGCTCTCTTAAAGACTGTTAAAGGTTTATCTGACACCACTTTACGCAACACTGGGTCGTTGGTAATAAGGTGCCAGTGTTTTTCTATAATCTTTCTCACTTCCAGAGCTTCCTTGCAGTATTTAATGACAAAGATTGGGTCCATCGGGTTTCTCTCTCTTTTATTCTCACATTCATTGCTTTGACTATTTTCCAGAGTCTCCTTAAGTGCCTTATCCAAAATATTCTAATCGTAGTTCCTTTCCCTGAATCTATCTATTACTACCCTGGACTGGATCTCGAATACCTCCTTATCGCTGAAATTTCTCTGAATCCTCCTGAGTTGTCCTTTCGGAATATTATCAATCCAGGGGGGATGGTGATAACTGCTAAAATCAATAAAGCTATTGACATCAATTGTCTTAAAGTAGTTCTTTGTAAGAATACGATCTCCATCTATATAGATCTCAAGGTCAAGGAAATTAATCCTTTCTTTATTGCACTCATATGTGAATGTGAGGTTAAACCTGTTGTTGTTTAAAAATTTTATGAATTTTTCGAAATCCTGAATTGTACCTAGCCAAAAAATGATGCAATCATCTATATATCTTTTATAGATGTATATATATTCTCTAAAAGGGTTACTGTCGGAATATTTGTAGTTTTTTTCGAATTATTCCATATAGAGATTGGCGAAGCTTGGTGCAAATTTTGCACCCATCGCCGTACCAGTTATCTGATTAAAAAAATTGTTCCCGTACCAGAAATAGTTTCTACTAAGACAGAATTCTATCGACTTAATAAGAAATTTCTGATGTTCTAAAGACAGATCTTCATCTGAATCCAGGCATCTCCTTATTACTTCCACACCCTTCTCTTGCGGGATAGTGGTATAAAGTGATGCTACATCGCAACTGCATAAGATCAGCATTTTACCTTTTTCTAACTTCATGTTCTTAATCATGTCGATAACCTGTTGGGAATCTTTTAGGTAGGAGTCCATTTTAATAACATGTCTCTGAAGAAAAAAATCGATGTACTCTGAGAGACGGCTAGTCAATGAGCCAATCCCCAAGATGATAGGGCGTCCTGGGGGTCTCTCTAAATTTTTATGGATCTTAGGGAGGTAATATATAACAGGTATTCGGGGATATTTAATAGAGAGATAGGCAAACTCCTTTTGATTAATGGCATATATCTTCCTAGCTTCCTCCAATAGGGTCTGCAGCTCTTTTTTATAGCTATCAGTAGGGTTAGTATCTAGTTTACAGTATGTACTCCGTACTCGCCGTACCAGTTATCTGATTAAAAAAATTGTTCCCGTACCAGAAATAGTTTCTACTAAGACAGAATTCTATCGACTTAATAAGAAATTTCTGATGTTCTAAAGACAGATCTTCATCTGAATCCAGGCATCTCCTTATTACTTCCACACCCTTCTCTTGCGGGATAGTGGTATAAAGTGATGCTACATCGCAACTGCATAAGATCAGCATTTTACCTTTTTCTAACTTCATGTTCTTAATCATGTCGATAACCTGTTGGGAATCTTTTAGGTAGGAGTCCATTTTAATAACATGTCTCTGAAGAAAAAAATCGATGTACTCTGAGAGACGGCTAGTCAATGAGCCAATCCCCAAGATGATAGGGCGTCCTGGGGGTCTCTCTAAATTTTTATGGATCTTAGGGAGGTAATATATAACAGGTATTCGGGGATATTTAATAGAGAGATAGGCAAACTCCTTTTGATTAATGGCATATATCTTCCTAGCTTCCTCCAATAGGGTCTGCAGCTCTTTTTTATAGCTATCAGTAGGGTTAGTATCTAGTTTACAGTATGTACTCCCATCCCCAAGTAGCCTCCCCATCTCCTGATCATAATCTTCCTTATTTAATATGACCCCCCCTCCTTTGTCTGCAGACTTAAAAATTATATCTTTATTGTCCCTTAGTTCTTTTAGAGCTCTTCTTTCTTCTTTAGTCGGGTTATCTTTTGTTCTCTGTTGTTTTTTTCTATTAAAGTCATTCAACACTACCCTCTGGAATGCATCAATGCACTCATTAGTTGAATTTCTAGGTACAAAAGATGATTTTTCTTTTAGATTAGAGTGCAGGGTGGTAGTGTGGAGGGTTTTGAGTCCGGGGGTCCCTGGCGGTTTATTGGCAAAAGATTTTTTTTAAATTGATGTTTCTTATAAATTTGTGAATATCAATATATGTTTGAAACTTATCAAACTTTGGTTTGGGTGCAAATTTGAAACCTTTACTTAAAACATCCGTTTGTTCCTTACTCAATGTTACTTTGCTTAAATTAAAAATGCCTGTTTTTAAATTTCTTTTGTTTTCTTCGACTGATTCGGGAACCCTTCTCTTGTGTCCCCCTCTCCTAGTTTTCTATTTATGGGGGTGTGCCGGATTGTGCTGCATTTTTCTTTTGTTCCCTTCCCCAGAGTCTTTCCTTTTTCCAAGTAGAAATCCCCTTTATGTATGGTCGGTGTGTGGGGGTGCTCCCTTAACAACGGGGTGAACCTATTAAAGGTAGGGATGGGGTCAAAATCCCCCTTCCCCCTGTGATCAAAGCATTTATATTCCTTCCACCTTGTATAATCATATTCTTCATCATATCTTGATACATTCTGGTATCGCAATATATTGTGATTTGGTGCAAAATCATATTTAAAATGTGTCCTATTTTCCCTCTGGTTGTAGCCATAGTGTGTCCTTTGGTTCATATAAAGACTCCAATATTTTTGCTCTGTTTGGTTACTCTGATTATATCTATAGGTGTTATTCCTTTCAGTGTGATATTGGTCCCCATCAGTGCTATTTCTGTCCTGTATGTTCCCCTTCATGTCCTCATACACCCGATGGGGTATTTTCCTATCCTCAAGTGGTGCTAGTTCCTCCTTTTGTGCAACATTCTTTTTTGCCATTTATATACCTGCTGTTGTTCATAATCTAATCTAACTTTCTGATATTTCTTATATTTTCTATTGCTAATCTTATTTTCTGCTCTCTTTATATTTCTTTGGCAGTTGGTGGATAGATATAAATAGTCATCTAACTCTTTAAAGGGCTCCAGCTTATTTTTATATTCTTCTATCCCCTCATTTATCTTCAACAATTTTCTTTTTCTAATACTAATAATAAAAGCAATAGCATTAAATGAGCGTTGGTTTAAAAATTCTTCCCATGCGAATAAATCATGGGTATCGCTCTCATAGACATCATTTGACATTTTAGCCCTTCCGGTATCATTTTTTCTTTTACATAATTCTCTAATGTAGCGATATCCCATAGTGTGTTGAGTTCTTTAACCATTAAATTTTCCAAATTCTGGAAATTGGTCTCTTGATCATCCGATATTTGGAATGCATTGTAATTGTTTTCCCAGCGGAGATTCCAATTTTTGAACCTTAAGGGTTATACACAAATAGGACTAATCTGGGAAATCCGTGTAATATGGGATAAAGATTACATATTTTCAGTCAGGATTCCTGTTGGAATTTGTTACTGATTGAAATATAGAGGATGATATTCTTGGAAGTTATATGCTGTAGACTCTATTATTTTTATGTAAGATATATACTGTAGCGATCTATTTCCTTAGAATGGGTGTGAGTGAGAGAAAGAAAAAAAGAGGGATGGGTGGGGTGTGTACTGAAGTGATCCACTTACTGGTTTTAGAACTAGAAGGCAGAAAAGTCTGGCTGATTAAAAAAACCTGTGTCTGAACAATGAGACAGGCTTGGAGTTGTAAGTTTTCTTGTTTCTAACTTTTGCTACAAAACTATAAGAGAAGATATGAGTAGTATGAGGAAGAGGATGTTAGGAATATTGTACTGTAGCACGGTGGGCAACGGCAGCGCACGGGAAGAGGAGGAGGAGGTGAGCGCCGCTCACCCCGCTCCTCTCCATAGGAACATATGGTGCACTGTGCCGTACTACGGAGAAAGATAGGACATGTCTTATCTTTTTCCGGGGTACGGAGCAGTGTGGTGCTGCACCGTACTGCTCCCGTTTGGCGCCGTCTATGGGGGACGTATATCAGCCGAATATACATCCCCCATACGGTAGTGTGAATGTAGCCTTAGAAGGTAAGACCTACACAGGAAGATCTGACACAGGAAGAAGTAGGATCTTGTACTTCACAGGTGACTTGTCTTCTCCTTCACGTCCAGAATCATCGTAAAATCTGGTTGCAGAATTTTATGGCAGATGTGTTCAGCTCTGGGAAGCAGATCCCCCTCACTGCGCCCCTAAAAATACCACAGTTACTTACAGTATAATGTCACCTGAATAAAGCAATGTCATACACCTTGCCCCCCTGCAGATTTTAGTATGCCCCCCAATACACACTGCTATCCCCCTCTATATTTTATTAAGGCTCCCAATGAACACTGCCATTCCACGCCTTCCATATTTTATTAAGGGCCCCCCTCCCCTCCATATTTTATTAAGGGACCCCCCTCCCCTCCATAATTTATTAAGGAACCCCCTCCCCTCCATATTTAATTAAGGTCTCTTCCCGCTCAACTCCATAGTTTACTAAGGAACCCCCCTCCCCTCCATAATTTATTAAGGGTCCCCGCTCCATAATTTATTAAGGGCCCCCCCTCCCCTCCATAAATTATTAAATGCTCCCCCCTCCCCTCCATATTTCATTAAGGGCCCCCCTCCCCTCCTTAATTTATTAAGGCAAAAAAAAAAAAATCAACTCACCTGAACCTGCATCTCCAGTCCCTGGTGCTTCTGTGAGAGATGAGCGGCCACACGATGACATCACGACAAAAGTACCCGGCGACGTTCGCACTCAGTGTTTCGGCTGCAGTCAGAGATAGTACTCTCATTCCAGCCTCCCTTCCTCCCCCATGGACTATGACTCTTGCCAGCTCTCTATCTACACTGTCTATTTGCCCTGAACAGGTGTAGTTTCCCTCCCCTCAGGTCTGTCTCTAGTTTAAACACTCCTCCATTCTTCTAGCCATTTTTTCCCCCAATTGAGGTGCTGCCCATCCCTACTGTAGAGCCTGTAGCCGACAGAGAAGTCAGCCCTGTTCTCCATGAACCCAAAGCCCTCCTTCCTACACCAACTTTTGAGCCACTTATTTACCTCCCTGATCTCCCACTGCCTTTCTGGTGTGGCATGTGGTACAGTTAGTATTTCTGAGAAAACTACCTTTGAGGTCCTTGCCCTGAGCTTATGGCCTAAATCCCTGAAATCATTTTTAAGGACCTTCCACCTACCAGTAATCTGTCAACCTGATTTGCAACATGCCGAATCCGAGCACCCGGCAAACAACACACTGTTCCGTATGCACGGTCTTTGTGACAGATTGCCCTGTCTGTTCCCCTAATAATCGAATCTCCCTCTACCAGCACCTGTCTGACCTTGCCTGTGCTCCCATTACCCTTCTTATTGGAGCAGACAGTCCCCTGGTTGCTATAGGCCACGTCTTGCTGCAGCATTGCTACCCCAGAGCTGATATTCCCCTCATCCGCCAGCCTAGAAAACTTATTGCGGTGCACCAGATCAGGACCAGACCCCCTACAACTCTTCCCTCTACCTCGCCTTTTACATGTTAGCCAACTAGCTGCCCCCTCACTCTGCATCTCCATACTTCCCTCCCCACACCCATCTTCGCCAGAGAGTTAGTGCTCCAGGAGCAGCAAACTTCGCTCCATATTGTCAATTGCCCGCAGCCTTGAAACTTGCTCATTTAGATCCAGAATGTGGGCTTCCAGATGAGCAATTTTCACACATCCCACACAGCAGTATTCGCCCTCGAACGGGTGTTCAAGGAAAACATACATGGCACAGGATGTACACTGTGTAGCAATGCCACTTATGGAGTCCATTGTTTTAATGGGGATTACAGGAGAAATACAGAAGAAAAGAAGAATTCACAGTAAAAGTAACACAAAATATAGCAGTTACCTGCTAAAGTCCCTCAAACTTAAGTCCCTTAATCCTAAGTCCCACTTTGGACACTGCACACACTTCAGATCAATGCACACTCGCTTTTCTGATGGTTTTTAGAAGGCTATCTGCCACAAAAATCTGCTGAGCTCACTGCAACAAGATCTGGCTGCAAACCACCAAACAAATTGACCACAGAAGTATATAAAGGCTGCTTATTAGATAGCCACAACCCACTATTAATTAGGCAGCACCTGTGACTATACTGTCTAGATAAGCAAGATGAATGCCTCCCTATACCCCCCACACATTATACAGATTATGCAAGTAAAATACTTTAAGATCTACTTGGTTGCAATAAAACTCACACAAATGAATTTCAGGAAATAAAAATGCAGATGCACTTATCTATTTGTTGCTAGATCCAAAAAGTACTCCTTCCCTTAATCCTATCCCACTTTGGACACTGCGCAGTCTTCGGACCAATGCACACTCGCCACCATGCTCGCAGACTCGCTTTTCTGATGCTTTTTAAAAGGTTATCTGCCACAAAAATCTGCTGAGCTCACTGCAACAAGATCTGGCTGCAAACCCAATAAAAGCCGGCCTCTCCCAGCATTCCCCGGATCTTTGTGCCTAGTGCCTTTGAGAAGGTTGTTCCATGCGTTTTGCTGTTTTTCCAAATTACTGTTGTGACCCTGGTTCCATTATTGACTCTGATCCTGTGCTGCCTGTCCTGACCTACAGTCTGTCCCCAACCACGAGTTTGCTTTACGATTCTGAAGTTCGCCTTGGTTGTGCCTGTGGAACGACATGGTGGTACCACCCTGTAACAAGTCCAACCTGCTTCATGGCGGGCTATGGTGAAAATCGGGTACCACTTAAATTCCGGTCCCAGGTGTCGGCTTATGTCATCGTCCGGGATCCACTACCACCGATCCTGACAGTAAGATCTGGCCATGGATCCCTCCGTGGTTCCGCTACCTTTTCTGGCTGATCTTTCCACCATCGTGGCTCAGCATACCCAGCAAGTTGCCGTGCAAGGTCAGCATCTCAGACAAGTTTCTACTACGCTACAGCAGCTATTGTCATCCCGGTGGCAACAGCATCCGGTTCCTGCTGTACCCTCCACTACTGAGGCTGTATTGGTTTCTGCAGAACCCAGACTGCGTCTATACGTGTCATGCAAATACGATGGTGATCCCAAGTTGTGCAGGGGGTTCATCACGCAGTGCTCTCTGCACATTGAGCTTATGCCCACGCAGTTTATCACGTAGAGGTCTGGGAAAGCTCTAGCATGGGCTGCGCCCTGTGGAACAGGAGAGACACGATCACAGCTGACTTCGCCACATTTCTCACAGAATTTCTTTGGTCTTCAAGGAACCAGCCCGGGTGTCATCTGCTGAGACCGCCCTGCTGAATTTACACAGTAGACGCCCTCATGGTAGAGAGTAGTAGGAGGTATTATTCTTTAAGTGGCGATTAAGTCTAGAACAGGCTGCTGCATCACCTGTTAACATCAGAGAATAACAGTGGTTTATAGGGAAGGAGGTAAGTGTAGAAAGAACAGGTTTAACAAACATGCTGCCCCATAGACAATTAGTAATATTTATGTTGCAAATGGATTTTTAGCTTTTATGTATTGTGGACTACGCGTTTCGAGGATGCACCTTCTTCTTCATCAGGTCCCAAAATGACACACTAGAAGACATTATAAAAGAAGCAAAGTAATTTTCAATATATGTACATGGAGACATAAAAATGTATAATATAGTACAATATAGTATATAAAAATGTATAGTGTATATATAAGTTAAAATTTGAGGATAACACATGTCAATCAATCAATATGATAGATATAAATAACGACCTGTAGATGGCAGTAAAGTTCTTTTTATAAATAATCAATTAAGTGGTGGAACGGCTGAATGACACAAATGTCATGCATGTTAGTATTAAAAGGTAAACATGAGTAAATACAAAAATATGTGCCAATCAGTCTGGTATTGCTGAGGAATCTGGTGGTGGGGCTGTGGGCTTTCCTGGGGGCAGTGTGGATCACTGAATGCAAGATGAAGGCGGAAGAGAGGATTACTGTCCTGCAATATAAATGGTAAGAGGAAGGGGATGGTGAGGGGAACAGATTAGGGGATCTATAGGGAGAAGATAGATAATTTGGACATCGCTATCCTGAAATTCAGATATAGTAGGGGAAGAACATTGAAGATTGTAATGTGATAGGAGAGAAGGAATGAAAAATGGTCAGAAAGAATTGGCGGGTTTTAAAGACTTCAGAAAGAGGCATCACTCCTTCTCTCTATCATCTGATAATCCGCGGGCAGGGCCGCATCTGCCATGAGGCGAGATGAAAATCTCGCTTCAGGCGGCAGAATGCGGGTCCCATTAAAGGGCGGCGAAATTTGCCGCTCTAAAGTGGGCGATTCGGGCGTCCATTAACGCCCGAATCGCCCACCAGCAAAATAAATCACGCCTGTTTCTTTAAGACACAGGCGTGATTTATATGCGGAGCGACGCAGCGCCTTTCCGGCAGCTGCCTGCAGGTGAGTATGTATTTTATTATTTTTAATGTACTTTAATTAAAAGTGGGGAGGTTTCATGTTATACTGGGAGGGGGGGTACTATATGGGGCTAGAAAACGGTTAATACTGGGGGGGGGGACGCTATAGATATCATATGGGGCCATAATTATTTTATACTAGGGGGGTGCTATATATATTATTTGGGGCCATCATTATTTTATACTAGGGGGGGGGGGGGAATGCTATAGATATTATTTGGGGCCATAATTATTTTAAACTGGGGGGGGGGGATGCTATAAATATTATTTGGGGCCATAATTATTTTATACTAGAGGGGGGATGCTAAATATATCATATGGGGCCATAATTATTTTATACTGGGGGGGGGAAAGCTATATATATATCATATTGTGCCATAATTATTTTATACTGGGGGGATGCTATATATATCATATGGGACCATAATTATTTTATACTAGGAGGGATGCTATATATATCATATGGGGCCATAATTATTTTATACTGGGGGGGGGGGGAGCTATATATATATCATATGGGGCCATATGGGGGGATGATGGAATGCTATGTATTTTATTTGGGGCTATAATTATTTTATACTGGGGGGGATGCTTTATATATTATTTGGGGCTATAATTATTTTATACAGGGGGGATGCTATATATATCTTATCTTATGGGGCCATAATTATATTATACTGGGGGGGGGGAGCTATATATATATCTTATGGGGCCATAATTATTTTATACTGGGGGGGGGGATGCTATATATATCATATGGGGCCATCATTATTTTATACTAGGGGGAGGATGCTATATATATCATATAGGGCCATAATTATTTTATACTGGGGGGGGGGGGTTGATGGAATGCTATGTATTTTATTTGGGGCTATAATTATTTTATACTGGGGGGATGATACATATATTGTCACGGGTGGTCCCGCGACCCACATCGCGGGTCGCGGGCACACCCGTGCCGCCCTGCCCCCAGCCTGCCAGCGCATCTCACCCGTCCCGGCTCCCGGCTCGCTCCCCTCCGCTGTGCGCGCGTCCCCGACTGCTAGGGCGCGCGCGCGGCACCTTCTCCAAATTTAAAGGGCCAGCGCGCCATTAATTGGCGCTGGCCATATTGCCCAATTCTTCATAAGCCTGCCTCTTCCTGTTTCCCTTGCCGGATCTTTGTGCCTCATAGCCTTAGAGAAAGCTTCCTAGCGATTATTCCTGTGTTCCTGTGTATTCCTGCGTTCCTGTGTATTCCTGCGTTCCTGTGTATTCCTGCATTCCTGTGTGTTCCCGCTCATGTGTCCTGTGTTACCCGAGTTCCTCCGTGTTGCTGTGTTCCCGTTCCCACCTGCCTGGACCTCCTGTTGCTGACCCCGGACTTGGACCTGACGTTGCACCTCTGCCGCCTGCCCTGACCCTGTGCCTGGACCTGTCTACGAGATTGTCATCCGCTAAGGTACCTCGACCTCGGCTGCCACCGTGGGCTAGTCACACCTGGGAACGACCTAGTGGTATCCTGCCGCAGCAAGTCCAACCCGCTTTGCGGCGGGCTCTGGTGAATACCAGGTGCCGCTAGGCTCCGGTTCCGGGTGTTGGCTAGTTACATCTCCCGCGGTGGTCCAGAGGATCCACTGATCCTAACATATATATATATATATATATGTATATATATATTATTTGGGGCTATAATTATTTTATACTGGGGGGGATGCTATATATATTATTTAAGGCCATAATTATTTTATACTAGGGGGTGTGCTATATATATTATTTGGGGCCATAATTATTTTATACTAGGGGGGGTGCTATATATATTATTTGGGGCCATAATTATTTTATACTGGGGGGGGGGGAAGCTATATATATCATATGGGGCCATAATTATTTTATACTGGGGGGGAAGCTATATATATATATCATATGGGGCCATAATTATTTTATACTGGGGGGGGGATGCTATATATATCATATGGGGCCATAATTATTTTTATTTTAATTATTTAATTATTTTAATTACAGATGTGAAACGAAAAAGTCGGACCTTTGTTCCAGCGCAACCCGAAAAAGAGAAAATAAAAACAATAAAATATAGTAAAAGACAATACGTTTCACGTCCTAACCACTGGACGCTTTGTCAGGTGTATGTACAATGGCATGCATTATATATCAATTATACAGAAAATGATGTCATAGCTCATGCCAATCTTTGAGGTATCCTTTTTCATATTACCCCTATGACCAGTGATACCTCTGGCTGGCCCACTCACCTAAACTCCGCCTGCCTCTCCCACACCACTGCCCGAACTCTGTGAGCCCGGTCGCCCCCACCCGCCCAGTGCAAATTCCGGCATGCCGGCCCGCCCCCCGGCCACTCTCCGGCCCGCCCACCCACTTAAACTCTGGCAGGGCCGCCGAACAACGCCCACCCACCCAAACTCCGGCCGCCACCCAAACTTCGTCTGCAGCACCCCCACCCACCCGAACTCCGTGTGGCCCCCCACCCGCCCGAACTCCGTGTGCCCCTCCAAGCCTGAACTACGTGCCCCCCCAAGCCCGAACTACGTGCGCACCCCCAAGCCCGAACTCCGTGCGCCCCCCAAGCCCGAACTCCATGCGCCCCCGAGCCGCCTGCCAGAACACCCGTCTGCCAGGCCTCTGGCATGAACACCCACCCACTAGTAAGGCCACCACCTTGGACACCCAAATGGCAAGTAAAACTATATGTATTTCTATGTATGTGTATATAGATAAAAAGTACATGGTAAAAGCCCCTGGATTTGTCTGCAGTAACCCAAGGGTTAATGCAGACAGGAGTAGTCTGTTTGGTCTATGTTGGCCTCGCTAGCATAGACACCTTGTAATGTCCGTACAGGGCCTGCTTATTATGGAGTAGGGGTAGCCTGGTATTGGGACTCTTACTCCATCCGGGCTTCAGTCCTGGGTTTCTGTATAGCCCACAGGTGAGGTGATTTAGACTGTATATTGCTGTGTGAGGGCTTATTTTCTGTTATTTATTATTCCATGATGTGTACTAGGAAGCTGGAAAAAAATGTGGATAAATTGGAAAAACGCATTTGCGCCACTGTCTTGTGGGCTCAGATTTTAATACTTTCGCTGTGCGCTCCAAATGATTTGTCTTCTTTATTCTTTGGTTTAGTGTGATCACAGTGATACCAAATCTGTAGGTTTTATTGGGTTTTAATACTTTTTCAATGATTAAAACAGTGTACGAAAAAAGAAAATTGTTTCGCCATCTTCTGCCGCTAGTAACTTTTCATACTTTGGTGTACGGAGCTGTGTGAGGTGTCGTTTTTTGCTAAATGAACCAACGTTTTCATTGCCACCAATTTGTGCGACCTTTTGATAACTTTTTATTACATTTTTATTTGAGGTAAAATTGTGTAAAGGTGGCATTTCAGACATTTGGATATTTTCTGTTAAGGGGTTCACTGCTGCTATAAACCATTTTTATATTTTGATCTGGCATTTTGGGACACATGTTTGATTTTTTTTTTTTAATTGTCTATTTAGTTGTATATCAGTTCTAAGAAAATTAATTTTTAGGTTTTTGCAGTATGTGGCATATTTACATAGGATTCCTTACAGTGAGAGCCACTGGCACATTGTAATGAATCTCTAGAAGCCATATAGCAGACCCGAGGCTGTCATGGCGATCAATCACAGCTCCCCGATGATGTCACAGGGAGCAGCGGTCTCAAAAAAGATGGCAGCACCTATTAAATCAATGCTAGCACCAATTGTGGGTTGTCACAGTTACACCCGCAATCCTCGGTACGAATTGAGGGTGCACCCGTGCCTGCTGCCGTGGTCCCCGCTCCACCAGCTCTCACTTACCTCTCCTGGCGTCGGCTTGCACTCTGGCTCCCAGCATGTAGGCCGCATGCTTCTTCCCTGCAGTCCCACCGTGGCGGCAGCGCACGGACTTCTCTCAGCCTTAAAGGGCCAGCGTCCTTATTGGCTCTGGCATTCCTGGCTCGGCTATATAGCCTGGCGACTCCCAGCATCCCCTGCCGGATCTTCAGGTCATTCTACTGGAGAGAAAGCCTTCCTGAGCGTTTCCAGACGCCTCTGTGTTTACGTGTTGTTCCCATGTTCTGTGGTGTTCCGTGGTGTTCCCGAGTTCCTGTTGTCCTGTGGCGGTCCTGGTGTCCTGTGGCGGTCCTGGTGTCCTGTGGCGGTCCTGGTGTCTTGTGGTGGTCCTTCCAGCCATCCTGAGGTCCTGCCAGCCATCCCGAGGTCCTGCCTGCCATCCCGAGGTCCTGCCTGCC
Source organism: Engystomops pustulosus (assembly GCF_040894005.1). Lineage (NCBI taxonomy): Eukaryota > Metazoa > Chordata > Amphibia > Anura > Leptodactylidae > Engystomops > Engystomops pustulosus. Next base: position 168,244,464 of record NC_092412.1, on the reverse strand, counting down.
ATGCCGAGGTCCTGCCTGCCTTCCCGAGGTCCTGCCTGCCTTCCCGAGGTCCTGCCTGCCTTCCCATCATCCTGCCTACGACTCCTCCCATTGCTTCTGTCACCCCACAATGTTTTTCGGCAGTAGAGACTGGACCCGAAAATATTTTGCCAGACAAATTTGATGGCGACCCCAAATTGTGCAGGAGATTTATTTCCCAGTGCTCACAGCACCTTGAACAGTTATCCTCCCAGTACTCCACCGAACGGTGGCGTTCATCTACTGTTTGCTCTCTGGAGAGGCCCTGGCCTGGGCTACCCCTCTATTGGATAGTGGTGACCCGGACATGGTCTCCTATACCAAGTTCCTGAGAAAAATCCAGTCCAGGTTTGAACCACCTCAAGTTCGGCTACTTCGCCCCTCCTGCCTGGTCCCAGTGTCCCCAGTGACTACGCAGCTTCCCAGAGCTGCTCCCGTGACCCCACAGCTTCCCAGAGCTGCTCCCGTGACTCCACAGCTTCCCAGAACTGCTCCTGTGACTCCGCAGCTTCCCAGAACTGCTCCCATGACTCCGCAGCTTCCCAGAGCTGTGCCCGTTACTCCGCAGCTTTCCAGAGCTGCTCCAGCAGGGCCCAAGCCTCAGAAGCTTCCCAGAGCAGCTTCCCGCAGCTGCTCCAGCGGCTCCGCAGCTTCCTGCAGCTGCTCCAGTGGCTCCACAGCTTGCCACGGCTGCTCCAGAGACTCTGCAGCTTGCCACGGTTGCTCCAGTGGCGCCCCAGACTCCGCAGCCTGCCACGCCTGCTCCAGTGGCGCCCCAGACTCCGCAGCTTGCCACGGCTGCTCCAGTGGCACCCCAGACTCTGGAGAGGCCCTGGCCTGGGCTACCCCTGTTTTGAATAGTGGTGACACGGACATGGTCTCCTATACCAAGTTCCTGAGAAAAATCCAGTCCAGGTTTGAACCACCTCAAGTTCGGCTACTTTGCCCTTCCTGCCTGGTCCCAGTGTTCCCAGTGACTACGCAGCTTCCCAGAGCTGCTCCCGTGACCCCGCAGCTTGCCAGTGCTGCTCCAGGGACTCCGCAGGTTGCCAGGGCTGCTCCAGTGGCGCCCCAGACTCCGCAGCTTGCCACGCCTGCTCCAGTGGCGCCCCAGACTCCGCAGCTTGCCACAGCTGCTCCAGTGACACCCCAGACTCCGCAGCTTGCCAGTGCTGCTCCAGTGGCACCCCAGACTCTGCAGCTAGCCAGTGCTACTCCAGAGACTCTGCAGCTTGCCACTGCTGCTCCAGTGGCGCCCCAGCCTCCGCAGCTTGCCAGTGCTGCTCCAGTGGCGCCCCAGACTCCGCAGCTTGCCAGTGCATCTCCAGTGGTGACCCAGACTCCGCAGCTTGCCAGTGCTGTTCCAGTGGCGCCCTAGCCTCCACAGCTTGCCAGTGCTGCTCCAGAGTCTCCACCGGCCTCCCCTGAGGCCGCTCCGGTGTGCCTAGAGCCGACCCAGCCTGCGGCTTCCCAAGTTTTCCAGGTGCCTTCTCTCCTCCCAAGGTGTCTCATCACCAAGAAGAATTGGAGGAGGCTAAGAAAGAAGAACAGCGGGCTGAAGAAGAAGAGAAGAGGGGCCCTAAGGGGGGTGGGGTACTGTCACGGTTACACCCGCGATCCTCGGTACGGATTGAGGGTGCCCCCGTGCCTGCTGCCGAGGTCCCCGCTCCCCCAGCCCTATGGTGATTTCCGTGTTCCGTGTTGTTCCTGTGTTCTGTGGTGTTCCGTGGTGTTCCCGTGTTCCTGTTGTCCTGTGGCGGTCCTGTTGTCCTGTGGCAGTCCTGGTGTCCTGTGGCGGTCCTGCCAGCCATCCCGAGGTCCTGCCTGCCATCCTGAGTTCCTGCCTGCCATCCCGAGGTACTGCCTGCCTTCCCGAGGTCCTGCCTGCCTTCCCGAGGTCCTGCCTGCCTTCCCATCGTCCTGCCTACGACTCCTCCCATTGCTTCAGTCACCCCACAATGTTTTTCGGCAGTAGAGACTGGACCCGAAAATATTTTGCCAGACAAATTTGATGGCGACCCCAAATTGTGCAGGAGATTTATTTCCCAGTGCTCACAGCACCTTGAACAGTTATCCTCCCAGTACTCCACCGAACGGTGGCGTTCATCTACTGTTTGCTCTCTGGAGAGGCCCTGGCCTGGGCTACCCCTCTATTGGATAGTGGTGACCCGGACATGGTCTCCTATACCAAGTTCCTGAGAAAAATCCAGTCCAGGTTTGAACCACCTCAAGTTCGGCTACTTCGCCCCTCCTGCCTGGTCCCAGTGTCCCCAGTGACTACGCAGCTTCCCAGAGCTGCTCCCGTGACCCCACAGCTTCCCAGAGCTGCTCCCGTGACTCCACAGCTTCCCAGAACTGCTCCTGTGACTCCGCAGCTTCCCAGAACTGCTCCCATGACTCCGCAGCTTCCCAGAGCTGTGCCCGTTACTCCGCAGCTTTCCAGAGCTGCTCCAGCAGGGCCCAAGCCTCAGAAGCTTCCCAGAGCAGCTTCCCGCAGCTGCTCCAGCGGCTCCGCAGCTTCCTGCAGCTGCTCCAGTGGCTCCACAGCTTGCCACGGCTGCTCCAGAGACTCTGCAGCTTGCCACGGTTGCTCCAGTGGCGCCCCAGACTCCGCAGCCTGCCACGCCTGCTCCAGTGGCGCCCCAGACTCCGCAGCTTGCCACGGCTGCTCCAGTGGCACCCCAGACTCTGGAGAGGCCCTGGCCTGGGCTACCCCTGTTTTGAATAGTGGTGACACGGACATGGTCTCCTATACCAAGTTCCTGAGAAAAATCCAGTCCAGGTTTGAACCACCTCAAGTTCGGCTACTTTGCCCTTCCTGCCTGGTCCCAGTGTTCCCAGTGACTACGCAGCTTCCCAGAGCTGCTCCCGTGACCCCGCAGCTTGCCAGTGCTGCTCCAGGGACTCCGCAGGTTGCCAGGGCTGCTCCAGTGGCGCCCCAGACTCCGCAGCTTGCCACGCCTGCTCCAGTGGCGCCCCAGACTCCGCAGCTTGCCACAGCTGCTCCAGTGACACCCCAGACTCTGCAGCTTGCCAGTGCTGCTCCAGTGGCACCCCAGACTCTGCAGCTAGCCAGTGCTACTCCAGAGACTCTGCAGCTTGCCACTGCTGCTCCAGTGGCGCCCCAGCCTCCGCAGCTTGCCAGTGCTGCTCCAGTGGCGCCCCAGACTCCGCAGCTTGCCAGTGCATCTCCAGTGGTGACCCAGACTCCGCAGCTTGCCAGTGCTGTTCCAGTGGCGCCCTAGCCTCCACAGCTTGCCAGTGCTGCTCCAGAGTCTCCACCGGCCTCCCCTGAGGCCGCTCCGGTGTGCCTAGAGCCGACCCAGCCTGCGGCTTCCCAAGTTTTCCAGGTGCCTTCTCTCCTCCCAAGGTGTCTCATCACCAAGAAGAATTGGAGGAGGCTAAGAAAGAAGAACAGCGGGCTGAAGAAGAAGAGAAGAGGGGCCCTAAGGGGGGTGGGGTACTGTCACGGTTACACCCGCGATCCTCGGTACGGATTGAGGGTGCCCCCGTGCCTGCTGCCGAGGTCCCCGCTCCCCCAGCCCTATGGTGATTTCCGTGTTCCGTGTTGTTCCTGTGTTCTGTGGTGTTCCGTGGTGTTCCCGTGTTCCTGTTGTCCTGTGGCGGTCCTGTTGTCCTGTGGCAGTCCTGGTGTCCTGTGGCGGTCCTGCCAGCCATCCCGAGGTCCTGCCTGCCATCCTGAGTTCCTGCCTGCCATCCCGAGGTACTGCCTGCCATCCCGAGGTACTGCCTGCCATCCCGAGGTCCTGTCTGCCATCCCAAGGTCCTGCCTGCCTTCCCGAGGTCCTGCCTGCCTTCCCGAGGTCCTGCCTGCCTTCCCGTAGTCCTGCCTGCCTTCCCATGGTCCTGCCTGCCTTCCCGTTCGCCGTAGTAGCACCCACGGAGCGACCTGGTGACTTCCTGCCGCAGCAAGACCATCCTGCTTTGCGGAGGGCTCTGGCGAAGACCAGGAGTTCACTTAGACTCCGCTCCCGGGTTGCGGCTAAGGTTGTTATTCCCTGCGGTTGTCCAGGGAGTCCACTGTCTATTCCCCTGAGACTGTGACATGGGTGTTTTCTGCAATATATTTTTTTTCAGGGGAAGGGGGGCCCCATGCAGAAGTTTGTCATGGGGCCCAGCCTCTCCTAGTTACGCCACTAAGTGATACGATTGTGTAAGTCCTGATTGGTGCTCCCTATATATTGTAAGCCATACAGGCATTCAATAATGTAAATTATATAACTCGATTTACATGTCATCGTAGTTTTAATAGAAAAGATCTCCTGTGTGACATTAGATCTAAAACTGGTGGATACTTTTTTTTTTTTTACATATTCCTCATATTTGGTCCAGTGTTTTTTTTCGTGCTGTTTAATTTGGCTTGGAGCTAGGATGTTTTTAAGGGTGGACGCTCGTCAATTTTGTAAGATGTACCAGTGCTTATTTAGAATTTTAGTGATTTCTCTGAAGGAAGGTTTTGGGTAGAACCAAAGAGTATATTTCATTGATGAGTTGGTCAGAATCTTTCAAATAACTTGGGAGTTTGGTGACATATGGTTGTAAATGTAAATCCACAAAATGAGAGATGTTACTGGTGACTGACCCAATGCTGGACATAATAGGTTGTCCGGGGGCTCTCTTTTTTGTTTTAATGGATTTTGGGGAGAAAATAAAAGTAGGTCATAGACGGAAAAGGTATAAACATGAATTTTTTTTCTTCTTTTGAAATGGTTATAACTCCCTCGTCAAATATCCTTTTGATCTTTTTCTACAGTAGAGGATATATCACTAACTCATAATAGGCATATGTGAGGATCACTAATCCACCTCCCTTGTCCGCAGGGCGGAAGACGAGGTCTATATTGGCTGATCATTTTTTAAGGGCCTGCTTCTCCCCTGTTGTCAAATTCTTCTTCGCTAGATGTTCATTTTTGTCCGTCTTCTTATTTGTACTAGTCAGAGACTTGCACTCCCCTTGCACCATATCATAGAACATTCCTATGTAGTGTCCCTGGTTTTGTATTGGATAGAACCCGGATTTATTACAAACTTTTTAGGGGTTTTCCTGTATTGGGTTGGTAGTACTCGCTGTGGATTCAGAATCCCTCATTGAAGGATTCCGATTGGCTAATATCTCTGCCAAGGCAAAGTGACGTTTGATGGTAAGTTTCCTGATGAAAATGTTTATGTCCAGAAAGAGCTTAAAATCATTAGGAGCTTGACTGGGGCAAAAGGAAAGGCCTTTTGATAATAGACATGTTTCCTCTGGAGTTAAAGTGTAGTCGGTCAAGTTGAAGATTTTCACTGTGTTGTTTTCTGTAGTTTCTGATTCTGCCGTGGATTGGTGTTTCTTCATTCTTCTTTTTATTCTATCCACCTCTGTCCACCTCGTGTTCCCCGTTTGTTTTTTTATCTTTTTCTTTGTTGTTGAAGGGGCCGAAAAAACGAATCAATATTCCTTGTTCGTATGTGTCTTGATGGTATGGGTTGTTCAGTTTTCTGTGTGCTGGTTACTGGGGAGCATTCACTGCACTCTGTAACCCGTAAATTATAATGTTAGAGGTATTCTCCAATTAGTCAGTTGGACTCCGTGTGCAGGGGTGTACACTGATGTTGTCGAGTTCCTCTTGGGTTATTGCTGGTTAGTTATCGAAGGAAGGGGGTTTCTTCCTTATAGTTGACCGAGCGTGTTCAGACTATTTCTGATTTTATTTGGAGTGTTCACTGGGGACTTGGGAATCAGACAGGCTGTTAACCCCTTATCACCGACACTAGTTTTCAGCTCAATGACCAGACTTGATTTTTCAAATCTGACATGATTCACGATAATTGGTTATAACTTCGGAATGCTTTAACATATCCTGGTGATTTTGAGAATGTTTTCTCGTGATAAGTTTTGCGATTCGTTCTGAAAAAAAGTAAAAATTTGGCAAAAGTTTGTAAAAATTCTTCATTTTCCAAGTTTGAAATGTTCTGCTTTTCAGACAGGAAGTAAAACTACCCAAAAAGCTTGATAATTAACATTTACGGAATGTCTGCTTTATGTTGAGATGATATTTTATGCATCCTCTCATTTTTCTAGGATGTTATGAGGTGCGGAACTTTAGGTGCGATTTTTCTCATTTTCATGAAAATTGCCAAAACTCACATTTTGAGGAACAACTCGGCTTTCAATTGACTTTGAAAGGCCTAAATAATAATAAAACCCCATAAATGACCCCACTATAGAATCTTCACCCCTCAACGTATGTAAAACAACTTCTATTAAGGCCATTAACCCTTTAAGTGTTTCACATGGGTTACAACAATATGGACCTGCGATTTAGAAACTATGGAATTTTTTTGGAAAATACATTCATTTAGGCCAAACTGACAGTTTCAGAATAAATTAAATGATGAAATGCACTGCAAAAAAGCTCCACAAAGTTTGATGCCCAATTCCTCCCGAGTGTACTGATACCCCATATGTGGTGGTAAACTGCTGTATGGGCGCACGGCCGAGTATAGAATGAATGGAGGCGCCATTCACAGCAGATTTGTATTGTCACATTGTACAACCTATAAATTTTTATTTTTTTTTGGTAATGCAAACATATGAGGGCTTATTTTTTACGGGATGAGATACAATGTATAGATAATTCATTTTGGGGGTCTATAGCTTATTCATGAGATTTTATTAACTATTTCAAGGGGGACACAAACAAAATCATCAATTTTTATTTTGGATTTTTAGCAATTTTTCCCCCCCGCTCACCGTAACATAAAAATAATACTTTATCTTTATTCTCTGGTTCACTACGATTGCGGTGATACCTCATTTATATAGTTTTTCTTATCTTTGCTCAATTTTCCTGAGCAAAACCAATATTGGAGAATATCGCATCGTTTTTACTATTGACAACTTTTTAGGGCCATAACTTCTGTATTTTTCTGTTGTCAGACCTCGTTGAGGGCTTATTTTTTTGTGAAAAGAGTTGTTCTTTTCAGTCGTATCATATTAGGGAACGTAACTTTTTTTGATCACTTTTTATGTTGAATTAATTTTATTAAACATTGTAGAACAAAAACTCACTAAACATTAGGCAGGGCTTACAATAATCAGCACATAACATACAATGTATGATAAACGTATATCCAGGTCACACCTTATGCCTCCAGTGAGGCCCCAAAAGAGTATAATGGCCCTGCGGATGGAGAGGGGAGCAGGCTCCACATCTGAACTCGGAAGAGTGCCTACCCCTGACAACATGTCGCCCTATTCCTTTCAGGATGGTATGCGGTTTACTTCCAAAAATTGCAGTGTGCTGCACGCCTGGAATGAGCATGGTAATAAGGCTAGAACACAATACACAACAAGAAAGACATTTAGGCATATACAATAAGGATAGGATACACAAGGAGGAGGGGCACCGTGGAGCATGTTCTGAAAGGTGAGAGGGAAACTACAGGGATTCCCCTTCTCCCGTGAAAAGGCTATATATGCCCCTACAGGAGCTTAGGGAAGTCTATCCTGGGGCCTGCACTTCAAAAAGGGCCTTAAAGTCCTGGGAGTCCCTAAAGCTCATCCAGGGAGACCAAACGTGAAGGAACTTTTCATGGGCTTCTGGTGTTAAGATAGCCAGTTCCTCCATGCGGAACAAGTGAGACATTTCTGTGGCCCATTCGGTGAGGGAAGGACAGGTGGTGGACCGCCAGCGGCGTGGTATTACTGCCCTGGCTGCAATTAGGCAAAAATGTAGAATGTCCTTCTTTTGAGCTCCGATTTGACCAGGAAGGACCGAGAGAAGAGCCATGTCTGGACATGCGGTCACTGTTTTTCCTGAAATTCGCTGATACGTGTTGAACACTTGATTCCAAAAGGGTTTAAGGGCTTCCCAGCTCCACCAGATATGCAGCATATCTCCTCTATCAGTTCCACAGTGCCAGCATACGTCCGAGACCGAAGGGAAGGCTAGATGCAACACTGTCGGCACCTGGTACCACCGTGACAATATCTTATACCCCTTTTCCTGTGCTGAACAAGCGGAGGACATTTTGTGCATAAAAAGGAAATATTTGTCCCAGTCTTCCTGTGACAGGCGGGTTCCCAGCTCGCATTCCCAACTCCTAAAGAATGGGAGTTCTGCAGTCTTAGAGTCGCCCGTCAGGATAGAGTAGATTTGGGAAATAGCATGTGGTGGGGCTGCGTCTAGTCGGAATAACCCCTCAAAGGCTGTAAGGGAATCAGCAAAGGCCTCAGAGTCACCCGCCCCCACTATAAAGGACCGTAATTGTGAGTACTCGAACCAGGAGCTACCCGTGTGGCCCTGGCGTGGATTGAAATCCCTGTGAAGAGGCAGTGGTGATCCCTGCAGCAGGTCGTACATCCGTGGGTCCTCCAAAACCCCCCAGCCCAGAAAGGAAAACTTAGCCATTCCCGGTTGGATTCACGGATTCCGAAAGATCGGGGTGAGGGGGCCAAGCTCGCGGGACAAGGATTTCTTCGCTATTAGTGATCTCCATAAGCGTAATGCGTCCCTAAGCAAGATCGCCTGAGGCGCAGGAGCAGGGAAGGTCCCTGCTGGAACCCAAGGCAACAATTTAAGGAGTGACGAGGAGCACGTTTGTTCCAGGGCAACCCATTGTTTGGATACCGTGTTATACGTCCAGTCGAGCAGTCTGAGAAGTAATGAGGCTCGGTGGTACAGTCTAAGGTCGGGGTGGCCCGCCCCCCCCATTGTCTTTGGTCTAATCAACGTCTTCCAAGCTATTCTAGGACGCTTAGATCCCCAGATAAATCGCAACATGGCAGACCGTAAGGTGCGGAAGAAAACCCGAAGGGGGTAGGATCGTCACGCCCTGAAAAATGTACAAAAAGTGTGGGAGCACATGCATTTTTAGGACATTAATCCTGCCAAACCACGAGAGGCACTTACAGTCGTATGTTTGGAGGTCTTTCAGAGTGCGATCCAGAAGGGGCGAGTAATTAAGAGTGTATAGCTTCGACAGATCAGTCGGAATCATGACTCCCAGGTATTTGAGGGACGTCTGCCGCCACTGAAAGGGTTAGTTATCATTAATGTGGTCCACCTCTGACGCGGGAAGTGATATGTTAAGAGCCTCAGTCTTGGTATAGTTGATTTTAAAGTCACTAACCGTGCTATATCTCTTGAACTCATGTATGAGCGACGGGAAGGAGATCCTTGGTTGGGAGACATACAACAACAGATCATCTGCGTACAACGCAGCCTTGCAATGTCTGGATCCCATTGTGATCGCGTGGATGTTAGGATTTTTCCGGATAGCTGTAGCTAAGTGCTCCATCACTATGACATATAATAAGGGCAAGAGCGGGCACACCTCTCTAGTATGAATCCTGATGGGGAAGGACCTGGAAAGGTTTCCAACTCTCACCCTAGCAGTGGGATTAGAATAGAGGGCCAAAATTTTTCCCAGGAACCTAGGACCCAGCCCGATCTGTCGAAGTGCCGCGACCATGAAGCTCCAGTGGACCCTGTCGAAGGCCTTTTCCGCATCCACGGATAGCAGACAAGCGGGTATGCAGCGCGCCTACACATGGGACATTAGGAGGATAGTTTTGTTTAAGTTATCCTGTGCCTCCCTCCCCGGGATGAATCCGACCTGGTCCGTGTGTATCACTGTCGGGATGTGGGGGGCCAACCTTTCTGCCAAAACCTTACAGAATAACTTCACATCCACATTTATTAGGGATATGGGTCTGTAACTAGCTGGGAGCGAGGGGTCCTTACCCTGTTTGGGCAGCACACTAATGTGAGCTTCCATATTGCTAGGGGAAAAGCCTGAATCCGAGGATACGGCACCGTATACTTTAGCTAGCACAGGGGACAGCAACTCTCTGAATTGTTTAAAGAAGGCCGGGGTAAACCCATCAGGCCCAGGACTTTTACCAGCGGGTGTGTCCTTAATTACAGCAGAGAAGAAAAACTTGGCACTCCTTTATGTGAAATCAGAAAATCTTATTTTATTTTTTGTTCAAATTTGATCGAGAAGAGCAATCCAAATAACAATTTATGCAACGTTTCGGTCTTAATTCAGACCTTCATCAGGCACTATGGTAAAACAATGAATACAAAATAAACATGAGTACATAATATCAATATAACAGCATTGAATATTTATAATGAATAATATATAAAGAGGGAAAAAATAGCGAAAAAATGCAGTCCAGCATGGGGTTCAAATATGGCCGGTGGCCGCTACGTGGAGTGCTGTACTGGGTTCTAAGCTGAATGCCGTAAGAAGGCGTATATGATGACACGAGAGTGGGTGAGTATTACTGGAAATAAAGGCGTCGTGATTAGAGACTAATGTATGTCAGGTTAGTTGAGACAGTAATATAGTGCATCATAGTTACTAGCAAGTACGACCATGGTAGGCAAATGACAAGGAAAAATTTGGAGAGGTATGGTAGAGACAGTCTAACTCAAGGCACAAACAGAATATGCACAATATTCTGCAATAAGTGGTGTATGCATGGTAGAAAGCAGATACCGGATTGCTAGGTATAAGGAGTATAAAGAGGATGTGCAGTGCTATGACTGCTTCAGCGCTTGGAGCGAGGTGTAGAGCAGGGTCTCCCGCTAGAGAGGAATGCGCTGAAGTTCTGTGTGATCTCCCAGTACAAATGCACAGTGCAGACAGGAAGTCGGAGGCCGGAAGTGACGTGCCGGCTTTGGACCCGCCCTGTGCGTTCCAGCGTGGAACGCATGTGATTACTAGCAAGGCCTGGGTAATCGCTCCCAGAACGGAGCGGAAAAGAGAACAGAGTGGAAGAATAAAGGCATAGAACAGGGAAAGTGTGGGAAGGGCGATACATTGCATGGGAATGGGGGTGGTATGGAATATGGGGGAAATGAGGAAATAGTGTGTCATATGTCCAAAGCGTAGATGTCAAGTCTGGGCCATGTGAGTGATGCAGGGAGTCGATGACTAGCGATATAGGAGAATGTTGGAGATGGCTGATTGACTGATCAAATATTGAGAATGTAATATGATGTGGATGGGAATGATGTAAAGAATGTATGTATAGTGTATGGTGTAATGGGAGGTGGTGGAAATTATGTAAAAGGAGGGTCTGTGGAGTAAATGATGTGTCCGAAATGTGTGGGGACGGAGAGTGAGAGGTAGAGAGAAGAATAAGAAAAGGTGAAGCCGAGAGCGAAGAAAGAGAGGAGTATACCTTAGCAATGCGGGTGGGTGAATTCAGTGTATCTGTGGAATAAAATGAAGAAGAGTTAGACAAATTAAGTCAAACTTTGGATTTCATATTCTCTGTTGAGACCATGTGGGGTCATGGCGTCCAATCTATGGATCCAAAAGGCTTCACAGAGCAGTAACTGTTTAACTCTGTTACCGCCTCGTCGTGGGATGGGGACATGTTCAACTACTTGAAATTTGAGTTGAGAGATTCTGTGTTTAGCCTGATGAAAGTGGTGGGGCAAAGGTAGCAGTAATTTGTTGCAGCGGATGTCAGACTTGTGTTTTGATATGCGGTCGCGTATGTGCTGTACTGTTTCGCCAACATAGACGAGACCACAGGGCTTTTGATGACATAGACTATGAAAGATGATTCGCATGTGTAGTAATCCAAGATGGGGTATGATTTGCCTGTACGGGGATGAAATACCTTGTCGCCCTTTTGTACGTTACTGCATTGTGTGCAGTCAAGGCACGGGAAAGTGCCAAATTTAGGTGTACTAAGAAAACGTTGTGTAATCGTAGGTTTGGTGGTGCCTTCGTCTGCTTTGACTAATCGGTCTTTGAGGTTAGGTAAACGTTTGTAACAAGGGCGAAAGTTGTTGACGAATTCCGGAATATCCGGATAACTGTTCCTAAGGATAGACCAGTGATTACGTATGGCTTTGTGTAGCCTAAAAATGGTGGGGTGATATTGATGTATGAAGTTGATGCGTGGTTCCTTGATGGTGGTTTGCTTGTCAGTGGATGGTGGTGTTCTGAGTGTGTGCTCTGGGTAGCCCCGGGTTCTGAATTTCTGGCACATTTCTTTGAGGCGTATGTCTTTTTGTAACGGATCTGTGACGATTCTGTGGACACGTTGTAGTTGAGAGTTGGGTAGGGACTGCTTACAGGGGGTTGGGTGACAACTGGAGAAGTGTAAAAGACTATTGTGGTCAGTGGGTTTCGTGTACAGATCAGTCATGAGGAGGCCCATGTTGTTTTTGATGACTGTGGTATCCAAAAAGTCGATACGTTCTTGGTTGTAATTTATGGTGAACTGTTGTTCTGGCCAAATCTGGTTGAGATATGTGTGGAATGTCAGAAGGATGTCAAGGGGCCCTCCCCATATGCAAACAAACCCCGCTCTACACCTCGCTCCAAGCGCTGAAGCAGTCATAGCACTGCACATCCTCTTTACACTCCTTATACCTAGCAATCCGGTAACTATCTGCTTTCTACCATGCATACACCACTTATTGCAGAATATTGTGCATATTCTGTTTGTGCCTTGAGTTAGACTGTCTTTGCTCTACCATACCTCTCCAAATTTTTCCTTGTCATTTGCCTACCATGGTCGTACTTGCTAGTACCTATGATGCACTATATTACTGTCTCAACTAACCTGACATACATTAGTCTCTAATCACAACGCCTTTATTTCCAGTAATACTCACCCACTCTCGTGTCATCATATACGCCTTCTTATGGCATTCAGCTTAGAACCCAGTACACCACTCCACGTAGCGGCCTCTGGCCATATTTGAACCCCATGCTGGACTGCATTTTTTCGCTATTTTTTCGCTCTTTATATATTATTCATTATAAATATTCAATGCTGTTTTATTGATATTATGTACTCATGTTTATTTTGTATTCATTGTTTTACCATAGTGCCTGATGAAGGTCTGAATTAAGACCGAAACGTTGCATAAATTGTTATTTGGATTGCTCTTCTCGATCAAATTTGAACAAAAAATAAAATAAGATTTTCTGATTTCACATAAAGGAGTGCCAAGTTTTTCTTCATTGACGAACAGGGTTTGGTAACCTACTTGTGCACCCGTCAAGCTCTACATATTTCGAGTGACGTGTATTCTTTGTACTTAATTACAGCAGAGACTTCTGCCGCCTCTATATCCTGCTCCAGAGTATCGGTGATTTCCGTGGGCAAAACTGGTAGGCTCGTCTCTGCTTTGTACGAGTCTACATGGGAAGCTTTGGAAGGGGATGATGTCGGTCCCTCTGTACCCCTAATGTCATATAGCGAAGTGTAGAAGGAAGCAAAACTATCACATATCTCATCAGGGTGGAAAACCTCCGTTCCCCTCGGACCTCGGAGGCCTGGGAGCGGGGGTGTAGAAGTCGGGATAGAAGTCCGCCGCATTTGTCTGCGTGATCATACAAATAGCTCTGAAACCGAGGCCGATGTTGCAAATATTTTTGGTCCAATAGAGACCTTAAGGACTCCCTGGCCCCTGCCAACTCAGCCAAGTCGGATGCAGTCAAAGAGGACTTGTGGCGCAACTCCAATGTCTGGATCTGAGCTGTGAGGGCAACAATTGTTTTCTGATTTGAGGTGGGTACCGTGAAGAACAAAAATATCCCGCAAGTCCCCCTTGAGTTGCTCCCATCTAAAAGGAGAGTGCGCCGGTTCGCTTCACTCCGGGCCGTTGCTAACCGAGGCTATATGCTCTCTGATCTCCTCTGCACAAACGGAGTCCCTGAGGAGGTTGTCATTTAGTCTCCACCTCCACGGACTGCGACTATGGTGCTGCAAGGACAGTGTCAAGAAAACAGGGTCATGGTCAGAAAAGAGAATGTTCCCGATTGATGCCGTGGGTTCCCATTTAAGAGTGTTGTGGCTCAAAAGAAAAAAATCAATTCTGCTATAGGAGCTGTGCGCTGGGGAAAAGTAGGAATAGTCTCCATCCCGTGGATGTAAGATCCGCCAAATGTCGACCAGCTGCAGGGCGTGTAGGTCTCTCCGCAGGCCACGGAGGTGGCTGAGCGGGATACCACCCCACCCCCTGACGTGTCAACTGAAGGGTCTAAGGGAAAATTAAAGTCTGGCATGCTGGAAATGAGTCTCCTGTAAGAAAAGGACGTTAACTCTCTGTTTGTTCATGTCATATAGGATCTGTGTCCTCTTCTGCGGGACGATAAGTCCCCTAACGTTGAGGGACACTAGACGAAAAGTATCCATGGCAATTCTGGTTCCCTACTAACCTCTCGCTACCCCACTGGAAGGGCAGCGGACAATTCCGGACCCCCGGTGTTATAGAAAAAGGAACACAGTTGCCGCAGATTTGTCGGCTGCACATCCATGATGCGAATCTCCCGTTCCACCACATCCCAAAGATGCTCTATTGGATTGAGATCTGGTGACTGTGGAGGCCATTTGAGTACAGTGAACTCATTGTCATGTTCAAGAAACCAGTCTGAGATGATTCCAGCTTTATGACATGGCGCATTATCCTGCTGAAAGTAGCCATCAGATGTTGGGTACATTGTGGTCATAAAGGGATGGACATGGTCAGCAACAATACTCAGGTAGGCTGTGGCGTTGCAACGATGCTCAATTGGTACCAAGGGGCCCAAAGAGTGCCAAGAAAATATTCCCCACACCATGACACCACCACTACCAGCCTGAACAGTTGATACAAGGCAGGATGGATCCATGCTTTCATGTTGTTGACGCCAAATTCTGACCCTACCATCCAAATGTCGCAGCAGAAATCGAGACTCATCAGACCAGGCAATGTTTTTCCAATCTTCTTGAGCTTCTGCAAATTGTAGCCTCAGTTTCCTGTTCTTCGCTGAAAGGAGTGGCACCCGGTGTGGTCTTCTGCTGCTGTAGCCCATCTGCCTCAAAGTTCGACGTTCTGTGCGTTCAGAGATGCTCTTCTGCCTACCTTGGTTGTAACGGGTGGCGATTTGAGTCACTGTTGCCTTTCTATTAGCTCTAACCAGTCTGCCCATTCTCCTCTGACCTCTGGCATTAACAAGGCATTTCTGCCCACAGAACTGCCGCTCACTGGATGTTTTTTTCTTTTTTGGACCATTCTCTGCAAACCCTAGAGATGGTTGTGCGTGAAAATCCCAGTAGATCAGCAGTTTCTGAAATACTCAGACCAGCCCTTCTGGCACCAACAACCATGCCATGTTCAAAGGCACTCAAATCACCTTTCTTCCCCATACTGATGCTCGGTTTGAACTGCAGGAGATTGTCTTGACCATGTCTACATGCCTAAATGCACTGAGTTTCCGCCATGTGATTGGCTGATTAGAAATTAAGTGTTAACGAGCAGTTGGACAGGTATACCTAATAAAGTGGCCGGTGAGTGTATATCAAATCAATAAACCAAATCCAGTTTCAAGAGTAAAATACAGATGAAAAGAGAAAACATCATTTAAGAATTAAAACAGTAATAAACATTTGGCGCGTAGAGGAGGCGGCAATGGGGCATCAAGCTACTCATGAACCCCAAGGGTCCCACTATCGTCGTAAACTGGCGATAGTAAACGTAGGAGCCTCGTCAGCTTCCCAAATCTCATCCCTATATGACCGCCCCTCCACCTGATGCCGCAACCCTGAGAAAGAAAACACATCTAAGCCACCCTGCTCATTGAAAATCATTCCGGGGGCAGTGGCCCGGGATCACGGCCCATCCGTGCACCTCCCCTGTCTCGACCCCCCCGAGCCCGACGTCTAGGGGTTCTCCCTGGCGAAGGAGCAGCCCCATGTGGTGGAGGTAATGGCAGGCCTGGCCACTCTGGTAACTCAGGAGCTGTGATATGCAGTGCTGCTGCAACAGCCGGAACCTCTCCCGGGTGTCGAATAACAAATCTGTGCTCCGCCTGTCGGATCTGGAGGCAAAATGGAATCCCCCAAGAGTAGGGTATATTTCGATGTCATAGTTCCTCCAAGAAGGGCTTCAATGCTCCACTTTTTAGTAGTGTCAGCTTTGATAAAGCTGCAGGTCTGGGTTGTAGTGAGCGATGGGCTCTATCCATCTCCACTGGCGAATCTGCTGGTACCTCCAAGATGGAGTTGAACAACTGGCGTAAGGTTTCGTGGAGCGCAGGAGTCTCTACTGATTCGGGCAGGCCCCGAACTCTGATATTGTTACGCCATCCTCTGTTCTCGGCGTCATCCATTTGGTCTGCCAAAAATTGAAGTTGGAAAGAGTGAGAGGCAAAAGTAGCTGCTTGTGTCTCCAGACAGGCACTAAGATCATTCTGGGTGACCTCAGTAGATGTTACTCGATGCTCGAGCTGTTGAACTTCCTCCCTCACCGCATGTACTTCAGCGAAGGGGGCACTCAGCCATTGTCCTCCACCGCCAGCAGCAGAGGGATTTAGAGGGGAGGCAGGGCTGTGTGTAGATTCCCAGCAAGGGGAAGCCCCCAATGAGGTGCAATGGACCCCCGAACTTGGTGGGGAGAGCCCAAATTTTGCTCCCAGGGGGGAGTTATTTTCGGCCTCTGCTGGCCCTACATATGAATTGGGGGAAGGAGGGCCGTCACTCACTGACCGGGTGCTATGAGGCCCAGAGCTTCTCACTGGTGGGCTGCCAGGCCTCTGTACTTCTGGCGGAGCCGCCATGTCCGCCCACGTGGCAGGCGCGCAGCGGGCTGAGGTCTCCACCGCCGCGGTTCGCCGCCCTGCTACTACCTGGGCTGGAGCCGAGTGCGCTGCCTCCCTCTGTGATTCGGCCTGTGTGGCCGCCGCTCCTCCATCTGTTGGCGCGATCACCTCCGCATCCGAGGTGTGTGCCTGCTGCGAGTGTCTCCCGCTCACTTGTGGCTGCAACAGGGAAGCGCTGGGGTCCACCGTGCCGTCGGCCATCTTGGAAGGTGTGATCTTTTTGCTGCTCGAGCCGGCCAGCTCAAAGAAGTTTGCCAGGCTCCCGTTCTTCTTCCTCACCCGGGACCTCCCGGCGCTCCTGCCTCCCTTGCCCACCATCATGGCTCAGGTAAGTGCCGTTATCAGCCTGCTGCCTCGCTGTATCTGGGTCACGGAGCATAGCACTATAATCATGCTTCTTAGCCCGCCATTAGCTAGCCACGCCCCCCGAATGGAGGTTTTTTTGACCTATGACTCATAAACACAGATAATTAGTCATCAGCCCAACTAGCACATGAGCAGACAGTAGGAGTGATGCCACTCTTTCTGAAGTCTTTAAAACCCGCTTCATGCTGCTTTAAAACTCTAGCGTGCAGCTCCTTGTTCTACAAGTAAAGGAGTGACTATTTCTGACCTTTTTTCATCCCTTCTCTCCTATCACATTACACTCTTCAATGCTCTTCCCCTTCTATATACTATCTGAATTTCAGGATGGCGATGTCCCTCTCTGTCTGCAACCTGCATATGAGTAAGTACAATTTATCTATCTGCCTCTACTCCCTGTAGATCCCCTAATCTGTTCCCCTCACCCCTTACCATTTTTATTCCAGGACAGTGATCTTCTCTCCTCCTTCTTCATCTTGCATTCAGCGATCTACACTGCCCCCAGGTAAGCCCCACCACCAGATTCCTCAGCTCTACCAGACTGATTTGCCTACATTTTTGCATCTATTCATGTTAACCATTTAATAATAACATTCATGACAAACAGTTACATTTGTTTCCATTATTTCCTCCCATGACAGCCCACTTGGAGGATGCCCCTTGACCTCTGTAGGAACAGGAAGAAGAAAGGTTAAAGGCCTCCCACCCGCATCCTCCCGCCAATGTTCTTATTGTCTCTACAGGCTCCACCCCCACCCCCCCAGGAGAAGGATCAAGGGTCTCAGGGGAAAGGTGAAGATAGATCGGAAAAATCTAGCAATCTAGAGAAATCTAGCTTGAGTCTGAGAAGAGTAAGGCCACTGCTAGAAGATACTAAGCAAACAATATAAGAGTGAACCTCGGTCCTTAAACAATTCATCACAAAAATATAACTAATTTGGGGGCGTGGCCTAGCTATGGCGGTGACTAGACGTGTCTTGTGCTAGCTCCTGCTTCATCCTCGATAAAGAGCTGTATAGCATCGCCATCCAACACCCAAACCTGCTCATAATGGGACCTAAAAAGCATGTGGACCCCAAGGTTACCTGCACTCCCCTGACCAGGACGAATACCAAGGGAATTGGCAAGTTCCTCACCCAGGTGGCGGCTCCCCTGGCCACAGCACGAGGTCCTGAGGCGGCGACCGGACCTTCTTCAGCTGGGTCCCCGCAAACGCTGAATCCAAGTGCAGGGCGCACGGAGACACCGAACTCGGCGATCGGCAGTGGTAAGGAGGGGGCCGGAGCATCGTGCTCCGGTGAGCGTGGGAGAATCCGCACCGAAAGCATCATCCAAGATGGCGCCGTGCTCCGACACTGGCGCTAAGCTCCGGAGGGGTGAGGAGCCGCAGCAGGAGCTGGACGTGTCGATCGATGCCTCGGAGCAGGAGATGAGGAACGAGGCAGACAGACAATCTCCCAGCAACACCACATCAGGTGATGGGGTCCTGGTGATGGAGAGATGCCCAGGCGATTTAGCTCCCATAAGGCCAAACCTAAACTCCAGCACCATAGTGAAGAAGGGAACTGTGTTGTGACAGTCAGAGCAAGTGCGCCTGATTCCAACGGCAGCAGCCAGCGCCACAGTTCAGCAGGGAGCTGAATACCAGCAGGCCACACAGCAGCATGCATTAGAGGAGGTGAGGGTGGGGAAAACCCTAGATACAGGGGATCGTACTGGGGGTCAGATACTGGCTCTAGTGGACTGTAACAAGTCTCCAAATTTGGGAGCCTCAAGACACAACTCTCCCTCTTGTTGTGAGCCTGGGGCTTATTTTCTTAAGGAAGCTCAAGCCTTGGGAGAACCTCAGCTGCTCCAGCCTGAACATATTTCCCAACATCCACACAGCCAACTGAGATGCTCTATGGTCCTCACAGGAGGAAGAGTGGCCCTCTACACCGGCACAGGGTTCACCGGCGGCCCTACTCACTGCCACTTCCATTCCACCCGGTGGACCGCAAGACTCGGAGGGTCCGAATCTTTCTATGTCCCCGTACTCGTCTTCAATCTTGCCTCAACGGCCACAAATGATGTTGTCACAGGAGTACTCTTCAACTATGCTGACACAAGAAATGGGAGCCTTAGCGGAATTACGAGCTCTCAGAACGCATCTTAGATCTATCCCTACTAGGGAGGACATGGAAAGCTACATGGCCAGACTAGAACAGTCATATGCAGCTGAGTTAGTGGTAGTGCGAGAAGATGTCCAAAGAGTGGCCGCCAGAGTCTCAACTGTGGAAGATAATACTTCTACCCTTATCAACCGTGTGGACACTCACGAGACTATGTTAGCTACGCACACCTTCCAGCTTCAATTTCTGGCTGATCAGCTAGACGACACAGGGAATAGAGGCCGCTGCAATAATATTAGAGTCCGGGGTCTGCCGGAAACAGTGGAAAACTCTAATCTACATAATACCTTACAACAAATCTTTAATTCTCTACTGGAGGTCCCGGTTGACACACGCTTAGAGCTGGACAGAGCTCATCGCTCCTTACAGGCTAAACCTGCTGCACAGGATCCACCGAGAGACGTCATCTGTAGGGTCCATAAATACCAAGTTAAGGACGCTATTATGCTCAAAGCTAGAGAAGCTGGAGAAGTTATTTTTCAAGGCACACGTCTGCAACTGCTTCCAGATTTATCCCGTCTTACGTTACTCAAGCGCAAAGCTCTCAAACCATTCTTGGAGGAATTGAAAAAGAGAAATATTCCATACTCATGGGGATTCCCATTTAGCCTTCATATCCGCCATGCAGATAGGAGATATACCCTGCAGCATCCAGTGGACGTTCCGGGCTTATCCGCTGCCTTGGGTTTCCCTACCTCTGCTATTACCAAATGGCCAAGGCTTCCTGTTCCAGAGGGCCTGGGAGGCGGTGCTCCACCACTCCCACTTCCAGCTAGGCCACCACGGAGAGGTGGTCGAAGAGGTCAGAGAGGACGGGCAGACCCTCTACATCCAGCTCAGCAGCCACTGAGAAATCCTCACACTCCAGATAATCAATAACAGGATTTATCATTAATTGATTGTTGTTTTTCCTCTATACTGGCAATGTTCTTTATCTACCCTATTTTCAGAATGGCAGTGTAAAGATTTGTTATAATTTCTCCTAACTTATCTCATCTGCCATGCTTATCTCATCTGTCATAGGAAGATTAACCAATCTGTTCATTTCAGTAGAATTATTTCATTGTCCCTTCTCAACGGGTCCGAAAGTTTACTTATGTTGGATACGCTTTCATTCTATGCATTATCTTGTTTAATCAGACACAGCTACTAAAAGGGGTACTCGGGGTCTGTGTTTTTCCTCTCTAGCTAGACACTTCCCCCCGGGGTCTGCGTGTATAGCAAGCTATACGTGCGTAGTTACACTGTGCCCCAATTTGGTTCGGGTTAACTGATTTCTAGTGACCTGATTTGTTTTGTGATTTTTTTTTTCTTCCTCCCGTTTACTGTGTCTTGTCCTTGAGCGATTGTTGAGTGTTTGTTGTCTCTTTGTGCCAATTTTTCTATTTGTTTTTCTCTTCATTATTCTCATTTAACTCCTTCTTTATCTCGAGGAAGTCCCTTACCCAGGGACATACAAAAACATTATGAACAATTTGAGGTTGTCCTTCTGCTCCTTTAATGTTAAAGGGCTTAATGCACAGGCAAAGAGAGGCCAAATATTGTATCGCCTCAACAAACAAAAAGTATTAATAGCACTATTCCAAGAAACGCATTTTACAGCTAATGCCGTACCCGCCTGTCCAACTAATCTATACTCTAAATGGTATCATTGACAGCACCCCGAGAGGAAAGCAGGGGGGGTATCGATGGCATTTCATAAGTCTCTTCAATTTATGTTAGTTGACTCAAAATTTGATCCAGAAGGGAGATTTATGTTTCTAAAAATCAGCATACGAGGCTTTGTCTTTACTATCGCTAACGCATATTTTCCCAACTCTAATCAGGTATCTTTTGGAATGACTTTGCTTTGTCAACTGGCAGAATTTTCAGATGGCTCAGAAATAATACTAGGAGGGGACTTTAATATGGTGATGGACGTGGACATGGACACCACTGTGGGTAGGTCATCTGTCTCCTTTGCCAAAAGACGCAGATTGAAAACCGAGCTTCGTGCACTTCATCTGGTGGACATGTGGCGTATGTTGCACCCATCCACTAGGGAACAAAGCTATCACTCCCTAGCGCATAACACTTATCATAGGCCTGATCATATATATCTTTCTCATAAACTACTTGACATGCTTCCTAGATGCTCCATAGATACCTTTTTATGGTCAGATCATGCCCCGGTCTATGGTTCCTTGGAAGGGTCCCCATATCAGGTTTGCAAAACTGTTGGATGATTCCTTGTGTGCAGAAGAGGTTAAGTCAGCGATGCGGAGTGCGCTGGAGGAATTTGACTCGGAAACCACCCCTCCCATACTTGCTTGGGAAACGACTAAACATAAATTAAGATCCATTTTCATGTCCCATGGGTCTAGACCAAAGAAAGAGAGAACACACAAACTTAAAAAATCCACTCCCTCGGAGACCTTAAAGGCTGAAATTTCCCTTTTGCGACAAGAAATTTTTTTCCATCCTAGATCAAAAATATAGATGTGCTAGGGAACGTATGCACAGAGGCTTTTTCGAGTGTGGTGATAAATGTGGAGCTTTGTTGGCGAGAGCAATACACCCCCGCACCCAAACTACACATATTTCCTCTATAAACTCCCCGACTAAAGGTTTAGTACACAAGGAATATCAGATACTAGATGAGTTTTCTAACTACTATTCTGCCCTCTACAACATAGCAGATCAGGAGCCTGGTCCCACCTCTCCTCTCCCAAATTCTGCACTGATAGAGGAGTATTTAGAAACTAACTCCTTTCCAAAGCTCTCGGCAGAAGAAGCTGAGACCCTGGAAAGCAACTTTTTGGAAGAATAGGTGGCGCTAGTCATTAAAAACATTAAAACGGGGAAAAGTCCAGGTCCAGATGGCTTCACAGCCAGATTCTACAAGTCATGCAAATTAGAGTTACTCCCCCTGCTAACCAAGGCCTTTAATTCTGTATCTGGGGAATGCCCCTTCCCAGACCATGCGTTGCAGGCCCATATTACTGTTATTCCCAAGCCGGGAAGAGATCAAACACATTGTGGTAATTTTAGGCCAATTTCTTTACTGAATGTGGACACTAAAATATACTCGAAGCTACTGGCCTTACGACTTCAACCATATATTACCTCCTTGATACATCAGGAACAAGTTGGGTTCGTCCCAGGGAGGGAGGCCAGGGACAATACCATTAAGACAATTGCTTTAATTGAAAGGGCGAAAACATCTGGCACTCCCATGTGCTTGCTCTCCATAGATGCAGAAAAAGCATTTGATCAGGTTCATTGGGGGTTCCTTGCAAACACTCTACGTTCCATAGGCTTAGGAACGCGAATGAGAGAGAAAATATTGGCCATGTACCAAAGGTCCTCCGCAAGAGTTAAAGTAAATGGGTCACTGTCCCTACCGTTTTCAATCTCAAATGGGACAAGACAGGGTTGCCCCTTGTCACCCTTCCTGTATATACTTGTGATGGAGTCTTTGGCCATAGTGTTGAGGAACAATCCCGACATCAAGGGGCTCCAGGTTGGACAGACACACCATAAGATGTCTCTTTTTGCGGAAGATTTGTTACTGTATGTGAGTAATCCTCAAATCTCTCTTCCGTCCATATTGAAGGAATTTGAGATTTTTGGCAGACTGAGTAACTTTAAAGTCAATTTACAGAAATCAGAATTGCTAAACATATCTCTCTCGCAGACAGAATCAGAGCTTCTGGAGTCGAGTTTCCCCTTTAGGTGGGCCAGCACTTCAATTAAATATCTAGGAGTGCAGATCTCGGCAGACCCATGCTGTTTATATTCTCTCAATTATGAACCTCTACTGAAATTCGTTGTCACTGACTTAACTAAATGGAGGGGATTGCTTGTTTCATGGTTTGGAAGGATTAATGTCCTTAAAATGGATATTCTCCCCCGATTACTATACTTGTTTCAAACAGTACCCATGGACATTCCGCATGCCTTTTTTGTGACGCTACATAAAATATCACGTCAATTCATATGGCGAGATTCGACGCCCCGCATTCGAAGGAGTCTCTTAATGAGACCTAAGTGTTCAGGGGGGGTGGGACTACCAGACTTTGTTACTTACCATAGAGCAGCAGTGGGTACATGTATACTAGACCTTTTTCATCATAAAAAGGACAAAATTTGGGTTAGTTCTGAACCTCTCTTCATGCTTTAGGTTTTTTTTGGCTCCCTCAATCTGTCGCACTCCAATCTCTCCCACTAGCTTTCGTTTTAAAAAGATTGTTGCGAATCTGGAGGAAGTTTGCACTCGCACAGGGAATAATTTCAGTCCCTGATCCCATGACTCCTCTCCTGGGAAATCCTCAATTTGAACCAGGGCTCCAAGCTAGCTCATTTCTGGGGTTGGGCCAGGACACTTTGCCTAGAATTAGGGATGTGGTGTCGGAAGATGGCATCCGCCCATTGGTTGACATGTGTGGGAAATCGCCCAGGTCGCTGGCTTCAATATCTCCAACTGAAAAATTTTGTCTCCACCAACTCCTGCACTAACATCTACTCTCACAACATTTGAGGAACTTTGCCTCACCAAGGTCCCTCTTACACATACCATCTCATTGCTATATGGTGTCTTTTTGGCAAAGGAGACTGGAGATGCAAAACCGTATTATGCTAGGGCATGGGAAACAGCCATTGGTAAGGAACTACCTATGGAGCAGTGGGACACAGTGTACACATTAACATTCTCTGTCCTCGTCATGCAGACTGCAAGAGCTTAACTTTAAAATTCTTTCAGGTTGGTACCGCACACCGGTCAGATTGAAACAAATTTATCCTCAGGTCTCAGATCTTTGCTGGAGGTGTGAAAGTCAAACAGGCACAATGTTACATATATAGTGGAGCTGCCCTCTAATTACACCTCTCTGGAGCGATATCAATTGCTTGTATAATGCCTTAACAAAATCCCACATGACTTTTGCTCCAGAACAGGCCTTACTTTCCGAACTCTCTGGCACCATTTAAAAAATTAAAAAGGGCCTGCTGAGACACTTCTTAGTTGCTACACGCCAGGTTATTCCCAGGCGTTGGAGGTTGACCGCATCTCCTACAAGAGCTGATTGGGTGGCTGCTATGACTCACATCCAAAGGATGGAAGAGCTCAAGGCTGTAGATGAGGACAGGGTAACAGTGTTCTACTCTACGTGGTCTCTTTGGATGTCCTTTAAGGATTCGCCTGCTTAATCCACCTGGGTATCATCTGGAATGGTTCCTTAAATTTCTTAAATTCCTTACATTTGTTTATACGTGCCCATCTTTTAGATACTACCTCTTTCTGGCATTTATTATGTCCTCGAATTAATGTACACTCTACTTTTTGTTTTTTGGCACTATTTGTTGTATGTGTGTGTGGATGTGGTCATTCTTGTCTTTGTTTGGTGTAATACTATTCAGGCTTATTATATTGTCACTTTGACTTTGATTCGCTTGATGCTGCCATTTATCTTAAATAATACAACCTCATACTCTAGCGGGCGCATAGCTCAGAGATTTAAAGAGAACCCGTCATGCAAAATAACCCCCCTAAACTAAATATATTTTCATAAACTGCCATTAGAGAGCATTGCCTCTATCCCTTCATTGTCCCTCTACATGCCTGTAAACCTAAGCAATGAGGTCCTAAAGCTGTATGCAAATGACCTGTGAAATGTCCAATGAAGCATTAGCATATTCAAGCTGTCCACTCTATTCATGAGTGGGAGGCACAGCCACACCCCCAGTGCTTGACTGACAGCCTGTATAATGATGTGAGGCTGTATAATGATGTGAGGCTGTATAATGATGTGAGGCTGTATAGTGATGTGCTTCCTGGTGCTGGTGGCCACGCCCCCTGCAGCCTGTGTGTGCATGTGTGTGTGTTTAGGAGAGATACAGCAGCTCCAGGCAGCCATGTTACAGCAGAACATGCCAGGTACTTGTGTAGCTGATGTCTGTGTCTCTCACCTGTATATTAGGAGGATGCAGCATGTCAGCAGATGACATACACACACTAGCCATGCTTTACTATACATTACAGACAGACATGAGCAGGGGGAGGAGAGGGGAGGGGGAACAGGGGTGACATCACTGCCTCTGACCATGTGACCAGCCTCATTTACATAATAAAGAATAGATGATTTTATAATGATTAATGTATGAAATAACTAGATAAAGGCTGTGATGGATCCTTGTGAGCTGCTCCAACAGGTAGTAGTGACATGACGAGTGACACAGACCTGATGACAGGTGTCCTTTAAGTCACTTCATCATACTATTGTAAAATTCATGTGACAAATTGTATAATTCATGTGACAAATTGTTCTATTATCATGACTTGATATGCCTTTGTAAAGAGTTGTATGTTTTGTTCTGTACTCTTTCAATAAATGTTTATGTTTATAAAAATATAACTAATTTTATTAACAAATCTAGAAGACATTAAAATACAATACAAAGTAAATCGTTCCCAAATGTCCATCTAATACCTCTGCATATCACAAAACATTTAGTGACATAGTTTCATTGGGCATCTTAATGTGTACAAACTGCTACAGGGCTTCGGCACCCATGCAGGTGTAGTTTTCAGGTGAGATGAGAGTGTTTTTGGGCTGATTCCCCGGGTCAAACACGGGAGCTCACAAGGAAAGCAGCCTCCCGCTACCATGGCTAAACCACACCCCTTGATAGTCTCTCTTTATGAAGAGCTCCGACTTGCAGGGAGATAGGCTCAGTGCAGTACTGGACCGGATCATAGAGGATTTGTCCGTCTTACTAAGGAGATGACCAGAGGCTGCTCGAGGCAGACCACAGGAATGTGATGCTGGGAGATCAGAGCAACATCCACAAAGTTCCCCGCAGAACCAAAGTCCAAAAAAGCAGCGACCTGAATTTGGCTTCTGGTGCCGAAGCTGAGGAGCATGGATATATTCTGGCGTAGAGAAGCTTTGCTCTCACCTATGGATGCTTCTCCCAAGAACCCTAGGTGCTGACGTTTCCCAGATGCTGGGGACGAACTGGACAAGTTCTTTAACTCCTTCGAGCTCCGTGAAGGATATATCCGCCACGGAGCTATGAAGGGTGTATGAAAAAAACTTTATTTATTTATTTTCACTATTTCTTAAACAAGAAATAGTGAAAAAAACAATTTAAAAAAAGTTTAAAAATGTCAAAAATTTAAAAATATTAAAAGTTCAAACCACCCCCTTTTCCCTAGAACTGATATAAATCATAATAAACAGTAAAAATCATACACACATTAGGTATCGCCACATTCCAAAACGCCGATCTATCAAAATATAAAAACGGTTATTGCCTGCGGTGACCTCAGGAACGGCAAATGGCGCCCAAATGGGGCCTGAAACGCGTCTTTCACACCTTTTTACATGACATAAAAAATGTAATAAAAAATCATCAAAATGCTGCACAGTCCTCAAAATGGTAGCATTGAAAACATTCGCTCATTTTGCAAAAACCTCCCCCAACTCTGTACACCAAGTATGAAAAAGTTATTAGCGTCAGATGGCAAAATTTTTTTTTCTTTTTTGTACACATTTGCTTAATTTTTGAAAATGTATTAAAAAGCAATAAAACCTGTATAAATTTGGTATCACCGCGATCGAACCAAACCAAAGAATAAAGTGGTTTTATTTGGAGCACACAGTAAAAGTCGTGAAAACTGAGCCCACAAGAATGTGACACACATGCGTTGTTTTTCAATTTTCCAACATTTGGAATTTTTTTATGGCTTCCCACTACATGGCAGGGAATAATAAATAACATCACGAGAAAGTAAAATTTGTTACGCACAAAATAAGCCCTCACACAGCTCTGTACAGTGAAAAATGAAAAAGTTATGGATTTTTAAAAGTGGAGAGCGAGAAATGAGCAAAAATACCCTGCGTACTTAAGGGGTTAAACCGAACATCAATCCGAGTGGCCAGAGTGATGAGACCACCCAGAGTAGACGGCAGGTCACGTGCAGCCAATGGGTCTTTGATTTGAGCAGAAAGTCCTTTTTTAAATGTTGCAGTCAGGGCTGCATCATTCCAGAAGAGTTCAGAGGCCAGGGTACGGAACGGAACTGCATAATCCCCCATGGACGAGTCCCCTTGGCACAGATTCAGCAGTGCAGTCTAAGCTGAGGAGGCTCTTGTAGGTTCCTCAAAAACGGACTGTGAGTATCCGTGACTGGATCGTCTCTGTCCTAGAGAGGGGTAGCCCAGGCCAAGTCTTTCCCAGAGAGGAGGCTGATGATGAACGCCACCTTGGATCGCTCAGTGACAAACTGAGATGGCATAAGTTCTATGTGCAGGGAGCACTGAGTAATAAAGCACCTGCACAACTTGGGGTCCTCATCCTACATGGTAGGCATAGAGAGTCTCAGCCTTGGTTCTGCAACTGGTAGACAAGCCGGGGTAGCAGTAGAGGTAGCAGGAATTTGTCGCTGTTGCTGAGTGGCAAGCAGCTGCTGCAGCATGGCTGCAACTTGCAGCAGCATGGTAACTTGTCCAAGCTGTTCTTCTTGAGAAGCAATCTGCTGGGACTACTGGGCCACAACGGTGGTAAGATCAGCCAGTCTAGGTAGCGGAACCTTGGTGGGGTCCATGGCCGGATCTTACTGTCAGGCTTCGGGGGTAGTGAACCCCATGAACCACCATGGTCGATCTCACAAGCCGCCGCCTGGGACTGGAATCTAAAAGCTGTTGTAGCCCATTAATCTGAAACTAAGCTATTCAGATAAGGAGTTACACTTTCCTGATACCACAATACAAATTAAAGACAGACGCTTAACCGCAACAATATTCCACAAACCAACAGACAGAACAGCCTACCTGAGAAATAACAGCTTCCACCCCAAACAAACCACAGTCTATCATATACAGCCAGGTTATACGCTTTAGAAAAGACAGATCTGGAAAAACACCTCCTGGAGCTCTGGTCTGAATTTCTCCAGTTGGGCTACAGACCAAAAGTGACTGATAACCAAATAAGAAAAGCAGCAGCCATCAACAGAGACCATTTACTCTCATATAAGGAGACCCAACAGAAAGCCAGTGTACTCCAAGTAGTCACTTACAGCCCACAACTGGAGATCCTACGTCATATTGCCAAGGAACTACAACCGATTGTGCATAAAGATACAAGACTAAAAGAAATATTCCTAGTCCCATCATTCCCGTCCTTCCGGCAACCACCAAACCTGAAACAACTGGTTGTGTGGAGTGCCCTGAGACCGCCATCAGAAAATGGTCCCTCACCCTGCCTGCAAAGCAGATGTAAAACATGACAGCACATTCGCACAGGTGACCAGGTACCTGTACGTCAAACACAAGGTACATAAGATCAAGAGGGACCTTTTCCTGGAGGTCTTCTAATGTGGTCTATCTTATTATGTGTCAATTGTGTCCAACCATAGGCCTTTATGTTGGGGAAACATGTCAGAGACTCCATCAGCGTATGCACCAATCTGATATTAAAAATGAAAGGAAAGATCTCTCAGTGGCTGCACATTTTTCCAGAGAGGACCAAGCTATAGAAAGATTTGCAGGTTACTATTTTTTGTTGAAATTGTTTTTATTAAGCATTTCTTTCATATATACAACATTTGTGCAAACAGTGTACATAACGGTTCCACATAGTAATATTATATTCCTTATACGAAACATATATAACTAGGAGGCTGAGTTACATAGTAGTTGTGAGTGCAGTGTTTAGATTTAGCATGCAAATGGGTCATTGTCTCTGTTATGGTTTCATTCTTGATTACATGCCCTTTTGACATTCTAAGTGGAACAAACATTAGGTGTCACGGTGAGGACGCCGTCGCCTCGTCACGTGAAGTGGGGTGCAACTGTACGGGTTAATTTAGCCTGCTCAAACTTGCGCTCACTTTTCACTCAGGACACAAATTGAGCCTAAATCACACCTCATACAGCTCCAGCACCCCCCCAGAGCCACTGCCACCACTTATTGCATTTTCACTGGGACCAATAAGTATCCCACTCTACATCAATCAGTCACTTTGTCACACCACTAGACATGCACACTCAGCACTCTAGCAGTCACATAGCTAACCACACTTCACAAGGCTATGAGTTCGCAGAGCATACAGGGACCAAAATTAAAGTGAAAAGCTTTAATTACAAAAAGTTGATCAGTGCATAAAAAGATATTAAAAACAAAAGAATTACAAAATAAAATGACACACAACACGGCAAAACAGTTATAAAATAAAAAGGGAGAAAGATAACAGAAACTTTCAACTTAAAGTAAATCCTAATCCCCTGGAGGTGGGAGAAATAAGGAACACACTCAGCTTGTCAGCATTACTTCTGAGTTTCAGGTTGGGATTTAAGGAAACCATAAGTAAGTGCCTTCTCGTAGCCATGAGTTGTCTCAATTTGTATTCCACTAATGGAGGGGCTATTTTTAAGTAAATATGAGAGGGGCTCTAGTGATAATATGAGAGAGGGGGCACCCTTGTCTCGTACCATTCGTAATGTTGAAAGGGTTTGATAGATTACTGTTAGCATACACCCTCGCTGATGGAACAGAATATAGGGCCTTAATGGCTCTCAGGATGTTGCCCCCAAATCCCATTCTCTTAAGGACCGAGAAGGCGTATTACTATATTAATGGGACATTTAAAGACACAGAAGGAAAGGAGAGAATGGAAGTATAAATTAATGAGGAGATTCAACACCTTACACAGTGGTCTTAACAGTCATGCCAGCTTCATTACCTCCTATCTGTGTTTATTGCCGTCCTGTCGTAAATAAAATGTCCCTGTATTTATCAATTTGTTGTTTTAATTTTTTTTTAAATATCCTTTGATGATCACTGCTAAAATGCTGTCAATTTTCTGTTTCATGCATAACATCATGTCTGACAAAGAGAACTAGTATTCTCATAAGCTCACCATCAAATATACACAGTTAGCCTCAAAAAGGTATGGCCTGATTTCTTCACTCCTCTTCCACATGTTAATGTCCATAGGATAGATTATGGGGCATATTTATTCAGGGCTTTGTGCACATTCTTCTAGGCTAAAACGGCTTGTACAGGTATTTAAGAAGTGTCTGTGCAGCTATTGTGTCACACGCGACCCTTTTGTGGCACACAAATTAGGGGGTGTGCCGTTGGTCGGTTCGACTGGTTCAGATCGAGTGCTGTAATTTTTTACATGCAAATTGTGTTGCAAGCCCCATGTTGAAGGTGCACCACAAAAAAGATGGTGAACTCTGTCGGGCCAGTGCGGGAAAGCAACAGATGCATGATTTCTGGCGCATATCTTAGCGACTCGATTGCACCCAGCATTATACACGGTAGAGCACTTTTAGTGAACTGGCCGACTTTGTAAGTCAGTATGCCCCGATGTGTCCAGTTGATATCTTACCTCTAGAACTTCCCCGTGGGTGGAGTATTATAGAATCTGAAAAAGATTATGACAGATGATTAACAAGTGACACTTTACATACCAATAAATGTGTAACATTGCAACAGGGTTCATGGTTATACTGATTGATTTTTAATTGCCAGGGCTATTGTTAGTACAAACAGGAATCTCTGTATGTCATATTCCCTGTATCATTCTGACCATCTGGACTGCAGGTGAGGAGGCTCTGCTTCAATTCCATGAGAGCTACAACAACTTTCACCATCAATCTGAAACTAAGCTATTTAGATAAGGAGATGCACTTTCTTTATACCACAATACAAATTAAAGAAAGACGCTCTGTATGTGGTAGTCCCTGTTTAGGCCTTTTGGTTCTAAAGTTTGTAGCTTGTGAATCCAAAACTTGTTGCAGTTTTTAAATTCCTCAATGCGGTCTCCCATCCCCAAACTCCCCCCCCCCCACCGTTTTGGATGTGGCACATGTTCTATTGCTTGAAACTGTAACTGTGAAATGTGATGCCACATGTTCACCTATATACAAAAGGCCACATTAGGCACACAACAACATTGTTATAAAATGTGAAAAAGTCAGTTATTGGAAACCTTTTAACCTTTTGTATGCGGGTGATGGAAGTGTTCCCCTTTTAGAACATTGGTGCATAATGCATAATTGTTGTCTGGTTACCCTGCAGGATGACCCTTTGTCAGCCCTTATTAATGTGTCCTTGAGGTTTTTAAGACATCTTCTGCATGGTAATATTGGTTTGATCAATTCCTCTAAGTGTGGAAAAGATTTAGTCAGAATGTTGCAGTGTACTCATAGTATATGGATTACCTTATTGGCCATGGGGTGGAAAGTATGCATGGAGGCTAATTGCTTTGTCTTGTCCTTTGGTTTTGACAGGGGCGATAGGATGGAGTCACTAGACGCCACAATGCGTTGTCCTGTTGTATTGTGGAGAGTTTTAGGTTTGGCAGTCAATTGCACTCGTATTAGAGTGACTTTTGTAATAACCTTGATTTACCTTGTCTCTCTGAACCAATTTAATATATGCCTCAATGGCTGGGTTCGTCTTTAGTTTAAGTCCAAAGTCTTTAATATTAATAGGACTTGTTGGAGAATTATCTCCTGTAAAGGAAAATGTATTTTCAGACATATTGATCTGAAAAACCTCTGAATGTCAAGATCCCTGGATCTAAATTCAGATGCTGGTGTCTGTAGGAACTCATGTAAAATGTTACTGTAGATAGAATCTGGTTTCGTTCCTCCTGGTAATAGGAGAAAATGTGACTTGTCATCTCAGTTTTGGGTGCAGGAACTGAAATGTACGTAAGGGATTAGGTAGCGTTGTAGTCATCACCTGGAGTAGACAGATACTTTTTCGAGACCCCACAATGATACAGTCCATTTGGTTCAACTGGCTGCAACTAGATTTATTTTCAATAAAATATAGCAGTCAAACAAAGGACTACCAAAAATTAATCGTAGGCCATCTGGGCACTAACTATACATCAAGCTCCTGACTAGCAGTAGAGTCACATTTGTTTCCCAGAGAGCCCTGAGTGTTATCACTGGTCTCCTTAAATTAGCCCAGTACACCTGTCACGGGTGCTCCTGCGACCCACGACTGGGTTGCAGCCGCACCCATGCTGCTATACGAGCTCCTGGACCCCCGCCACCTCTCCGCGTTCTCACGATGGCTACGGAGTCTCCTAGGGCGAGCACGCCGGCTTCCAGAGGCTGAAAATTGGCACTAGCTGGCTGCCAATTTCTGATAAATTCTCAGCCCCTTCCTGTCTTCCCTGCCGGATCTTTGTGCCTTGTTGCCATTGAGAAAGCTTTTTCCTATGTCCTCTGCATTTATAGTGATTTCCCGTTGTGACCTCAATTCCATTCCTGAATACGCTCCTGTGCTGCTTGTCCTGACCTTCTGCTACATCCCTGACTCTGATTCTGTGCTGCCTTTCTCTACCTCCTGCCTGTTCCGGACCACGAGTTGCCTTCCTATTCAGTAATTCGCCTTGGCCACCACCGCGGACAAAGTTACGCCTGTGGAACGACCTGGTGGTACCACGGCGCAGCAAGTCCAACCGGCTTTGTGCCGGGCTCTGGTGAAAACCGGGTACCACTTAGACTCCGGTCCCAGGACGTCATCATCTGCGGTGGTCCAGAGGATCCACTACCACTGATCCTGACAGTAAGATCAGGCCATGGATCCTGCCAAGCTTCCGCTACCTGAAATGGCTGACCTTACCACCATAGTGGTCCAGCAGTCTCAACAGATCGCCGCGCAAGGACAGCAACTTGCACATCTCAATGCCACCCTGCAGCAACTGTTGGTTACCCAGCACCAGTGTCCAGTACCTACGGTAACTCCCATTTCTACGGCTGCATCGTCTACTGCTGAGCCCAGGTTGCGTCTTTCCATGCCCTCCAAATATGACGATGAGGCCGGGTTATGCAGGGGGTTCATAACCCAGTGCTCCCTACATATTGAACTGATGCCGTCACAGTTTGCCAAAGAACGGATGAAGGTGGCGTTCGTGATCAGTGTTCTTTCCGGGAAAACCATGGCATGGGCTACTTCTCTCTGGGACAGGAAAGATCTGGTCACGGCTACTCTCACTGCATTCCTTGCTGAATTCCGATCCGTCTTTGAGGAACCTGCCCGGGCATCTTCTGCTAAAACCGCCCTGCTGAACCTGCGACAAGGGTCTCCTCTTTTGGAGACTACACGGTCCAGTTCCATATTTAAGCCTCCGAGCTGGATTGGCATGAGACAGCTCTACTTCATACATTTAAAAAAGGACTGTCTGGTCATATCAAAGACGCCCTGTCTGCACAGGACCTGCCGTCTAAGCTGAGTGATCTCATCTCTCTGGCCACACAGATTGACATTCCGGTTTTCTGAGGAGCAACGTCTGGAGCAACTGCAAGTTAGGACCCAACGTCTGCCCAGCTTGGCTCCAGTCTTCCAAAAGACCACCAAAGCCGCCTTCCGTGTTTACTGCAGAGGAGCTGATGCAGGTGGATAGAGCTTGTCTAGCCTCCCAAAAGTGTACCAGACGTAGACAGAAGAACCTCTGCCTATATTATTACAGCCCTTAAACATCAAGGAGGCATGGGTAATGACAAGATGTTTTAAAGTTATTTAAGGTGCCAGCTCAAGCATTATAAAGTGAAAGTAGTAGTAAGTGATAGAGTCATAACAGTTACCTGGGCACTAGAAATGTACAGCCTCCAAGGTGGATAGACACCCCGACGCGCGTTTCGGCACCCCTTGCCTCCTTGATGTTTTTACCTCTTTCCCAGTGTTAGCTGGTCACTCCCCAGTATGTTAACGTCTGTTTTGTACATTTCAATTCTTGTCTGAATTTTTAATATATATTTAATAAAGCTCTATGGTATTAAGTTGCTGTGCAAATCTGTTTTTTTCTTTTGAGTAGGTTTTATCGACCCTTTGTCAAATAGACTTGATGCCAGCTGCATTTCCTCCATGGGGTCAAGTGTACCCCCTATCTGTTCCCGAAACCGCAGTCATGACGGCCTATGTAAAGGAGAACATGCAGAAAGACTTTATATGCAAATCTTCGTCCACTGCTGGTGCAGGATTCTTCTCCATGGCCAAGAAGGATGGTTCTCCCCGTCCATGCATTGATTACCACGGTCTCAATAAGGTCACGGTGAAAAAACACTACCCACTACCCCTGATCACGGAACTGTTTGATCGTCTCTGTGGTGCAAAGATTTTCCCCAAGTTGGACCTACAAGGGGCATATAAACTTATCTGCATACGTGAAGGCGATGAATGGAAAACCACCTACAATACTCCCATCAGGCCCATGTACAGCAAGTTATAAGGTGCCTAAGGGCCAATAGCCTATATGCCTAGCTCGAGAAATCCCAATTCCAAAGGTCAAACTCTCACCTGTGGGTTATTTCCAAGACCATTTCAGCCGCAGAAAGGAACTACTCTATTGGTGATCGGGAGCTTCTGGGTATTAAACTTGCTTTTGAAGAATGGCGTTATCTCCTGGAGGGTGCCCTTGATCCAGTTGGTATCTATACTGATCACAAAAACCTCCTGTACCTCCAGACTGCCCAGCATCTCAATCCAGGCTTGATGGTCTCTCTTCTTCTCCCGTTTCAACTTTCTGATACATTTCCGTCCTGCAGAGAAGAATGTTAAGGCCGATGCTCTCTCTCATGCTTCGGATGTTATTGGGGAAGATCCCGCTCCTAGACATATCATTCCTCCAGAAATGCTGGTTCTTGCTTCTCCAGTGAACCTTTGGCAACTTCCCCCTGGCAAGACGAATGTCCGACCTGCCCTTCGGAAAAGGATACTGACTTGGGGACATTGCTCTTGTGTGGCTGGGGACCCTGGGGTGCAACGTGCTGTCACCATCATTTCCCAGTTCTACTGGTGGCCAGATCTGGTCAAGGATATATAGGATTTTGTGGGTTCCTGCACTTCCTGTGCCCGAAACAAGCCATTTCGTCTTAAACTTGCTGGTCTTCTACTGCCTTTGCCGATACCCAGCTGCCTGTGGCCTCACGTGGCGATGGAATTTATCACCGATCTTCCTCGGGTAATACCGTAATCTGGGTGGTCACCGACCGGTTCTCACTTTGTTCCTCTGCAAGGTCTGCAGTTGGCTCCACACATTGCCAGCCTGTTCTTCCTTCACATCTTCCGGCTTCATGGACTTGCCTTGCACATTGTCTCGGACTGTGGGGTTCAGTTTCAAAAGAAAATTCTTTCGCAATATTCTGCCACTAATACATTTTTCATACCTCAGTGTATGGAATTTGTGAGATGTGAATTTTTGCGAGATCAGCTCATGTTTTCTCTTCAACTATTTTGGGGATGTATGACCTTCTGATAACTTGGTATAATATTTTTTTTCCTTGCAAAATGGCAAAAAAATGGCATTTCGAACATTTGGGCCATTTTTGATACCTTACATGTTTATGATTTTTACTGTTTATTTTTATATCCGTTCTAGGGAATAGTTGTGGTAGTAAGATGAGGGATTCCAGGATGGTATTAGCGCCAATCACTCGGTTTTGGAGACAGCTCGTTCAAATTGCATATTTTTTATTTCATAAAGCTTAAAAAGACGCGTTTCGAGCCCGAACCGGGCTCTTCATCAGTTAAAATAAAGCATAACATGCAGTAAATCTGCGGGTTTAAATGGTAGTTTTTTTGGCGCGAGTCGATGCGATTGCATATTGTTTGGCGACAATAAATAAATAAATACATGAATAGTGACTGCTAGCAATTAGAAAATGGCATAATTCATTTGATAAATAAATAAATGAAGAATTCTTTGTATAAAAAATGTATAAGAAGACCATTATGTTAAAACTTGATAATAGTGTTTAAAACGATACATGGTATTTAAACCAATACCTGGTGTTACCCCGTTGGTGTCATATTCTGTTGGTTATGTTGCGGACTAGTTTGGCGGAATTATGTTTATTAAGACAAATAGAGCTACGGAAGCCGAGAAGGGCCAAATACCTGAGGGGCGGAGGCGGAGATGTCACTACACTGATAGGAGTATGAGCGGGGTTGAACCTGATTGTGAAGTACGAGTGATGGTGTTATTTTAGGTAAGTATAGTTTCTGTTATTTCGTTGAGACCGGCAGGTTTGAGCGTATTTAAACGATATATCCAGTAGATCTCTTTCTTTTTTAGTTGTTCGAATCTATTGTTGACCTCACTGTTTATGTGGTCGATCGGGGTGATAGTAATAATTCCTTCGCCTTTGTGCTTGATGGCACAGTGTCTGGATAGACCATGTTTAAGGACTTTATGTTTAATATTGTAGCGATGTTGGTTGGTCCTGCAGTGTAAGGGTTGTGTCGTACGTCCTACATACTGCATACCGCATAGGCATTCAATGAGGTATATGACATACCTACTGCAGCAGTTTAATTGGTGTTTGATTTTAAATATTTCTTTTGTGCTGCTAGATTGAAATGTGTCACCTGTTGTTATTATTTTGCAACATAAGTACAGGGGTTTGTTACATTTAGAGGTTCCCTTTAGGTTTGTTGGTGTGATGCCAGATGATTTGTATTGTTTAGGGATACTTGGAGCTAGGAGGTTTTTTATTGTGGGTGCTCTTCTGTAGATACATGAGATGTTGCTTGGCACGATTTTGGTGAGTGTGGGGTCTGATTTAATAATCTTCCAATGCTTCTGGAGGATTTTTAAAATATTTGGACCGTCTTTGCTGAAAGTGGTGATAAATGCCAGATCGTAATTAGGTTCCGTTTTATTTTTATTTTTATCTTTCTCCTTATTTTTAGGTTGTAGACTTTCTGTTTGATTATATTGACTGGCTTTTTTTAGGGCATCCTTGACAATATTTCTCGGATACCTTTTTTCTTTAAATCTTTTTTCTAGTATTCGACATTGTTGATTGTATGTGTCTGTATTAGTGCAGTTCCTTCTGAGACGTCTAAACTGGCTATATGGTATATTTTTGAGCCATTTTTTGAGATGGTTACTCCTATAATCTAGATAACTGTTGACGTCCACATTTTTGAAAAATGTTTTTGTGGTGAATTGGTTCTCGAGGTGGCCCACCTCTAGGTCGAGAAATTCGACTTTAGTGCTGCTAAAGTTAAGGGAAAAAGTTAATCCCCAGTCATTTTTATTAATCTTTGCACAGAATTCAAGAAGAGAGTTCTGGTCACCCTGCCATACCACGAACAGGTCATCGATATATCTTTTGTACAGTTTCAGGTGACCTGAATGTACTGACTGTGGGGTAATGAAAATATCTTCAAATATTTGCATGAATAAATTGGCATACGAGGGGGCTACTTTCGTGCCCATGGCTGTTCCTTTGACTTGATGGAAAATACGCTTGCCATGTGTGAAAAAATTATTTTTGAGTACAAAGGATAGACCGTCCAGTAGGAATTGTCGTTGGATGTCCAAAATTCCAAAAAGAGGAAAAACGACAAACCCCTCAAGGGAAACTCCCTACTACCCACAAAACAGCCAATAAAAATCTTCAACCTTTCCTCACACCATCTAAATCCCCATGAAACTTCCCTCCTAGAGAAGGGACTCTCCTTCTGTCCTACCAACCATATGAACTGTTTTGACACATTCCTGGATCTGCAAAAATTCATCCGTAAACTCACCATCAAAAGACATTTTGCCATTGAGCTAAACAAACCATCTACCACAGCTGTACAGAATACAACACAAGACCCATATATCCATTTAGAAGTAAAACCCCCCAGTACTTTCTACCCCGTCCAAAGACAGAGCCATTTCATAAAAACCTTTAATGATTTGGTTCTCCATGACCTCCAAAAATTGAGTAAAAATAAAACTCACAAACATAACACATCTCACACCACAAACCTAAATAAGAACGAAACCATCGCTCTTAAACAACTCTCAGAGAACATGCATATAGTATTTAGACCAGCCGATAAAGGAGGAGGCACGGTCATACAGAACTTTTCTGACTACGAATTAGAAGCAAAACGTATCCTATCTGATACAACATACTACCATGAACTTACAGAGGACCCTTTCCCAATAATCGAAAAAAAGTACCAAGCCCTCATCAAAGAACATGCCAGAATGGGCCTTCTAACTAAAAAAGAAAAAAATTTTCTCCTCATAGAAAATCCCAGTAGACCCTACTTCTACTACTTACCAAAAATCCACAAAAGCCTCACAGCCCCCCCAGGTCGCCCCATTATATCTAACACCAACTGTCTTACCAGCAACCTATCACATTACCTGGACATCTTCCTTCAGAAATACGTAACAAAAATGAATAGCTTCCTCAGAGACTCATCTCAATTAATTCGGATCCTGGACGAAACACCCTGGGAGGATGACTACATCTTAGCCACTCTCGATGTCACGGCATTGTACACCAATATCGAACATCACATTGGCCTCACATGCATCGAACTCATTCTCCAAGACGATAAAGGAATTTTGGACATCCAACGACAATTCCTACTGGACGGTCTATCCTTTGTACTCAAAAATAATTTTTTCACACATGGCAAGCGTATTTTCCATCAAGTCAAAGGAACAGCCATGGGCACGAAAGTAGCCCCCTCGTATGCCAATTTATTCATGCAAATATTTGAAGATATTTTCATTACCCCACAGTCAGTACATTCAGGTCACCTGAAACTGTACAAAAGATATATCGATGACCTGTTCGTGGTATGGCAGGGTGACCAGAACTCTCTTCTTGAATTCTGTGCAAAGATTAATAAAAATGACTGGGGATTAACTTTTTCCCTTAACTTTAGCAGCACTAAAGTCGAATTTCTCGACCTAGAGGTGGGCCACCTCGAGAACCAATTCACCACAAAAACATTTTTCAAAAATGTGGACGTCAACAGTTATCTAGATTATAGGAGTAACCATCTCAAAAAATGGCTCAAAAATATACCATATAGCCAGTTTAGACGTCTCAGAAGGAACTGCACTAATACAGACACATGCAATCAACAATGTCGAATACTAGAAAAAAGATTTAAAGAAAAAAAGTATCCGAGAAATATTGTCAAGGATGCCCTAAAAAAAGCCAGTCAATATAATCAAACAGAAAGTCTACAACCTAAAAATAAGGAGAAAGATAAAAATAAAAATAAAACGGAACCTAATTACGATCTGGCATTTATCACCACTTTCAGCAAAGACGGTCCAAATATTTTAAAAATCCTCCAGAAGCATTGGAAGATTATTAAATCAGACCCCACACTCACCAAAATCGTGCCAAGCAACATCTCATGTATCTACAGAAGAGCACCCACAATAAAAAACCTCCTAGCTCCAAGTATCCCTAAACAATACAAATCATCTGGCATCACACCAACAAACCTAAAGGGAACCTCTAAATGTAACAAACCCCTGTGCTTATGTTGCAAAATAATAACAACAGGTGACACATTTCAATCTAGCAGCACAAAAGAAATATTTAAAATCAAACACCAATTAAACTGCTGCAGTAGGTATGTCATATACCTCATTGAATGCCTATGCGGTATGCAGTATGTAGGACGTACGACACAACCCTTACACTGCAGGACCAACCAACATCGCTACAATATTAAACATAAAGTCCTTAAACATGGTCTATCCAGACACTGTGCCATCAAGCACAAAGGCGAAGGAATTATTACTATCACCCCGATCGACCACATAAACAGTGAGGTCAACAATAGATTCGAACAACTAAAAAAGAAAGAGATCTACTGGATATATCGTTTAAATATGCTCAAACCTGCCGGTCTCAACGAAATAACAGAAACTATACTTACCTAAAATAACACCATCACTCGTACTTCACAATCAGGTTCAACCCCGCTCATACTCCTATCAGTGTAGTGACATCTCCGCCTCCGCCCCTCAGGTATTTGGCCCTTCTCGGCTTCCGTAGCTCTATTTGTCTTAATAAACATAATTCCGCCAAACTAGTCCGCAACATAACCAACAGAATATGACACCAATGGGGTAACACCAGGTATTGGTTTAAATACCATGTATCGTTTTAAACACTATTATCAAGTTTTAACATAATGGTCTTCTTATACATTTTTTATACAAAGAATTCTTCATTTATTTATTTATCAAATGAATTATGCCATTTTCTAATTGCTAGCAGTCACTATTCATGTATTTATTTATTTATTGTCGCCAAACACACAATTTTAAGAAGGAACAATTTTATGAATGAACACACTATTACTATAGGTTTTTATGTTTACTCTGACGTCACACTAACGCGATGCAATCGCATCGACTCGCGCCAAAAAAACTACCATTTAAACCCGCAGATTTACTGCATGTTATGCTTTATTTTAACTGATGAAGAGCCCGGTTCGGGCTCGAAACGCGTCTTTTTAAGCTTTATGAAATAAAAAATATGCAATTTGAACGAGCTGTCTCCAAAACCGAGTGATTGGCGCTAATACCATCCTGGAATCCCTCATCTTACTACTGCATCGTTTTCATGAGACAACCTGTCTACATGATAACCAGGAAAGCTGCCTAATACCACTTCGGACGAGACCCTAAGCCATTTCCTGTGTTGTACCGGCTGTACAACCACAATAGGTGAGCATATTTCCACCTTTTATCCACTACTATTATCTATTCGGATTCACACATGTGGCGCTTCTATTGTGTCTCCCACTCTCTCTCTTAATCTACTGCAGGGAATAGTTGTGATTAGAGATGAGCGAGCACTAAAATGCTCGAGTGCTCGTTATTCTAGTCGAACCGATGCTCGAGTGTTTTGAATAATGAACCCCATTGAAGTCAATGAGAGACTCAAGCATTTTTCAAGGGGACCAAGGCTCTGCACAGGGAAGCTTGGCCAAAAACCTGGAAACCTCAGAAAATTATGGAAACACCACGGAAATGGACAGGAAACAGCAGGGGCAGCATGCATGGATGCCTCTGAGGCTGCCTAATCGCACCATTATGTCAAAATTATGGGCAACAGCATGGCGATGACAGAGTGACCGAGTGAGGAGAGATAGCATCTAAAACACCCAATAATTGACCCTGACACTATAGGGGACAGCATGCGGAGGCAGCGGCAGGCTAGAGAGTGGCATGGCGACATACCCCAAATGTTTTTTTTTATTTCTTTATGAATGAAACACACAAAAGAAATCAGAAAGCAAACGGAAATGTGCTGAATGTCCCGGTACTAATGTGAACAAAAAACCGTATTAGATTATACCACACGTGACGTACAGTTCGCTTCACCAGCAGAGAGAATGTGGATTGGGATTTCTGGAGACTAGCTTGATAAACAGTAGCAGGCTAGAGTAAGCTAGATGAAATTGCATTTGCATCACTGACAGCACACAAAAGGATTTCACTTTCACTTTTGAAAAAAAAACAAAAAACGGCAGACTGTGCTAAAACCCCCAATAAATTGTCCCACTTAGCTGTTTGAAATGGATATGTGTGTCACTAAGAGCCAAAAATAACGTTCCCTGCAAATTTGTCACAATATGGTAGTAGCTGCACTACTAATGCCAGCAAGCCCAGCCACAAGCAAATAATAAAAAAAAAAACGCTATTGTAGCCCTAACAAGGGCTGTTGGGTTCTTGTAGAACACTAATCTAATAGAACACCCTAACGCTATTCCTGACCAGCAGCAGCTCTATCCCTAACGGCATCCTGGTAGAGAATGATCCGAGCACAGCAGGCAGTGGCTAGTATATTCCAGGGTCACCTGATCAGTCCAGTCAACCAATGCTATCGACATGTAAGTGTACCACGTGATGCTGGGTGTACTACAGAGTCTCCTGGCTTGTGATTGGCTCTGTTTCTGGCAGTCAAAATTCAAAATGGCGGGAGATGCCATTTTCTCGAGCTGGCAAAATATTCGCCCGAGCAAGGAGCAGTTGCGAGTATGCTATTGCTCGAACGAGCATCAAGCTCGGACGAGTATGTTCGCTCCTCTCTAGTTTGATATCAATTTTTATTTATTTATTTTTTTACTATTTTTCATACCCCTTGGTTGTCTTATTGATCCTAGCATACACTTCCATGCTACAGTATGGCAGTATATGTGGATTTAACACATGATCTATTACAATGTGCCACTGGCATGCTGTAATAGATCTTAGAAATATAACAGAATATAATTCTGTATTCACAGTATATATAACTTATTCACAACAAGGCGCCTTTGGGGTCCGGCAACGGGGTTGCCCGCATTTAACAGGGGTTTTTGGCGCACACGATCAGATGGTGCCCACTTTCATGCAACACAAAACGGGGGGCATGGCCATCGGACAACAGACTAAGCACGGGATTTAAAATTCAAATTGTGTCGTAAGACATACACTCCCATACACCGGAAATAAGAAGGTGAACTCCGGCGGACCTCAACGAGGAAGCACGATCTTAGTGAATCGCGCAGGACTTCATCCTCGCCGGACATTGCACCTCAGGGATCGCGACAGGACCGGGTAAGTAAATGTGCCCCAATGTGTGCATGGACCATACTGTCCATGGCAAAAAGAGCTTGCTCTTTTATTTGTCCTTAATACCACATATAATACAGCATGCAGCACATATTGATAATGACATGGGAATACTATGACATGGGAAACCTCCAATCTGATGAAATTCTTTCTTCTTTTTTTTCCGTCTTGTTCCCCCTTTATACCATAGTTTTTATTCAACCATATTTACATTTATATATCCTTTTGCTTTATTTCCTAAATAGAAACCTAAAGCCTACCCAGCGACCTCCTCCCCCCCACTCTCTGCCAAGGGGAAAAAAATCCTTCGACGTCGATTCTCGACCTAACCCATTCCGCCAACCATCCTCACGGTTTTCACCCAAACCTCTGGGGAGCCGATTTTCCTGTAATTTTCCCGTGGAGTAGTCGGACATGAGGCTACTAGTCGCGACTACCCCCAGTAGCCTTGTTCCTACGCCTACCTAGTAGTAGCGTGCCCTCGTCCGAGTACCCGGTGTTGTGCACCGGGCACCGGCCTCAGAGCTACGGCCGCACACCCGTAGGCCTGCGTTCTGCGCATGCGCAGAACTCAGGGTATTCGCATGAGGGGAGCTGCGCGCTGAAGATTACCTGGTAGGCGGAGGAACGAGGCTACTGGGGCGTGGAGTAGCCGCGACTAGTAGCCTCATGTCCGGGTACTCCACGCCCCAGTAGCTGCTCAAAAAAATTAGCATATAAAGACATTAAAGTTTACTAAAGGATAACCGGGACGT
This sequence comes from Engystomops pustulosus, assembly GCF_040894005.1. Taxonomy (NCBI): domain Eukaryota; kingdom Metazoa; phylum Chordata; class Amphibia; order Anura; family Leptodactylidae; genus Engystomops; species Engystomops pustulosus. The sequence goes on along the minus strand of NC_092412.1, from coordinate 168,201,139 downwards.
AAGGATTAGCCCAAAAAGGGCTATCCTTACGTCCCATTCATCCACCTACCACCCGTTCTACCTTTATAGGTAGAATCGTGGTGGTAGGTGCCCTTTAAATAAATGTTCTACCTTAGTGATACCCACTGTCTCCCAAATCTGTGTATCTATGATTTTAAAAAATTCTTGAAAATTACTATTGTACCAAATAGGTGTTCATATTAGTGCGCCTGATATTCTACTATTTTTTTTTAAATAGATTTACTACCAAGTAATACATTGGCATCCTGTTAAAGCATCTGGTTCCAAACTGCCCTGACTCTAACACATCAGGTAAAGACAGTTTGCTTACTTTTGCAATGATTTATGCATTGAGACAGAATGCCTCCACTTATTAATAAAGAGCACTTTGGCCGACAAAAAAAATAGTTTAAAATTAGGTTTTGACAAGCCCCTCTCCTTGGTTCCTTTATATAGATATTTGATCTTAATTCGAACGTGTCTCCGTCCCCATATAAGATACTCTAAATTAGCCGACAAAAGTCTACCCGGAACAAACCCATTCTGGTTTGGGTGGATAAGTCCTTCAATTACCCCCTGAAGTATTAATGAAAGTGCTTTAGCCAAGATCTTAATGTCGGAGTTCAGCAGCGACACGGGCCTATATGATTCTCTTTCATGGGGGATCTTCCCTTTTTTGGGGATTAGTACTATCAGAGCTTCCCTCATTGAGACACTTAGAGTCCCCATATGTAACCTACTGTTGAAAATGACACCAACATTGGCAACAAAATGTCGCCGTACCTACACTATATCTCAAACGGCAAACCATCCATATCTGGACAGGTATTCCCAGAAAAAGATTTAATTGCTTTTGTAATCTCCAATGTCAACGGTTGCTCCAGTATCTCCCTCTGTATGTTCGTGAGTCTAGGCAATAAAATGTCAGATAAATATTTAGTCAATCCCCCCCTTCCTAGTTTTGGACTGAGGCGTATATAGAGTGGAACCCCCCCCCCCTAACCCCCAAAATGGCCTTTAAAATGGCCTCGGGGGCATCCACTAACACTCCTTCATCATTTTGTATGCATTAAATTCTATGACACCCCTATTGCTGCTGCACAATACCAACAAGGAGCTTCCCCGGCTTACCAGACTTTATTTTCCATAAACTTAGCAAATTCCAATTTGGCAGTTTTCAGATCTTGTAAATTGCTATCTATCGGCATTCTAGTATACTCTTCCTGTGCACGGGACATACAGTTTTTAAGTTCCACCTCCTTTTTCACAAACTACTTTTTACAAAAATGTATTTCGCTCCGCCACCACGCGCTAGTATGGTTTTTTAATAGATCAAATACAAATCCTATCTAGGTCAAAATTTTCCTGCCTAAACCTTATCATCTCAATTCCAGCTTGTTCATCTTTTCAAAGTATCGTTAACTAATGCAGATTAAGTTTAGGAGGCCTTTTCAAACCCTTAATTTCCATAGCTAATATCAAAACAGTCAGTGAATGATCAGACATGCAAGCCATCGCATACTGGTCAAGACTGGTATTGTGTTAAATAACTCTTATGAATCTTTTACAGTATATCCTCCCAAATACCTAACTTGGGTGACACCAGAAAAACTCTAAGTAATTCTTTTAAAAGTGTCCTTTATTGCTGTCATCTAGATTGCAGAATGCAGGATACAAAATGCTTGCATAGTTTATCAGTCATGTGTCCATGTCAGTTAGTCTTTCTTGAGGTTATGTTCTGGTGGTGATTTTTATCTTCTCCAGTTGCTCTTCCTCAGGTCTTTATCCACCTTCATGTGTGTGTGAGAGAGCCATGCGAGCATGCACAAGAGCCTTGTGTAAGCAGTGAGAGATGTTCAAGACCCCATGGCTCTGTTTTTCTGTCTTATATAGTAAAACAAGAGATGTGTCTTAAAGGCTTGGATGTCATAGTGTCTCTATATGTCTTTACTTTATATTTAGGCTTTATGTGCCCGGCCCTTTACAGCAATATAGATTGTCTATGTCAGCAGTGCTTGCATGGCTATTACTTAAAGGGGTTGTAAGGTGGCATACATTGCGCCGCACATTGCAGACAAACAAAAGTAACTCACTACATAAATACAATGTTATCAGCGATTCTCAGTACTTATAGAGATAATGTAATCTGAAGTTATAAGTTCAGCTTTTGTTTATACTACCCCATCTCCTGGGAAACAGCATGTAGACTGTTTCCACCGCTCGCCGTGTATGCGTGTTCCACCGACTGTGATCCGCAGCCAGTTAAACACTTCCTCCTCCGCGCATCTGTGTGGCACAAAAGGTAAAGCTTGTTCGTAGAAGCGATACAATGCGCGTGCCTTCGGTCCGTGCAGCAGTACAGCATCTAGCACTGTCTTTAGCACTGTTCTCTAGTCCCACAGAGAACCATTATCCTGTTGTAAGTGACAGATTTTACTCACAACTAAGTATTACATTGCCTGTTTGCTGGTAGAAGTTCTTTTCCTAGAGGGGAAACTTTGATTATTAGATACTTGGCATCACTTACTAAACTACATAGCTAATGGGGGTCATCTGTGTGATGTAGCTACTGGGCACCACTGAGCCGCATGGCTCATAGGGGTCATCTGTGTGTTGTGGCTACTAGGCACCACTGAGCTTCATGGCCCCACACCAAAACAACCCCTGTGGCTCTACACAGTCTGATAGTGAATGAGTATCATCTGCCACTTGTACAGTAGCATATCCCTCATTCACGTTAGTTTTTATCTGACATATATTATCTTTGCATAGATTCAAATTATCTATGGACTAAAGAAGTACATCAATGGACTACATCAATGAATCTGGGGCTGGTTTGCAGATGCTAAATAAAATGGCTACCCAGGGATCATATGTGTGTTTTTATTTCAATAAAATACTCTCAATCTCTCCATGAATGTGTTTTTCTTTGATTTTTCGAGAATATATGTTAAACTTAGTAGTGGTACTGTCTGTTTTATGGGGTGTATTACTAAGGTCTGGGCTTGCAATTTTTGGTAAAAAAAAATAAAAAAACCCCCTATATTTCATTACTTCAGTACCCACTGCCACCATGGGTGCTGGGAAGATCCAGGTTCAAAGCAGAACTGGACCATCACTAGATGGTCCGCCTCTGGGCCTAAAGTCGGCTGTTGCGGTTGTGTGTGGATAGCACCCAAAAAGAGGGCAATCCCACCACAGTGATGATTGGCGCTTTAGCTATTTTGAATCGGCCCACGCCAAATATTTCTGCAAAATATAGCTATTGGTTCACTACTTTGTGGATGTATGCTTCCATAACCCCTTTAATTATCTTCCATGACATTATTTACAAGCTCAGAAAGCTTTATAAACATAAAAATAACTGAAATAAATGGCATGTGGCTCCCCCAATTTTTTTTACCTCAGCCAGATCCAAAATAGCTATAGCAGCCCGGCATAAATGTGTTGTGGTTGGATGCTTTTTGGAGGGTATCCCAGCACAACCTCAACATTCATCCTTTTTTTGACAGATAATAGCAATCCCAGAATTTAGTAATTAGTGCTGGCAAACAGACAGTACCAATACTAAGTTTGACATATATTATTGAAAATTCAAAGAAATACACATTGAGAGTATTCAATTGAAATATAAACAAACGTACGATCCCTGGTCATTGTCTAGTTATGGATTCTGATTATTCAATAAACTATAACTCAATGATAGAGGGAAGGTATTATTGTCATTTGAAATACTTTGAATGTTTTAGAAAATATTTTATTCAAAATTTTGAAAATCACTTCTTTTAAAGGAAAGAATAATGCCATCTTGCATCGGTCCTGGGTATACCCATGCAGGGATTGCTAGTGAACCCAAAAAAATAATGCACTGCTCCCAAATGATGACCAACGAGTCCGGACTTGCTTAGCTATGTCAAGCCCCACAGTTCTTCAGTAATATTGACACATGGGTTGAGAAAATTATGTTGAGATAAAAAACTGATCCATACAGGATGTGTTCGAGACACTTTGACCACAATTCTTATTTTTATGAAGAAATTAGACAATAACTTTGCTCCAAATGCGGTACCTACATTGTTTAAGATTCCTCAACAGATCCCATCTCCTAGTCGTGAGGGAACCGAACATCGTAGCCAACCTTCCAAAAAGAAAAAAAAGAAGATCAATTACCAGATCACGTCTGCAACACAAATATTTGTGAAGCCACTATGATAGAACAAGGGGACACTATGATGGTACAAGTTCCCTTTGCTATTTGTCATGAGGTCATGGAAACAGATCCTACGGTACTAGCCATCCGGGGTTCGCGGGTATACACTGATTGACTGACCAGGACAATTGAGACAACAGAGTGTGCCATTATGACTGAACCAGTATACATATCCAATAGGTCTTTGTTTCCAAAGTCAGACAACATAGCATTGGGATCCAGTGTGATTTGATTCAAGAAATACAGGATGGTACAACACACCTAATGCCTATTTCTGTCAAACCTCTTTCTCAACCAAACATTGAGCAGTCAAAAACCACAATCCAGACCAAAAAAATTAAAAGTAAACAATCATTAAAAAGAAAGCAAGTAGAATCCACAATAGTACCAGACTCAGACATTGCATAGCTTGCTTCTACTCCAATAAAACCATCTGTTTCAGACGCTACAGCTACTCCATTCCCTATTTTAAGTCCAATTACTGTGCCAACCACACACATTTCAAAAACAATCTCCCAATATAGAAATGTAAAAACAGACATGGAGCAATGCAAAGTTCTATCACAAAATGACAAAATATATCTAGTATCTACTATCTATCAAGATGAAATATATCTACTGATATTCTTGGTGATATTCTTGGTGATATTCTTTCCTTAGTGTACATGAACAAGATAGTTCCTTTCATCTTTCAAATATACACAGAAGAAGAAAGCTCATTTACTGTCGAGGAAGACACTTTATCAGAGTCATTGGGGTATATTTACTTACCCGTCCAGCGCGATCCCCGAAAGTGTATGTCCGACCGGAATGCACATCTGCCACGATTCACTAAGATCGTGCGCCTGATCCAAAGTCGAAGGAACGGACTTCCGTGGCGGCGCCCGATGGTGGTTCACGGCCAGCGTGTGCACGCGTGACTCCCTCTTCCCGACATCATAGAAAAATGCTGGGTGCCGATATTCCAAGTATTAGAGACTGATGCAGAGGAGCTTTCAAAGTACCCAGCGATGTAGAGACATCTGCGATCCTGGTAGCAGTGCCCTGAATAACTGCTCTACTGTGGACTCTGGAGCTTTGTTTGTCCTGGAGGGAGCAAGCCCGAAGAAACATTTAGTTCAGCTGTTTTATCACTGACCCCAGAGCCCTGGTGAGAGCAGCACTGCAGGGGATGCAAGTTGTAGCAGCACTTGGATCAGCTGTTTTTTTTTTTTTTTTACATACTCTGGAGCCCTGGTGAGAGCAGAGCTATGGGGGATGTTTGAATGGATGCTGTGGAGAAATTGCTCATCACGCACTGGAGATTGCTTTATTGAAGGAGCATATTAAAGGTACAAAAGGAGTCGTGTGATCTGTGGCAGCCGAGTCGGGCGGCTATAGGACGACAGCAAAGTGTTGAAAATTGCTCCATGGAAAAGGAAAAGCTGATTTCCAAGGTTTTGCCTCGTGTAATGTGCAATTGGGGTTCCTCCATCAAGAAGGAAAAAAGCTCTAGGAGAAATCAAAAGCTTGCTGCACAGCTCGTGGAACAGGTCGCATGATCATAGAAAAAGCAATATATGTGCTGAGTGTATAGTTGGTGTCTCTGAGAAAATTATTATTGGCAATAAGAGTTCTTGAGAGTAATGTCAGCATTTTTGTTTGTTCTTTTTTCGGTCTTGTTTTGTTCATCTCCACCTTTGCAAAATCACTTGCCCTTGCTGTGGCTTTTCTAATTTCACTAATTTTTGGTAGGTGATGGCAAGGGTTGGTGATGGTTATAATCACTCCCACAAGCTTTTAACTTTGAGGATAATATTAATAAATTAACATTTGGACTTCGCCTTGAGGAACTTACTAACCAAATCCCTAACAACATCCTTGTTGATATCCTCTTTCCATATTCCTCAAGCCATACGGCTTGAGGAATATGGGAAGAGGATAACAACAAGGATCATTGAAGGTCATAATAACTCTGATAAGTTACTAACTTTTTGATAATTGGAGAAGAGGGAGTTTTGTTTTTTCTTTTTCTTCATTACCTTACTTCCCTCCTGTCTTTTCTTGATGGACCACCTGATGGAACTATTAACCTTGTAACAACTTTATATACGGACTGAGGAACAGGGAAGGATTATAATATTCTGATAACCCACTAACCTTTCAAATAACTAAACAACTTTAAGGACATGGGAATTTGTTTTGTTTTTTTTTCTCTTGTCTTTTTTTTTCTCAGAATGAGAGATAACAGCTATACACTGTACAAACAATTGTTTGCTTTCTGTATTACTTGAAAGATTAATGTGGTGTTGACTGGTTGTATAACAGCACATTCTGTAAGGGATTGTAACAATTAGTGGAGTGCAGATATTATAAGTATTATAGCAAATTATTATTAGCCACCATTAAAGTAGGTTAGGGGGTAGACACAGGGATTGGGGGGGGGGGAGGAATAAAGGTAAAAGTTTTTTGCTTTTTTTTCCTCCTTCTCTCTCTCTCTTCCCTGTCTCCCCTCCCATCTCATCTCCTGGATTCTATTTTGTAAACAATCATGCCTGGCAAAGGGAATCTGACATATAAGAAGGTAGATACCTCCAGACGGGAATCAACAAAGATAACCCCGGAAAACCCCCTAAATAGAGTAGCTGTGAAGGAGCTCAAAATGAAGAGAATTCTCAGAACATAAATGTTAAAGAACTAGCAGAGGTAGTGGCTAAGGAAATCTTACCAACTTTGCATTCTGCCATTGACTCCGCTGTGAAGAAGGCTATGCAAAAGGTGAATGTGGAATTGGACCAACATAATGAGAGAATTGAATACCTGGAACAGAAGCTGTCTACCATGGAGGATGAAGTGGAGAACCTCCATTTTCAACTAAGTGAGATGCATAAAGAGAAGGAGCAAATTAGAGAAAAGTTAACGGATCTTGAAAACCGCTCAAGACTGAATAATATTAGGATAGTGGGAATACCTGAATCAGTACCCTCTGAAGAACTAAAAAAAATGATCTCTAAGATCATGCGCCCGATATCCTGCATCTGTCGCTTCTCTGCTCAAGTCCGCCGGAGTTTACCTTCTTCTTCCTGGTTGTCACGATACTGGTGATATATTGCTGGAATCCAATAGCAGGGACTAGACAGGACACTGAAAGCACCAAGGGTGGACACAGGAGGTGCAGCGAGCAGACTGGGAAACAGTAGTACTACAACAGGCAGGTAATCAGAACTTGCAAAAGCCAGGAGAACAATCTGGGAGGAGTAGTTCAGCAAGCAGAAGGGAGGAACAATCCGGAGAAGGAGTACCAAGCAAGAGGACTGTCCAAGCAGGAGCTATACACAATACTCAAGCAATGTCTACTGAGCAGGACAGGAAATATATACAAAACAGGAAGTAAGATGGCACCCGGTTGAGACAACATCCACCATCTTAACTGAGGGCAAACTTGAGGGCAAGGCAAACTAAATGGGGAAAGGCAGACCATGCCTGACATTACTCCCACCTCAACAGCGGCCTCTGGACGGCACTTGATTCGGCCTATTAGGATGTCTTTGATGAAACTGTTTGATCAGTCTAGGAGCATTAACATTATTCACAGGTTCCCAGGAATTCTCTTCAGGTCCATAACCTTGCCACTTAATAAGATACTGTAGGCGGTTCCTAAAAATTCTTGAGTCCAAGATTTTCTCCACCACAAACTGTTCTTCTCCGTCTATCTCCACAGTATTCGGAGGAGGAAGTTCACGTTCCGGAAAAGGATTGGGTATGACAGGCTTTAAAAGAGATACATGGAAAACAGGATGAATCTTCATAAATTGCGGGAGTTTGAGTCGAACAGCTACTGGACTAATTATCCCCATAATCTTGTAAGGTCCGACAAATTTCTGTCCCAGTTTTGATGAAGGAACCTTAAGTTTCAGATTTCTGGTGGACAGCCATACCTTATCCCCAATCTTAAAAACTGGTGCTGGTCTACGGTGCTTATCTGCAGTCTTCTTGTAATTGTCTTGGGCGGTCTCTAGTGTTCTTTTCAATAATTCCAAATTTTGCTGTAGCATAGAAATCCTTTCCTCTACCGCAGGAATAGATGCCATGGTGGGAAATTTTGGAAGGATATTTGGATGATAGCCTACATTTGCAAAAAAGGGAGTTTGTTTGGTGGAAGCGTTTTGAGTGTTGTTATAGGAAAACTCAGCAATTGGGAGCAGATCTATCCAGTCATCTTGCAAATGGCAAATATAACACCGGAGATACTGTTCAAGAGTCTGATTTGTGCGTTCCGTCTGCCCGTTAGACTGAGGATGAAATGCGGTTGATAAATTGATTCTGATATCAAGTGCCTTGCAAAAACTTCGCCAAAATTTTGATGTAAATTGCACTCCACGATCCGAGACAACTTCATCAGGGACTCCATGAAGACGGAACACATTATGGACTACTAAATCAGCGGTGTGTTTCGCAGAAGGTAGACCCGTACATGGAATGAAATGTGCAGCTTTGGTGAGCCGGTCCACTACTACCAGGATAGTATCTTTACCTTTAGAAGGGGGTAGATCTACAATGAAGTCCATAGATATAGAACCCCAGGGACGAGAGGGGACTGCCAAAGGCTGTAATAAGCCTGTGGGTGAGGAACGTGGTGTCTTGCATCTGGCGCAAATATCACAGGACTTGACATATTTTCTTACATCCCCTTTAAAACTGGGCCACCAGAAGAAACGGGCTAAGAATTCTTGGGTCTTCTGTACTCCTCTGTGACCAGCTAATTTTGAATCGTGGACTAATTGTAGAATCTTTAATCTTACTGTTTCGGGTACATACAGCTGTTGCCCATGAGTCCACATCTTGTTTTTAAGCATTAAATGTAAGTCATCTGGTGGTCGAGATAACAAAGTGTCGGTGTCATAGGCTACTCGTATTTCTTCAAGCAAGTCTTTATTATGAATTACTCCAACAAAATTAGATTCAGGAAGGATGGTCTTTGGTGGAACTGTAGAAGAGTCATTGGAGAATATTCTGGACAAAGCATCAGCTTTACCATTACGGGAACCAGGCCTATATGAGATCACAAAATTAAATTGATTGAGAAACAGACTCCAACGAGCTTGACGAGGGGACAAACACTTGGCAGATCTCATGAATTCCAAGTTACGGTGGTCAGTTAGAACTATTATTTGCTGTGAGGCTCCCTGAAGAAGATGTCTCCATTCCTTAAAGGCTGCAATGATGGCTAGCAATTCTTTGTTCCCCACATCATAATTCTTTTCAGCAGGTGATAAGCGTTGGGAAAAATAAGCACAGGGGTGCAATAAGCTTTTCTCTCCTCTTCTCTGTGACAGAATAGCTCCTATGGCGCAGTCTGAAGCATCTACTTCTATGATGAAAGCAAGTTCTGGATCGGGATGAACTAATATAGGAGCTGTCGTAAATTTGGATTTTAGCCGAGAAAAGGATTCCTGTGCTTCAAAAGACCATGTAAAAACGTTCTTTTTCTTAGTCAGCTGTGTGATAGGGGCGATTACTTCTGAGAAATTTTTAATAAAACGTCTATAAAAATTGGCAAAACCTATAAAACGTTGTACGTCCTTCAAGTTCTTAGGAGTAGGCCAGTCAATAATTGCTTTGATCTTGCTGGGGTCCATCTGTAATCCGTGAGGCGAAATTATGTAGCCGAGGAATTGGATCTCAGTCTGATGGAATTCACATTTTTCAATCTTAATGTAGAGATGATTTTTTCTTAATCTTTCTAAAATGAGCATCACATGACGTTGATGTTCTTCCACCGAGTTGGAAAAGATCAAGATATCGTCTAGGTAGATAACTACAAACTGGTCCAGAAGATCTCTGAAAATATCATTGACAAGATGTTGGAAGGTGGCTGGGGCATTACATAAGCCAAAGGGCATAACGAGATATTCAAAGTGTCCATAACGTGATCTGAAAGCTGTCTTCCATTCATCCCCGGGTCTTATGCGGACTAAATTATAGGCACCACGTAGGTCTAATTTGGTGAAGATTTTAGCATGTCGTACTCTCTCTAGAAGCTCGGGGATCAGTGGTAACGGATAACGGTTTTTAATAGTAATTTTATTTAGCTCACGGTAGTCGATGCACGGTCTTAGTGAGCCATCTTTTTTCTTTACAAAGAATATGGGAGCCCCTGCTGGCGAGGAAGATGGACGGATGAACCCTTTAGCTCGATTCTCTTCTATATAGTCCTTAAGGGCCTGTAGTTCTGGGCCTGCCAAAGGGTAGATGTTTCCAAAAGGTATAGATGCACCAGGAAGCAACTCTATGGGGCAATCATATGGTCGATGTGGAGGGAGTTTATCTGCATTTTGTTTGTCACAGACATCTGCAAATTCCTTGTATACAGGAGGTAATTCTTTTGTCTTGACATCCTGTACTGACTTCTCACGACTTTGTTCAGACTGGTGTGCCAGAGGAGAATCACCTGTTGGGAAACATACTTCCTTAGTTTCCCAGTTGATAACAGGATTCTGTGCCTGTAACCAGGGCAAACCTAGGATAACCGGAAAATGTGGAGATGAAATCAATAGGAATGGTAGAACTTCACGGTGATGGGGTGTTATAATGACTTCAAGTGGCTCTGTTTCTTGATCCACTGGCCCTGAACTCAGTGGAGAACCATCCACAGTCTCCATTACCATGGGTGAAAGTTTTTTACAACACTTTACCCCATGCTTCAAAGCAAAAGAGAGGTCCATGAAGTTGCCACTAGCTCCGGAATCCACCATAGCAGAGGTGGGTATCCACTGAGAATTAATCAGAAGCTTGATTCGCAGAAAACAATGGGAGTCTTTATTCTCTTTCTTAATATGAGGAGCCACTGAAGAAATGGAATGGATTACTGTATTCTCAGGTAATTCAGCTTCAGAAGCAGTTGATTCCACCTCAGAAAAGTCAGGATCCGCAAGGGCTGCTACAAACTTCCGTGGGCGGCTAGGGCAGTTGATAAGGAAGTGGTCAGACTTCCCACAGTAAAGGCACAAGTTCTCCCGCAGCCTACGCTCCCTTCGGTCACTGCTTTCCCTTCGAGATACGGAATCTACTTGCATAGGCTCACTCACTGGTTCCCGGGAAATTTTCCTTTGGGGTTCCCTGGAGATAGAGACAGGGAGAGAGGAAGGTTGATTAATATCATGATTCCAGGTAGCCCATCTCTCTTGTCTTCGTTCAGACAGTCGGGTGTCAATTCGAATGCAATGGTTAATAAAGGCATCCAATTCTACGGGGGCCTCTGCACGAGCAAGTTCATCTTTTAAGGAGCTAGATAGCCCTTTTCTGAAAAAAGATAATTTTGCTGCATCATTCCAATCAGTGTCGATAGCCCACCTCTTGAAATCCATTGCATATTCAGTGACTGGGCGTCTGCCCTGGCGTAAGGCTAGTAATGATGCTTCAGCTGTGGCAGCACGATTGGGGTCATCAAACATCTGACTCATGGCATCGATGAAGTACTCTAAGTTGTTCAGCCGGGCATCTTCAGTCTCAATTAATGGATTTGCCCAAGCGATGGCTTTATGTGTCAACAACATAATTATACACAAGACTTTAGATTTGTCCGTAGGAAACAGAGTAGGATTTGCAGCGAAGTATAAGCGACACTGGTTGAGGAATCCCCGGAATTTGTCGCGGTCTCCACCAAATCTGAATGGTGGCAATTTAGGCACTGTTGTAGCTGCTGGGATCTGTGGTGTAGTCTGATTCTCCAAATGGGCTATCCGATCAGACAGCGTCTGCACAGTATTGCGTAGATCTTGAATTGCTTGTCCATAAACCTGGGTGTTGTGATTGGACTGTCCTTTAAAGGCATCATATGCATTTTTGAAAGTCTGCATCTCAGTATGCATATTAGTCACAGTAGTTTGGAGTTGTTTAATATGAACCTCCAAGTTTCCAGTCCCGGCGGACTCCATCTTTAGGGCTTGAGTATCCTGTCACGATACTGGTGATATATTGCTGGAATCCAATAGCAGGGACTAGACAGGACACTGAAAGCACCAAGGGTGGACACAGGAGGTGCAGCGAGCAGACTGGGAAACAGTAGTACTACAACAGGCAGGTAATCAGAACTTGCAAAAGCCAGGAGAACAATCTGGGAGGAGTAGTTCAGCAAGCAGAAGGGAGGAACAATCCGGAGAAGGAGTACCAAGCAAGAGGACTGTCCAAGCAGGAGCTATACACAATACTCAAGCAATGTCTACTGAGCAGGACAGGAAATATATACAAAACAGGAAGTAAGATGGCACCCGGTTGAGACAACATCCACCATCTTAACTGAGGGCAAACTTGAGGGCAAGGCAAACTAAATGGGGAAAGGCAGACCATGCCTGACACTGGTGTATGTAAGTCTTGCGACACAAATTGAGTGTTAAATCCGGCGCTCAGTACCAATCAGTCAAATTGTCCGACAGCCGGACCCCGTTTTCTGTCTCATGAAAGTCAGCGCTTTTCCGAAAATGTCAGGAAGTCCGATGGAAATGCGATATGCGGACCCTTAGGAAATAAGCCCCATTGAGTAAACTTGAATTGCTAACGAAGAGAAATATATTGGGGCTCATTTACTAGGGGTCCGCAGACCGCACAAACGTTTGATATTCCAACGTTTACCGCTTTGTGGCTCATTTAAAAGGGGATTTTGCGTCACGAAATGAGGGGGGGGCAAGCCGTCGGACGATCTGACGGATTCGGATTGAGCGTGGGATTTAACATTTGAATTTGTGTCGCAAGATGGAAGAAGATGGTGAACTCCGGCAGACCTGAGCGGGGAAGCGTCGCAAGCAGGAAATCGGATTCACTAAGGTGAATAGCACGATCCTCAGACAACGCACAGCGGGGATCGCGCAAAGAATGGGTAAGTAAACGTGCTTCATTGTCTTCAAAACTTCATTAAAAAAAACTAATTGCCCTGATTCTGTCAGGATCAGTGGTAGTGGATCCTCTGAACCATCGCGGACAATGACACAAGCAAACACCTGGGACCGGAATCTAAGTGGCACCCGGTCTTCACCAGAGCCCACCGCAAAGCAGGATAGTCTTGCTGCAGCGTGGTACCACCAGGTCGTTCCACAGGCGTGATTTGTCCATGATGAACCCAAAAAACATCAACCTTCAGGGTAAATGTATATTAAACACTCAATATTACTGCTCAGAGTTCAGAGGACACAATAAATCCTAATTTTTCCTATTATACCTCCATAGAGAGAGCACACATGACAAGCTCAAATAGCTAAATATATCAAATCTTTATTACATTTCATAACATAATTCATCACAGAAATTGGCCACTTAAATGATACGAACTGCTATCGAAAACTTAATACCTCGCCTCTAGCCCGATATAATCGAGCTGGACGGCATCCTCAAGCGAGCCTTAGAGGCCAATGTTATATCCAAATCTGTATTTGATGGCCTAACTGTCGACGAGCCTAGAATTGCCACCTTATGCCTTCTACCGAAGGTTCATAAGGATTTAGTGGAACCACCTGGATGCCCGATCGTGTCGGGCAATGGGGGGTTATGTGAACCAATTGCACGATTCGTTGATTATTATCTTAAGCCGCTAGTGGAGACACTTCCCTCATATTTGAGGGACTCCACGGAGACCTTGAATCGTTTAGATTCTATCTGCCTAGATGACAACTACTTGTTTGTGACATGCGATATCGAATCGTTATACAACTCGATTAACCATGAACAAGGCATGTTTGCCGTTCGATACTTCCTGAGATCGACCAATTTAGAGTCGGACTTGATTGAATTCATTTTGATCTTATTGGACTTTGTATTGCATCATAATTTTTTCCTGTTCAAGGATAGATATTATTTGCAAATACGTGGTGTGACTATGGGGGCGGCTTGCGCCCCCTCATATGCCAACCTAATTTTGGGTTTCTGGGAGCGACACCTCACCCTGCCAGATGATGAATCAGGACGTGTCCTTATATGGATGCGTTTCATTGATGATATTTTGTTTATCTGGCAAGGTGAGGTGGAAGTACTGGAGCAATTCATTCACTCGCTCAAAAATGATCAGCTCAATATCCGGATCACATCGAAAAAACATTCACAATGGATAGATTTCTTGGATCTAAAGATCTCCAAAGGGTGTGACGGATATGTCAGTACCGAAATCTATAGAAAAGAGACGGCCGTCAATGCTTTACTTAATGCGAGATCATCTCACCCTCCACAGGTAATCAAGGCAATCCCAACGGGGCAATTTTTAAGAACTGAGAGGGTGTGCTCATCGGCTCAAGCATTTGAACGGCAATCCCAGGAACTTGCCGAACGATTCCGAGCAAGAGGATATAAGGAGAGAAATATCAAGTGGCTACCTCAGAGCCAAGGAAACAAGAAGATCCACGTTATTACAAACGAAACCGAAGAGAAAGGGGGACGATCAGGTATGAGATGAGAGATATTTTTCAGCAATTTTGGCCTCTACTACATACCGATAAAGACATCAGTGGTTTTGTTGCTAGGAATAATGCAGTTATAGGTCACCCAACTTACGTGATCAGCTCTTAAAGAGCCATTATGTTGCCAACACTCCCAAATATATTTTCAATTCAAAAGGGCTGAGATGGGGCTCCTTCCATTGTGGAGATTGCAGTGCCTGTTCACTTATGGTGACAAGTGAACAATTTTCCGATTCATCAGGGGAAAATGAATACAAGATCGTGCACCATATTACATGCAGAACGACCAATGTAATTTATTATGCACAGTGTCCCTGTGGACTGATATATATAGGATTAACATCTAGGGAGTTAAGAGTAAGAATACTCGAACATGTCAGGGACATTAAAAATGCCAATGGTGGAATGGATTCAGGAGAAATTAGCAAATTAAAAACCATACCAAGACATTTCTTGGCATTCCACAATGGGAATTGGAGGCTCCTCAAATTTCAGGGAATTGATAGAGTGTCCCTGGGATGTCTAGGTGGAAACCTCAAAAAAGCATTAGCCCAGCGGGAACTTAAGTGGATCACAATGGCCTGTCAATACCGTGATCTAGCCCAAGAAAGGGGCAAAAGATGTAACTTCATTTAAGCCTCTAGGTGTTACAGTTCGTAACATCGTGAATCTGGATATCCATGCCACAACCTTGAGCACCTACAAAGAATAATGATATCATCATAATCAAAATTGTATGGCAGCAAACACACTATCCCATTATATACATATGTATATAATGGGATAGTGTGTTTGCTGCCATACAATTTTTTTTTTAATTAACTGTGTTTTTATTTATTTTCACAATTTTTTAACAAATTATACATACATTTGTCAGGCATGAAAAAGTACATTTAAGTCATCATTAACAAAATGGTGGCTACTTGCTCTTAATAGAGCTGAGTTAGGTGGTTGAGTACAGTCATTAACATTAAAATGTAAAAACAAAGAAAACCTTAGATTGCATATCATATCTTTATCCCTACCCTGTATCCCTTATTTGGATTGGGTAGTCAGATAAATAGTCAAGTGTACTATAAAATCATAATAGACATTAGACAGACACAGAAGGGGAGAAAAAGAGAAGGGGGGGGGGAGGACTTCTGTTTGTCTCTAAGGTGGTGAGGACTGACTCTTCATGTGGCCGATACCCAGTAGGTGTCCCATGGTTCCCATACCTTGATGAAAAGGTCTGATTGGTTATTGAGGGAGGCCGTCAGAGTTTCCATGCTGCGTACTTCCCTTATCCTGGCCATTAGTTGTGTCCGAGAGGGGGGATTCGGCTTCTTCCAAGATTGCGCAATCAAGCAACGTGCTGCCGTGGTAATGTGAAGGCTAAGCTTCCTGACAGGTTTAGCCATGGGTATTTCAGTTACATTCAGGAGATAGAATAATGGGTTTAAGGGGACATGTAATGAAAGCACTGCTTGAAGCAAGCTCTTCACTTCCTCCCAGAATGGTCGGATGTGTGCACAGGACCAGAAAATATGTTTCAGAGTTCCCCCTGACAGCCCGCACCTTCAGCAAGTGTCTGGTGTATCTGGAAAGAGACGGTGTAGTGTAGCCGGTGTATGATACCAATGAAATAGTAATTTATACTGATTCTCTTTATGTGTTATGCATGTTGATGTTTGCGCTGCGTATTTCCAGATTTTTTGCCAAGTATCTTGTGTGATTGGGGTCCCAATGATCTCCTCCCACTTAGCCATGTATGCATGTGAAACCTGTTTATTTGGGTCTGGGTGTAGCAGGAGCGCATAAATACTAGAGATCAGTCCTGCTGTGTGTGTTGTCATTTTACAAATATATTCAAATTCTTGCGGTTTAGAGACCATATCAGTTCTTCCCACTGTCTGCAACAGGTGCCGTATTTGGAGATAATGATAGTGGGATGACAACGGTATGCCAAATTTTTCTCTAAGTGAATCAAAGGGTAGGATTTTCAAAGTTGTGTGATCTACTATATCCGCAAACCGGAACAATGATTTCTCATGCCATGGTTTGGCGTCTAGCCCCTTTAGCATTTTGGGCATAGCTGGGGTATGGTGGAATGATTGCATGGAAGAAGTTTCTGACATATGTGGGAACTTTGCGCTACAGGTCCGCCAGATTTTCAGAGTAAATGCTATGGGTCCTAATAGCGGGGCAAGGGGTTTATGGATCCCCGGAGTCCACAAATACGAATTGGGGTGTTATGGAGCAAGCCATAGTTTTTCTATCTTCATCCACTTTGAGTAGGCCCAAAGGTTTGACCACGCTGGGATACGTCTGAGTGGTGCTGCCCAGTAATATTTCAGAAGGTCAGGCATAGATAATCCTCCTTTCGATTTGTGCGCTAACAGAACAGACTTCGCAACCCGATGACGCCTCTGGGCCCAGACAAAGCGGAGTAAGGAGGCTTGCAGGTTCTTAAGCACCCGGATAGGGATAGGTACTGGCAGGGTCTCGAATAAGTACATCAGTTTAGGCAGGATGGTCATGTTAATAGCAGATATCCTCCCAAAAAGGGAAATCGGAAGACTAGTCCATTTAGATAATAGCGATCTAATCTCATTGATCATGCTTGGGTAGTTGTGTTCATATAATGTGGCATATGAGGGGGTTAGGTTCACTCCTAAGTACTTTATAGATCTAGTCTTCCAGGTAAATTTATAATTTGCTTTTAACTGCCTCACCATGTCATCAGGTATATTCACCGGTAAAGCTTCTGTTTTAGATGCATAGACTTTATAGCCCGACAGGGACCCAAACTGTTTCAGCCTAGCCTGAGTGTTGTTAGTGGTTGGGACAAGGTCAGGAGTACATCATCTGCAAAAAGGGAAAGTTTAAATTCCTTACCATGGATTTGCACTCCCTTAATGTTGGTGTCCTGTCGGATTATAGCCACCAGGGGATCGATGCACATGACAAAAAGGAGGGGGGAGAGCGGACAGCCCTGCCACGTCCCGTTTTTTATCGGGAATTGGGGGAAGCTGCGTGTGGAAGCTTAATCGTGGCCATCGGGTTGGAATATAGACCACAAATCGCATTTAGGAACGGTCCGTTGATGCCTGCATGTTCTAGTACCTGTAGCATAAAGGACCAGTTCAGCCTGTCAAAGGCCTTTTCAGCATCCAAACTAAGGATGAGGGCCTGGTTATCCGTTTTATTCAGTGCATCAATAATGTCAATCGTCCTTCTTGTGTTGTCCCACCCCCGGCCAATTTTAATTATGATAATATCATTATTCTTTGTAGGTACTCAAGGTTGTGGCATGGATATCCAAATACAATTACAGTGGACTGAGATTGATTTCCAAATGCTTTGGATAAACTACTTTGGTGTCCTTTTGAAAAATTCCCTTTGGAAATATTGAGGGATGATGAACGATAATTCTTGAAGCATCGGGCGTCTTGTGTGGTATACCACATGGTATTTGGCAATTGTTTGGTTGACATCAGGGCATTTTTAATTATGTATACAGGAATATATGTATGTACAGGAATATTGTGAATTCCTATAGGTCTACTTGTGTTATTTCTGTCAAAAAGAAGAAATCATCATTTTTATTTCTTATTTTCCACACATTATAACACATACAAATTATTTTTTATTATTCATTGTGAGTAGCACTTTTATTACTCTCACACTTTAACACAATATTACTTATTTTTGTATAATTATTTTTTGTACAATAACTCTCAGCATCATTGCACTCAGCACTTTCACCACTTACTCACTACAACACATATGAATTATTCTTGTATTCATTACTGTTAGTATGTTTATTATTTATATCTTTAGACATATCAAGAATTATTCTTGTATCACTTAGTTCACATAGTAGATCTCCTACACAGATCTCATTATCATCAATTCATTGTCACTTACTCACACAATCTGATTACAATTATCTATTCATTGATACTCACACTGTTTTCATTCCATGTAGACATGGCATATCTGTGAAAAAATAAATTTCTTGTATGAACTCCTCTTTCATGTTTTATAATGCTAAATGTGAATACTGACATACTTTCTCTGATTATGCTAAATGTAATGAATTGTATTTTATTTACAGATCATAGATCATACAATTCTATCATAGATCACACAATTGTTTATGGTGAGGATATATTTTTTTAGAACTTGACTCAAAACAAAAGGTCACCAATTAACCTTGACAGGTCTTAAATTTAATGGCCGCTCAATGTGTAAAGTATGCACATCTTGATAATCAGTGAGTACTTGGGTCATCTATATGGATGGAATAGAACATGAATTATATATATTCTTTCAATAAGTATTTCATATGAGTATGGTCTACACAGATTTTTATTATTTTTTCACCCTTTAACAATTTTTCAATTTTCTCATTTCATTTTTTGTATTTGTATTTTCTTTTTATTTGTTTTTGGAAATATGGTATAGGCAAAAAAATCTCGTATAGGAATTGTTTGAAAAAATCCATCCTATTTTACTTCTTATAATGTATAATGTTAATATGCATATATATCTCGGTACTTAATGCCATGAATTGGATTGTCCCCACAGACAGCTATATATACTCACCCAGACGATCTGGTCCATACAAAAATGGTTGTCAGTCATTTCTGACTGGTCTCAAACAAAATGGCCTGTGTGCTGTGCACATGTCTCGGGAGTCGTCACTTCTCCCGCTTCATGCGATTCCCGCCTCATGCGCCGAAATCAAGCACCGATAGGATAATGTAAGACACCTGTATCTTTCATGTATTTAATCTCAGCAAACACTCTGTCCGTACACCCCCTGATAAAGCAGGGTGCGGAACGTACGTTGGGGTGTCGGACAGTCTGTGCTAGGAGACAACATGGCGTCTGGTGTGTATCTGTGAGATTAATCTCTGGTTGCATATTTTGGATACTTGTGTCTGTGATGCGGTATTGCGGAATTGTAGTCACATGTGAAACTCATTTGCATCCAGGTCAGAGTTGTTGTACTTTTGTAACCAGCACCCTATACATTCTTATAATACATTTTGGACTGCCCTCTAGTATTTGCACACTGTCCGTTTTTTGCACATGTTTTTATGTCTCTTTCAATGGAGCGTAGTCAGGAACAGAACCAGGGTCAGAATTGGAAATCACAATACCAGCTCAGGGCATCAGACAAAAAACTGTCTCTACGGCACAAGGCATTCACAAGGTATTATGGGAGAGGCAGGTTTATATAGCCTTCTGGTAAATGGGCAGCACCCTTAATGGTGCAAGCGTCCACGTCTCTTAGGGCAGGAATCCGAAGTGAGGACAGGTGAGAAGCGCCGGAGCCATGACCCCACAACCCGCGATATGGGTCGCGGGAGTACCTGTGACGGTACCCCCCCTTCAGCCTCCCCTTTTCTTGAACTGGAGAAATCTCTGCAGGAGATCATGGTCCAGGATATTGTCCTCGGGCTCCCAAAATCTCTCCTCTGGCCCAAACCCCTTCCAGGCAACCAAGAAGAACCGCTTACCCCTCACTGTCTTAATATAAAGGGTCTCCTTTACCTCATAGATGTCGCTGAAGTCAGCCACAGGAGCAGGAGGGGGTATTTGCAGGGAGAAGCAGTTCAGGATGACAGGCTTGAAGCAGTTCAGGATGACAGGGAGACATGGAAGGAGTTCGAGATGTGCATGGAGGGAGAAAGGCGCACCTTGTAGGACACCAGATTGATGCAAGTTAGCACCTCGAAAAGACCCAGGAATCATGGAACAAGCTTGTACCCAGGAATCTTCAGCCGGTCGTACCTGGAGGACAACCAGACCTTCTCACCAGGAGAGAAGACAGAAGGAGGCCTGCGTCTCTTGTCAGCCTGGAGCTTGGTTCGAGCAGAAGCCTGTAACAAGGAAAGGCAAGTCTGCTCCCAGATAGACTTCAGATCTCGTACCAACTCCTCAACAGCAGGGACGTCCGAGGTCACAGGCAGAGAAAAAGGAGGGCGTGGATGCAGTCCAAGATTGATAAAAAATTGTGCAGAGCCTGCAGACCCTGAATCCAAGGAGTTATCAGAAAACTCTGCCCATGGCAACAGAGTGGACCAGTTGTCCTGATGGGAGGAAACAAAATGAAGAAGATAACAGCCAGCAGTCTGGTTCACTCTCTCCACCTGACCATTAGACTTTGGGTGATAGGCAGAGGAATAGTCTTATTTTACCTGGAGCTGGTTACAGAGGGATCGACAGAACTTAAATAGAGATGAGCGAGCACTAAAATGCTTGAGTGCTCGTTACTCAAGTCGAACTTTTTCCGATGCTCGAGTGCTCGTTTCAAATAATGAACCCCATTGAAGTCAATGGGTGACTCGAGCATTTTTCAAGGGGACCAAGGCTCTGCAAAGGGAAGCTTGGCCAAACACCTGGAAACCTCAGAAAATGATGGAAACACCACGGAAATGGACAGGAAACAGCAGGAGCAGCATGCATGGATGCCTCTGAGGCAGCTTAATTGCACCAGTATGCCAAAATTATGGGCAACAACATGGTGATGACAGAGTGACCGAATGAGGCTAGATAGCATCTAAAACATCCAATAATTGACCCTGACACTATGGGGGACGGCATGCAGAGGCAGCGGCAGCAGCGGCAGGCTGGAGAGTGGCATGGAGACATACCCCAAATGGACTCAGGCTTCAAACCAATTTAAAAAATTCCTTTTGGCGAGGATAACGTGTAGCACTGTATGTATCAGTATTTTGCCTGGTTAAGGCGGCAGAGAGGAACCAAAGGAGGTGATCAAGAAGATCTGAAATGATTTCCTATGTGAACAAAAGGTTCACGGTATATTTAGTCGATAACACAGCATGGTGGCAACATAGTGACCAAGTTCCATAACGTATCTGGTGAAATACCCAAAAAATGAGCCTGACACAGCTAACGGGACGACATGTGGAGGCAGCCATGGAGACGATTTCCATGATTAAGAGCGACAGTATGGGTCATCCATATTGCGCTGCTATGATTGAAACTTCAGGTCTCCAGCATGGCGGCGACAGATGGGCCGAGTTCCATTATGTATCTGGTGAAACACCCGAAAATTCTGCCTGACACAGCTCGTTTGATAAGGGGATGATGTGCTGTATTTCTTCTCGCGCTCCAGCGTCTGGGGTATAGAGAGTTGAAAGTTGCGCATTGAGACATTGGTGGACACTGTGGAGGATCGTGGAGGCGAAATGGACAGGAAACAGCAGGGGCAGCATGCATGGATGCCTCTGAGGCTGCCTAATCTTGGGATGGAGCTGGCGGTCCACTGCCAGGCGAGCTCCTTCAAAGCAGGCGGGGTCGTTTGAATATTTCATCTAGGAATAATGGAAATGGTTCCATGATTAAGAGCGACAGATTGGCCGAGTTCCATTATGTATCTGGTGAAACACCCGAAATATCTGCCTGACACAGCTCGTTTGCCAAGGGGACGATGTATGGAGGCAGTAAGGTAGTAGTAGATTAAAGGTGCTGCAGTTAAAACTATGTTAGTTGGATCTTGGGTTGGAGCTGGCAATCCGCTGCCAGGCGAGCTTTCTTCTGTCCAAGCCCCTGTCTCTTGGCTGCTCTCCAACCAAAATGGGCCTGGTGGCCAGAAGTGTTTACTTTGAAAAAATTATAATTTTCGAGAGCAGGCGGGGGGCTACAACCAGCACTTCTAAGAACCTTTTGTATAAAATCAAGTGTAGTACTGTTCTGCTAAGTAATTGGCCTGGTTATGGCGGGGGGGGGGGGGGGGGGGAACGTAAACAGATGCGCAAGTAGCGCTGAAATAATATCGGTAAATGATAAAATATTGGCAATATAATTTGTGGATAACACAGCAGGGTGGCGACAGAGTTAACAAGTTTGATGTGGAAGGCATGAAAACAACCCAAAATTCTGCCTCACACAGCTCGTTTGCTAAGGGGACGATGTATGGAGGCAGCTATGTGGACGACTATGTGGAGGCAGCTATGGAGATTTGGATAGTGCCTGTATGTGGCAGTCCAAAAAAGTTTTCAAACCAGAGGAGCGGGTAGGTGGCCCTCCAGAAAAATTAAATACATAGAGTACCTGTATGTGGCACTCCCAAAAATTGTTTAAAACAGAGGACCGGGTAGGTGGCCCTCCAGAAAAATTAAATACATAGGGCCCGATTCGTGTTTTCCCGACGTGTTACCCGAATATTTCCGCCGATTTCCCCTGAATTGCCCCGGGATTTTGGCGCACACGATCGGATTGTGGCGCATTAGCGCTGGCATGCACGCGATGGAAATCGGGGGGCGTGGCCGAACGAAAACCCGACGGATTCGGAAAAACCACCGCATTTTTTTTAAAAAACTGTTGCGGAGCTTGCACTTACCTTCACTCAGCCCAGCTCAGTGAACTCCAGTGCGTTCCGATGCTTTTCAGCGCAGGAACTACCTTAACCCTAGAATGCATGACCATAAAAATCTACACTTTTACATACCTGGGGCCTTTTAGGCCCGTGTGCAAATAACATGGAATAACTCAAATAAAAATACTTTTTAAAGTTTATTTGAAAAATGCAAAGTAAGGATGCATTCCTACTAGCGGTGGTGTCTGCCAGGAGGGGATCTGTAATGGATCTGACCTCCTGGTGTCCCCAGCTAAGGCTGGTAAAATCCGGGCATTCCAGCAGCCGTAACTGGAGTTACCAAGAGATCATATCCATTACGGATCACCTCCTGGCAGACACCAGCACTAGTGAGAATGCATCCTAAGATGTGAATAATTCAAAACATTTTGTGCAAAAAACCCCCAAAGTAACTGAACGGGCTTAAAACGCCCAATATACTCATTCGATATAACTCTTTATAATAACGTTTTTTTGTCTAAAAGTTTTTTTTTATATAAAAGTTGCAGTAAACATGCTGCAGGAATATCCCTTTTTAAAGTTTCCTTTTTGAATTTACTAATGACCGCAAAATCTTTCACATGTTATCTGTAATTCAACATCTGGAAGATGAAATCGTAGTATTTTACACAGGACTGTCTATGAAAAATGATTGCTTTGATTTCTTGGTCAGTCAAACCCCTGGATGTAGACTGTGCCATTGTAACCTTAAAAGTCAGTAAACTATAATGAATAGTGTCTGTGCAGCCCCCTCCTCTCACCTTCAGCAGGCCACCACTTTCTTTTAGGTGAAGTGGAAATCTTTGGATTTTTGGAGCTCAGAGTTTCTTTTTCAAAAAACAAGAAAGCTGACTCCTTCCTCCTTCCTGTTCAGGAACTATGATGATGTCAGAGACGCATGACATCATGAGGTAGCCTCCTTCCCAAGATCACATGACCATATAGTCAGGCACAATCCACACTCTGCACAGCAACAGCAGAGTCATAAAGACTAAGGCTACATTCACACGACCGTATGGGGGAAGTATATACGGCCGATATACGTCCCCCATAGACGGCAATAGGCGCACGGCAGGGCCCCAGTTCGGGCCACATGTCCAGCTTTGAAACCCAGTAGTTGTAGGGAGCTGTGTGATCATTTAGGACGATGGTATGGTCAGCTACGTACTCCCTCACCATCTTTCAGTAAAGATCAGCCCTACTCTGCCGAGACTGGGGACAGGTGACAGTGTCTTGCTGGGGTGACATAAAACTGGCAAAGGCTTGTAAAGCGTACCCCTGCCAGTGCTGGACAAGCTGCCTGCTCGCCTACTCTCCCTCGCTACTTGTCCCGCAGAAGTACGCCATCTGCCGCTAGCGCTGTCAGAAGGGAAATACTGGTTCAGCTTGTGCACCAGGGCCTGCTGGTAGTCATGCATTCTCAGACTCCTTTCCTCTACAGGGATGAGAGTGGAAAGATTTTGCTTGTACCGTGGGTCCAGGAGAGTGAATACCCAGTAATCGGTGCTGGAATAAATTCTTTGAAAGCTAGGCAGCCTAGCATGAAATCTGCCATATGCGCCAGAGTCCCAACGCGCAAGAATTCACTCCCCTCACTGGCCTGACTCTCCATTTCCTCCTCCTCCAATACCCCTCGAATTCCACCTCGTGGGCACATCGCACAACAGTCGGTGAGCGGTCAGTTGGAGGCGGTGCTGCGCTGCCCTGAGAGTGGCAGCATCTGTGCTGGACTTCCTGAAATGCGCACAGATGCGGTGCACCTTCGTGAGCAAATCAGACAGATTGGGGTCTAGCCCTCGCCACGGAAGCTTCACTACGTGAAACATTTGGCGCTGATGCACCAGCTCTTTCCCTGCCTCTCCGTCTGGCAACACCACTGCCTCTTCCAACCTGTTCTGGTATAGGACTCGCCTCCATCTCACAAGCACTGTGTTCACCCGGCCTATCAACCCAGCTTGGGTCTGTTACCTCATCATCCTCTGATCCCTCAGTCTGCTCCCCCCTCGGACTTACTGCCCTGACAACAACTTCACCACTGTCTGACAACCGTGTCTCCTCATCGTCCGACACCTCTTTACACACTTCTTCCACTATGTCCAGAAGGTCATCATCACCCACAGACTGGGACCGGTGGTTTGTGACTCTGGGAAGGGTCCAGAAAACAGTTCCTCAGAGTATGCCGGTTCAAATGCCAAATTTTCCTGAGAAAGAGGCAGACTGGGGAAAGGAGGTTGAGGTGGAGGAGCTGGAGGAGTGCTCACTTGGGTAACATGGGTGGACTGCATGGAAGACTGACTGGTGGACAAATGGCTAGAAGCATTTTCCGCAATCCACGACATCACCTGTTCGCACTGTTCTGGCCTCAACAGTGCTCTACCACGAGTCCCAGTAACTTGAGACATGAAGCTAGGGAGTGTAGCTCTGCGGTGTTCCCCTGCTCCTTCATCAGCAGGTGGTGTCTCACCCCACCTAGGACCATGGCCTCTGACCCCTGCAGTAGTTGGACGCCCATGCCCTCATCCTTTAGCCCTCGGGTTCAACATTTTCTAAATTAAAGTCTATTATATAGACAAAACAGAAATAGAAAACTGTATAAATTTTTTTTTTTTTTTTTTGTGTTTTTTTATCTTTTGTGCTTTTTATTTTTTTACAGAACAAAACGTGCAGAAGAAATCACACAGCAACCACTGAAGATGATGATTGCTATGGCTAGTTTCTAACCTACACTGGCAGCACACAACAGGATTTTGTGCTGTGCCTGTGACTTTCAGTTTTGAAAAAAAATTTAAAATTGTCAGACTGTGCCTAATTCAATCAAACCCCTAATAAATTGTCCCACTTAGGTGTTTGAGATGGATAGGTGTGTCACTAAGAGCTAAATAGAACGTTTGCAAGTCTCCCTGCAAATTCGTCGTAATATGGTACTAGCTGCACTACTAGTGCCAGCAAGCCCACCCACAAGCAAATAAAAAAAAATAAAATATAATGCTATTGTAGCCCTAAGAAGGGCTGTTGGGTTCTTGTAGAATCACTCCTGTCTAACACTATTCTAATAGAACACCCTAACGCTTTCCCTGAGCAGCAGCAGCTCTCTCCCTAACGGTATCCAGACAGAGAATGATCCGAGCAGTGCGGGCAGGGGCTAGTATATTCCAGAGTCACCTGATCAGGCCAGCCAACCACTGCTATCGACATGTAAGTGTACCACGTGATGCTGGGTGTAGTCTCCTGGCTTGTGATTGGCTCTGTTTCTGGCCGCCAAAAATCTAAACGCCGCAAGATGACATTTTCTCGAGCAGGCAAAATACTCGTCCGATCACCGAGCAGTTCCGAGTATGCTAAAGCTAGAACGAGCAGCATGCTCGGACGAGTATGTTCGCTCATCTCTAAACTTAAACACAAATTTAAACCCTCGATCAGACACAATGGGGCACGTTTACTTACTCGTCCGATCCCGATCCCCGATCCAGAATGTCCACCGGAATGCACATCTGCCGCAATCCACGTAGATTCTGTGCCCGATATCCTGAATGTGTTGCTCCCCGCTCAGGTTCGGCGGAGTTCACCTTCTTCTTCCCGATGCATGTAAGTGATTGGCTTGCGACACAAATTTGAATGTTAAATCCCGTGTTTAGTCGAAATTCGTCGGATCGTCCAATGGCCTGTCCCCCAATTTGTGTCGCGTGAAAGCTGGCAATTGTGACACAATCCGATCACGTGCGACACACTCCCCAAAAAGTTGGGAAACCCGACAAAAATACGCCCGCGGGACCCTTAGTAAATAAGCCCCAATGTGTTGAGGAAGACCATGCAGCCGGAAAATTTGTTGAAAGAATAAGCTGGCAAGACATGAAGACCTGGAAGGGGGACATAATGGGACATCTTAGAAAACCGGTCCATCACCACCCAGATGACAGTATTGCCAGAGGAAGTTGGAAAGTCTGTGACAAAGTCCATAGCCACATGCGACCATGGACAACTGGGTATTGGTAACGAAAGCAAGAGACCATCCGGTTTCAAGCGAGAAGGCATAGTGCAGGATCCCACAAAGTCCCGAGCATCTTTGACCAAGTCAGACCACAAGTAGTAGCGGGAGAGAAGGGCCACAGAGCGTTGCAGCCCAGGAAGAATGTCCCCAAGACAAAATCCTCTTCCGCAGTGCAGATCGGACAAACGTCTTGCCAAGGGGAAGCTGCCAAAGATCCACTGGAGCGGCAACAACCAATAGTTCCGAGAGATTATACACTGAGGAAACAGCTCTTCTCCAACTACATCGGAGGCATGGGAAAGGGCATCCGCTTTGATATTCTTCTCCTCTGGACAAAAGTGGATTAACAGGTTGAAGTGTGAGAAGAAGAGTGTCCTTGCCTGGGATTAAGACACTAGGCTAACTCACATAAAAAGTAATAAATACCCATGTCAATGTGTCAAAGATTAAATCTAACCTATACCAATGTCTCCCTGGGGTACGACCTGGTGGTACCCCGCTGCATCAAGACCATCCCACTTTGCGGCGGGCTCTGATGAAGACCAGGTACCACTTAGACTCCGGTCCCAGGTGTCGGCTAATACCATCTTCACAGATCCACAGCCCTGACATTTGTGTCTGACAGTGGCTAACTGACTAATCAGTGATGTCCTAGTTGAGATGACTCACATGCAAAAAGTGCGAAAGGCAGGTTTTTTCAATTGATATTAGCTGGAACATGAAATGAGAATCCATTGATGGTTCTGCCCATCAGTATTTTAAGTTCCTGATTTCATAGATTTTTTTATAATGTATTATTGAACCATTATTTTCATTGTGCTTTTTGCATCTTATATTTTTTTTTCAATGATAAGTCAACACAAGATGTTGAATGTGTTCAATGTTAGTCAACACAAGATGAAAATGTCCTAAAATGATCATTGAAAATAACTGAATAGAAAAAGCCAATTAAAAATAATGACGACCGCACCACAAACCGGCCGCCATGAGCAAACTAGGGTGTTGGGAGCCACAGTTATGCTATGTCGGAAAGCCCGCGACATGCACCTGGGCCTGAGAACACCCTACCTCCACAGGATCCAGAGCCGACACTGAAGGAGGTAACCTGCCAGCTATTTGCAGCTATACAGGCCTCAACCACGTCCCTCACGACTAAAAATGAGGAGCTAAGTGTCGATGTGGGCCTGCTGAGACATGACTTCCAGCAGCTGCGTGAAAGAGTCAAGGAGCCTGCTGCAGTGCTATCTAAAGCATACTCCATTGAGAGGGTCCCGCCGAGCCTCCACCACCTGGAGCTCAAGTGCGGCCTTTCTTAGCACGCCTTATCTGCAGCAAAGACCGGGATATCCTGCTACAGGTGGCCAGAAGACATGGCACCATCATCTACCAAAATGCAACCGTGTGACTGTTCCCGGACTTCTCTGCCTCTACAGAAATCCCGGGCCTTCTTCATGGGGGTGCAGTGGCAGCTCTGAGAACTCCAGGTGTCCTATTCAATGGCTTACCCAGCAAGACTACTGGTGATCTATGAAGAGAAGACCATCTTCTTTGATAATCCCAGTAACGCTGAGACATGGTTGAACACCCACAAGCGCCCTCCACGGCGCTGAGACACCCGTCATGCAACTAATGATATGTCCCATCTTGTTGCCTCTGCTGTAACCACCGGAATCTGATGAAGGACAATTTACCGATATCATTACCTGATCTCTGAAAAGTTATGTTTAATGTGGTTGTAAATTGATACCAGGGGCTTCCTTAGGGATAGATTGTAATGCCCTCTTACTTAGATTCCATCTACCCTCAGCCACAGTTGTCCCGGCTCTCTATATTACATACATACCCACCTATGTGGTTGATATCTACTAAGCAAATATGCTGTGACCCGGTAGAAAAGGCCTGTATGCACCTATCATTGATCGGGCTCAAGGAACAATGGTCCGCTGTAGTTACATCTTTATGCATGGACTTGCCCCGTAAGACAAGGCCTACTGGAGCGAGGAGTGAGTGCATTTCACTTGCTACCCACTCAGGTCTCCGTTGCCTGCTGGTCGCATTCAGGACCAATACCTGGTCCATGTCTGGCACTCCCTAGGCAGGGGAGACCCTCTACGTTTATAAGGTGCCTGTGATTAGCACGGGCACAGCTTGTTCTTGTTTAGAGATGAGCGAGCACTAAAATGCTCGGGTACTCGTTATTCGAGACGAACTTTTCCCGATGCTCGAGTGCTCGTTTCGAGTAACGAGCCCCATTGAAGTCAATGGGAGACTCGAGCATTTTTCAAGGGGACCAAGGCTCTGCACAGGGAAGCTTGGCCAAACACCTGGGAACCTCAGAAAAGGATGGAAACACCACGGAAATGGACAGGAAACAGCAGGGGCAGTTTGCATGGATGCCTCTGAGGCTGCTTAAATGCACCATTATGCCAAAATTATGGGCAACAGCATGGCCATGACAGAGTGACAGAATGAAGCTAGATAGCATCTAAAACATCCAATAATTGACCCTGACACTATAGGGGACGGCATGCAGAGGCAGCGGCAGCAGCGGAAGGCTAGAGAGTGGCATGGCGACATACCCTAAATGGACTCAGGCTTCAAACCAATGGGTAGCAGAGAGGAACCAAAGGAGGTGAGCAAGAAGCGCTCAAATAATATCGGTACATGATAAAAGTTTGCCAGTATATTTTGTGGATTACACAGCAGGGTGGCGACAAAGTTAACATGGAAGCCATGAAAACAATCCAAAATTCTGCCTGACACAGCTCGTTTGATAAGGGGACCATGTATGGAGGCAGTGAACTAGTAGTAGATTAAAGGTGCTGCAGTTAAAACTATGTTAGTTGTTTCTTGGCATGGAGCTGGCGCTCCGCTGCCAGGCGAGCTTTCGCCAATCCAAGTCCCTGTCTC